>NC_143015.1:64941428-65270422 GCF_055824585.1 Amblyomma mixtum
TTATATATATTTTGTTTTGTCTAATCATAGTCTATAGACAAAAGTCTAATAAAAAGTATATGACCTTGAATCTATAGATTGTCATAGACTATCTATAGAATTTGTCTTGCCTATAAACTGTTCTCTAGGATTTGTCTATGGAGAGTCTATAGACTTTATAGACAAGAGTCTGTAGACAGTGTATACACTGTCTAAAAAATTTTGTAAGGGCTAGCTGCTTTTGAAGCGCCAAAAAGCTCGCGGACCTGAGGAAGGTAGAGAGGACCAAGGAGGCTGTCATCTTTGTTTCGAGCAATTTACTACTGGCCAAATACTCTTAAAATACGGCTTTAGCTTAATTGGCGAAATGCCGAGCTCGGGAAAAATGTCATTTACAGCACTCATAGACACACGTCTATGAGCATGCGCATTCTTTATTGCGTGTTTTTCGCCTAACATTCAATGCTCCGCCGAGCACGGTGCGTTCAGGATAGGCTGAACATTTTACTGCGTAGCTCAGCTGAACGACAAAGTGTTCACGCGTGCGGGTTCAATGTTCACGGTGTTTGCTTTCGAATCGGGCTGAGGTGAGGGGTTTCTGGACAAAACCTGCACGCATTTTCAGACAGCAGTTACAGCCTGCATATGTGAAATCGTACATCGTTCGGTTAGGACTAGTTTCAGCAAATATGTGAAACGAATTCAGGGAGCTGTCTACGCGTAACGGCAGGTTCTCGACTGGCGAGAGCATATTAGTGAACCAATTACGAGTCGCTAATTTTCACATGCAAATGAGCTTCGTACGAAAACAGCCACTGGCAGAGTTACAGTGTAGTTTTAATGATAGTCAATATAAATTTATCAGAACCTATAAATACAAATTTCATGCCGGCGAATTCGGTTTATAATTACCCCAAGCCGCTGTGACCTTTCACTGCGCTCAAAGGCTGGTCCGAGAATGAATGTAAAAAAAGAAAGTAGAGACAGAAAAAAAAGTCATCAATAAGCGCGGAAGTAGTTTGCTTTTATGGGCTAGAATGAAAATTAGGTTTAGCCCCCCTCCATTTCCCCCTTTATTTTTACGCGCTTTACGCGCCCAGTAAATATGAAGTTAAATATGGCGAGAAGCGAAAAAAAAAAAATCTTTCTGTCGGCAGCCGTCACCGGTTCACTTAAGCAGGAAGTTCTGAAAAGCCACTTCGCCGCATAGCAGTTTTTATATAGCCTTCCTCTGAGCAGCTTTAAAAAATAAAAGAAAAGAAACTCCAGCGTAAATGAGGCGTAAGAACCATCTCAGCCTCATTTCCAAAACGTGCACTTTTCCTTCGCCATTAGCTTCTAGCGACCCACGCTGTATGCCGGGCGCGAACCGGTATGAAAGGAAACAGCTTAATAGCACGCTGTCAAAGACTGCTCCTCAAGCCTGAGAGGGAAAAATAGTTGCGCTTTTTTTCCGAGTTTTTCCCTAAACTAGTGAACTCTTTAATGCGTTTTCAACTTTTATGCAGTGGCGAAAAAAAAAGAAAAAAAAAAAACATTCGTGAGCGCGGTCTATGTTTCCTTTTTTTATAATGCTCGTAACTTTATAACTGCATAACCGGATAACCTGACTCGAAAAAGAAAAGAAACTACGACTAGCAGTGAATATACCATGGTCGCTCTCAGCTCGCATTCTCTCTTTCAGATCGCATAATGAGGCGTGCACTGATCGTAATCAGACAACGCGCTATACGTGGGAAGGAGATTTACGCACGAAAACATTCTACCATAGGAGGGTAGTCGGGTTCGAAGTTCCGAGTTCTCACTGAGTCTATCGTTAGAGCAATACGAATGTAATACGTGAGATTTCCTGGGAATTCCGACGAAAGGCAACTTAGGAGCGCACCCACTACGCTTTTTAGTCATTATATATAGCCTTACTCGTCAGCTGTACTGACTTCTTCAGCGGACCAAGAGGTGGCGCTCCGTTACATAGCCCGCCGTGCCGCAGCGACCCAAGAAATGCCTCATAACACATTTTCTATCTGGATGAAGAAAATAAAATTTGTGGCCTCAAGTAGATTACGAATGTGGACATCCGACAGTAAAAAAAAAAATTGGTTATCAGGAAATGAAAGGCGCAGTAACCGTCTCAATTCTTGGTGGTCACCTCAGCCACGCCGTGAGGTAACGAAGGAATATGGGAGTGAAAGGATATATATATATATATATATATATATATATATATATATATATAGAGAGAGAGAGAGAGAGAGAGAGAGAGAGTGGTGGATACCTCAAGCAAGCCGTGAGGTAAGGGTGAAAGGTGGGAGTGAAGTAAAATAGATGGAGAAAGAGGCGCTGTAGTGAAGGGCTCCGGAATGATTTTGACCCCCTGGGGATCTTTAAAAGACCCGCCGCGGTGTCTCAGTGGTTAAGGCGCTCGTCTACCGAGCCGGAGTACCCGGGTTCGAACCCAACAGCGGCGGCCGCGTTTCGATGGAGGCGGAACTCAAAATGCGCCCGTGTGCTGTGCGATGTCAGTGCACGTTGAGTATACAGATAACTCAGCTTCTATGAAACGGATTCAAAAAAATTCCCGCTGGACAATTATCGTGAAGCGGCATTCCTTAACATCCCAGGCATACTGCAACTTTATTGGAACCCCTTTCAGAGCCCTTTAACACGAGGGGTGATTGTCAACGGCGATAGCATAGCGCTCTCGTGCAGTGGCCAGCGAAGCTGATCTGCTCGAGGTTCGAAACAGAGTCGCGGCAATACTTGTTTTATCGTCAAGGTCACCTTCAAGGTCAAGCTTCACACAAACTTGCTGAGCCGGTTAGACCTCGCGAAGTAGTGCTTTGGTACTCAAAGACCAGAAATCCCGGTGCAGAGGTGAGGGACAGGCATCGAAAAATGTTTTCAGGCCACTGACCTCATGGGCTTGAATAGTGCCTGGCCGCCGTTCTCGTAGTCGATGACGAGCTTCAGCTGCGTGCCGCCATCCTTGAGACCTGCGCACGTAAACCAAGAGCACCAAAATAAATAAACGAAGCACAGCAAATATGCAACATAATATCATAAAGCAGAGCAATTATTAGCCACCACACCGTTTCCGATTCTTTGCCGGTCATTCTTTATGGGTATGAGCCACAGTACGCCTGGGGAACAACGACCACTATACTAAGTACCGTTGTGTATAGAGGTTCAACACGGTTAGGCCTAACTATGTCGAACGTCTTCCCTGGCTTCTCTTCTTTTCCTGTGCACTATGCAGCACCTGCAACTAACCATTGCACTACTGCGCATTTACTTTACTGCCACAGGACGCCTGGGGAACAACGACCACTATACTAAGTACCGTTGTGTATAGATGTTCAACACGGTTAGGCCTAACTATGTCGAACGTCTTCCCTGGCTTATCTTCTTTTCCTGTACACTATGCAGCACCTGCAACTAACCATTGCACTACTGCGCATTTACTTTACTACCACTTTACGCGCAAAAGGAAGCCCCCCACCCCCCAAAAAAAATAAATAAAAGACACATAACAGAATTGGCCAATTTCTCTAACGTGCGCCCAATAAAATGGGTGTATTGCATAAATCCAAAAGGGATACTTTACGTACATTCGAAAGGTGCCCCTCCTTCACCTTACATGTAGACTAAGTAGGTGAACAAGGAAACACCTGCGGGCCGTCGGTAACCATCGGCCTATTCACGAGAGCGCAGAGAGCGAGAGCTCCTGCATACTGCTTGTGTTGGTAAGTGGCGAACAATGAACCTTGCAGTCCACATTTTCACTGTCGATTCACAGTGAAGACGTTTTTCGGCATGCAAATTGCACGTGGTGCGAGTTCCTATGCTGTTCAAAAGTTGCGGACAGAAAGAAACTGCAATACGATGTTGGAAGAGCTCTACCAAAGTTTGGCGCATTCGTTTCCACCAAGCTTCCTGTCAGAGCTGAAGCACGACTGCTTCGTTCAATTACTTAGCTTCGCCTTGTTGGGCACTCATATATATTTCCAGAGAGGTAGCCGGCGCTGAGACACTGTTTCCACTTGAAAGATAAATTTAATAAAATTTGTATCGCAGACTACTCTCGCAGGGTCAAAGAGCGCCTGCACGAGCGCGTGGGCGGTCGATTTCTGCCGCTGACTGAACCATTTTTGCGCTCAAGAAGCGTTAAAGACTCCTTGGAGCTAAAATGCTACACTGCGCATTGTTCCACTAGCCGGGATAAAAAAATGGAGGATGCTTAAGTTTCGCCTTAGTAGTAGACGCGATAGCGCCTTTTACTTTTTTTCCTTTTCTATTCCCTTTCTTTCTAATTTCTCAGCGATTACCAATCCGTAATGACATTGCCGATCACGTTGATCCATTGCAATCACAATTAAGGATCACGCTACCGATTACCAATCACCAATCTAAATTATCGATTACCAGTCGCCAACCACTGTCTACGTTACACTGAATTACATACTACGCCACTACATACTGATACAGATACGCACCATTTGTTTCAGTACACTGAAGCGCAATAACACCGCCTTTTCGTTCCGCGCAATTCCTAATTAAAATATTTCTATTTTGCTTTATTTTTTAATTACTATAGGATCAGTACACATCATCAACACATTTTACTGTCATACACACACAACGCGTTCACTTACTGCCCTTCTTAACACGCTTGAACCAACCATCCTATAAGCTACATAGCGAGCTACATAGCGAGACATTAGCTCTTAAAACATGGTTAGAAAAAAGGGCATTTTTGTGCCCACGGTAAATTGCCGCCTTTGTGATATTCTAGACACGACTGAGCAATTGTTTCGTCAATTGCAAATATGCAATACTGTTTTGGGATATCTTGCAACAGACAGGAAAAAGAAAACTTAGTTTGACACCACATTTTGTGCGGTATCTCACGCACGCACGCACGCAAGCGCGCACAGACAGTTAATTTCCAGTTTGCAGATCCGCTAGCATTTGGTGGTGAACGCTTGCCCCGCGAATGCGTCTGCCTGCCAGCTCTCCTTCCACCGTTCTCCCACGCAGTTTTCAAGCTTTACTTCTTTTTTGTACGTCAATTATTTTGTTGTTTATTCCGTCGAGCGAGCACTGCGTCTGAAGGGCTGCCAAAAGTCGGAGCCCACGGCGTTGTCGCTCCGCTCCACGAGACAAGCCGTAAACAAGGAGGGTGCCCGACAGAAAATTCCGGGGAACAACAAGGGTTTCTTCTTTTTTTTTTTTCCGGGGCAAATTTTGCTATTTATTATTATTTTTTTCTGTCAGGGAGCGCATTCATCGTTTTCCGCTGGCTCCTTTCCATCGCGGGCGACTGTGTGAGCTGCTCCTGGCCCGACCCTATGCCACTAAAGCAGTGCGCTTAAGTTCAAAGAACGTTCCGTGGAGGCACCTTTTCTGGCTTTTACTGGCATGTACATATATAAAAGGCTCCGTATCAGTGGCGTCACTATAGTCAGTTACAAGTCAAGAATACAGCGGCTTTTCCCCGTCAAAGGAACCCCTTCAAGCCAATGGCGTCTGCCGATTTTCATGACCCTGCCAGTGTGACAAAGCAGGGAGTGTTATGGTCGGATACAACTTAAGTCTGCAGTGAAGCACCGCCCACATTCCGCATTCAGAATTCCGCCGCGACGATAAAGTAGCCCGGCGCATAAACGCTTCTTGTTACCTAAGCAAGAAGCTTATAAGAAGGAGAAAATTATCAGCTCTAGAATTCTGACACGCGGATTCTTTGATAGAGTGAAACATTAAAAAGCCGATTTTGTTTACTGTTGCGACTGGCCAGCGGAGGAATACACGACGGCGCGGACCGCGGCCCAGTGCTACAAACTGCTGTTCTTCTAAGTTGCATCCCACTATAGATGAAAGGGGATAATCTCTTCCCTCTATGGTCGGGGATTGACCCCTCTCTCCATTGTGGCGCCGCTCCCTGCATTGTCACGCTTGCAGGCTCATGAGAATCTGCCGACGCCGTTGGCTGGAAGGGGTCCTTTGGCGGGGAAAAGCCGCTGCGTTCTTCCGTTGTATCCGACTCCAGTGAGGCCACTGTTGTTTCCTCAGTGAAAGTAGCGTCTTTCTCATTAGCAGGCGGTAATCTATCGAAGCACTATTTTCGTTTTTATTCTCTTGTTTCTCAGAATATTTGTCCAATTACATAAATGTTCAATACGAAATACTACAGTTTCGATGCTATCCAAGCACTGTATTTCCATCTCCTTTTGCGTTTTTTTTATGCGCTCAATGTCGTGTGCTCTCAAATGGGAGCAAGAACGGCGCAGACTCTTTGTCAGGCATCCACTTGACTTTTGGTCTACGCCCTAGGCAACTGTATACCATGCGTTGTATGAATAAATACTTTGACTTTGAAGCAGGCCTCACATCAGTTTGTACTCACTGTCCCTCTGACACCATACACAGCTGCCGTTGTTAAAAAAAGGAAATGCGAGCCAGTCAACCACCGTGTCCTCAAGCGCAAGCAGTAAACGTGCTAGTTCGCCGCCACCCCGCAGCGTTACACGTCGACAACAGCTGCTTCCTGTTTTCGTTCTTGCAGCGTATCTGCAACACCCCGCGTGCTTTGCTTTTTCCCCTCATCCCGCGGAGTTTTTCGCAAACTGCGCAAGTATTGCGCATTACCTGTCACGTGTCCCTCACGATGTCATTGCCAGCCCCTGTAGCTGCTTGGGGTCAGATCAAGCCTCTCCAAGATTGATCTAGCAGAATTTGTCTTGGAGAGTCTTTCTCTTTGGGATGTTTTATGGGCCTCTATGAGCTTATCCAGGCCTAAAAAACTCCTACCAGCTCCGTCAGAACAACCACGGAGCGATTTAATCTTTAATCCTGACAAGAGGACTCAAGCCCTTCTCGCAGGTTGGGCAAAGGAAGTCACTCCCAAATGGAAGTCACGACTTAGCACGACCGCTTAAACAACGCTATCAATAAACTTTGCTACTACTACTATACCCGCTTCTTTATTTTCTCTCTATTTCTGCTCCTGTTCTTTCTGCTTCTTTCTGAACGTACTGGAAAAAAAAAAAATTGGCTTTTAAGGAAAGGAAATGGCGCACCAATCGAGGGTTTTTGCAAAACTTTTCACGAGTTTCGACTAATCGCGAGTTCCGAAAATACTCGCGATTTGTCGAAACGGTGTAACGTCATCAAAGGAGGGAAAATATGAAATGTTAACCACGAATAGTCAGTACTGGTACTTACAACTCCCCCCACTGGAAAAGAATAGAAGAGAATTGAAATACAATTAGAATAGATTTGGAAGAGAATTTAAAAGAAAATGAAGTAGTATTGGTATAGAATTGCATGAAATGAACAGAATTTAAAAGATATTATAATGGCACTGGAATAGAATTGCAATGCTGCGCATCCCTCTTAGGCAATTCTGAAGTGCCCCAGATAATTTTTTTGTGTGTGTTTATGAGTCGCGCTGCTGTCACAGCTTTCTCTTCTGTGACTCCGGCATTTGGCTGTTGAAAGAAGGCCTGCTTGAGAGACTGTCGTTTCACTGCGACTTTAACAACGTCCGTTTCATTGTTTTTCCTTTTTCTAGCCTCTGCAGGTGAATCAGTTCGGATAGTGTCGGCGGCCCCCACTGAGGCTCCGGAAGGATTTCGACCACCGGGGAATCTAACAGACATCCTACAGCCCACACGGACGCCTCTTGCGTTTCGCTCCCATCGAAACTCGACCGCCGCGGTCGGGTTCGAGTACTCGTGTTCGAACCCGACAGTTGTGGCCGCGTTTCCATGGAGGTGAAACGTAAAAGGCGCCCGTGTGGGCTGTAGGATGTCTGTGCACGTTAAAGATCCCCAGGTGGTCGAAATTATTCAGGAGACCTCCACTACCGCACCTCTTCCTCTCTTTCCTCTTTCACTCCCACCTTCCTCCCTTCCCTTACGGCGCGGTTCAGGTGTCCGCCGAGATATGTGACACAGATACTGCGTCGTTTACTTTTCTAAAAAAAAAAAACAACAATTTACCAATTTATGCAGTTGAAACGCGGCCGCCGCGATTGGGATTAAACCCTGGTTGGTTTGGTTTAGTTTGGTTCCTTCTAGCCTACCCCCAGCGATTTCGACGATGTCTCACACGAAGAAAATGAAGCCTCAGCCAGACTCAGTAACGGAATGGGTGTGCATGCCATTGGACCAAGCAAAGCTAAATTTTGAGGATGGCGCTGCAGGATAACGATGTCAATACATGGTATGGCACATGAGGCATGTCCGAAACATGGTTAGGACAACCTGAAATAACTTTAGCAGAATTTGACCGCCGGTGAATCTGGGTGTGTTGGGGTGGAAGAAAGGCTTGATCTAGTGTCAAAGTAGAATTGGCCCAACTCCCGAAATAGGGTTGGCCCAACACCAAAATTTGGGCGGCGCACCCCCCGAAAATTTGATAATTGAGTTGACACACTTTCGGAACCAACCTCGGATATCCCAAAAATGGGCTTGGCCCACCCTCGAAACTAAGGTGGCCCACCCCGAAAATTAAGTTGACGCGTTCCGAGCCGGCCTGGGACACCCCCAAAGTAGACTTGGCCCACTATAGAAACTTGGGTAACCCCTCCCCCCCCCCCCCCCCCCTAAAATTTTAAAATTGAGTTGACCCACGTTGGGAACCGACCTGAGACACCCCCAGAACGGCTTTGGCCCACTCCCAAAACTCGGGTAGCCCACCGTGCTTTCACCCAACATTTCACGCAACCACCAGCCATTTTTTTTGCATAATTTCTTCATCACGTCATTTTTTTTTTCTGACGCAGCCCTCTTAAAGTCGACTTGGAGAATTGTCACCAGATTATCGCCGCAGCCTCTCGCTATGAATGAGACCACCACAGAGACGACGTTACGCTTCCCTGCTCGGCACGGGAAAGCATGCTCCACGTTTAGCCGTCTGACACAAGCCACCCAGTACACACGGAACAATGAGCATCTTTCCCCCAGCTTTGGTGGCCCTATGACAGCCCTCTGTTCCCGTGATCAACTACATCGTAACGGAGACAGCGTACTGATTCTTTCCCTCTCCGAGTTACGGGTTCGGCGCTGTTCAATTATACGCGCTCTTTTTAGTCCTGGATAATCTATTCACCACTCGAAGGGGCAGCGAGAGATCTCATGGTTGAAGTGGTTCGCCAATCAATGAAAGATAAGCAAATACGAAAGCAAAAAAAAAAAAATAACGCGAGCGTATGCGCAGAGTACAATATACTCAACCAGCCAGCACGGGCGAGAGACCAGCTCACTCTGTGCTCCTCATAAGATAGTACGAAGCTTTGAGGACGAACAAAAGGGGAAAGGGAGGGGGGAGGGGAGAGAGGCAGAGAGACGGGAGATTCATATTGGTTCGCACGCGGGGGCGAATGGGTCGTCACAAGTGAGTTAATTAGGTCTGAGCTCAGCCGTCGGGCGGTAATAAGCGCGGCCTTTGCGGCTGGTCCGCGAGCCAATTAGAGACAGCGACGGCCGGACCCTAAACGAGGCCTGACCACGAGGTCGTGGATCACGTCTGTGTGCATGCAGACGAGGGGAGGGGGGGAGGGTACTGTGGACAGAGCAAATACGGCCGCACATCCCACTATCGGTGCATCAAATGATGTATGTGTAAAGAGGGAATAGGGGGTTCGGGGGGTGACGAGTATTTTGTACGTTGCATCTCTCTAGAAGACTGCATCCTTGTACACTCCACATAGGCCTTCTGGCTTGAGCCAATATATCGGTGCTGCCTAATTTGCAAAACTTCTCACCTGTGTAAAAAGCGATTAGTTGGTGCCCGGTCTCACAGAACGGCCCTATGTAAGAATGCCGGCCAGGATTCAGGACGTTCTCGAAGTGCAATCAATTGGAAACCGCACGCAAGTGAAGATAAATTAAAATCTGATTTTTAAGAGGGTTGCCTGGCCCCGGCGAACAACACAAACTGTCTTTACCAGGCATCAGTGGAGATTAAGCTTTACCCATACGAAGCCGTTCGCTTTCATAATACCTCTAAAACATACTTTGTTTATCTAAAGGAACCACGGTTTACGGGCGATTTTTTCTTCGAATCAATTCAATTTGTTTGTTTTTCAGAGCGTTTAGAAAGACAACTAAGAATGGTCCCCTGGTCGAAAAGTTGCGCTCATCAAACTGACGACGGCCCAGAGCCATAGGAGAAGACAGCAGTCAACGCAGGTTAACAACATAGGCAAACAATAGAAACTGCGCACTCATTAAAACTGAAATAATGCGAAAAAAAAATATTCGACGTTCGACGTAGAATGTAAGAGCTGTATGGTTTATAAAAAAAAAAGGACGCCAAGCATTTGAACGATTCAGCAAGGCGGAAATTTGGGCGAGTTGGTAAGTATTCATGATTTTGTTCACAGCGCAACAAGAACGGGACACGAGTCGAAAGAGTGACACAAACAAGCGCTGACTATCAACTAGTTTTATTGAAGAACGAAAGGCGTATATATACAAACATTAAAACACTTATAAAGACAACAGAAGTTATCTGGAAGGCACGTGGGAGTTTAGATACCTCAAATCCCTCTTTTAGGTAGCGGACTACTTTTTCGCCGTGGAGGAATTCTGTGCGCAGAGGTCGAATGAATGTTGGTGCAGCTTCACTGCATCCTTAAGTTGTATCCGACTATAGCAGACGCCGTGTTAGTGCGCAAAAAGGGCAGCTACCTAAGCTTATATACAGACAAGCGTCATTGTCATCGGGCATGCCATGCGTGCAAGCGCGTATCTGGGCTAATCAATCTACGCCTAATTAGTACGGGAGAGTGGGTGAGGGGGGGGGGGAAACCCGGACTTGGGGCGACCATCCAATCATGCTTCCCTCTGTGTAACCACGCCGGCACACCGCCACTAGGCATACACGCAGAGTGGACAAGGACTCACCGGACATGAAGAACAAGGGGCGAGCGATACAGCCGTATAATTACACGCTCCGGCGAGTTAGGGGGAGGAGATGATCGAGTCTGCGGGACTATATATGTGTGTATAGATAGATACCACCGCCTGTCGTTGCGCTGGGCACACTCGCAGACGAGCACACCGCCCCCTACGGGGTATCTGGGAAACTATGCGCACGCAGCGTCAGGCGGAGTCGTGTCCGAGGGATTAGCTGCGGGTGGCGAGCTGCGGGAAAGTGTGTGTGCAGGCGCGATAATGAAAGCGCGGACGTGATTAGAGTGAATAAACTGAAAGGGAAAGGGATCGGTGTGCAACTCCGGCATGCAAGCGCAAGTGCAGAGATTATGCGGGCTCAATCAACAATGCGGGGACATAGGCTGATATGATAATTAGCAGGCTCCATAACGAGGGAGTAAGTACGGTTAATGACGCGTGGTTCGGGTGAAGTCCGGATTTGTTTTTCGTGTACGAAGTATACCATTTAATGAAGAGAATAAATACTTCGTGCTTATAAATTCTTTGTTTGGGAAAGTACGGGCCGATTCGCTTTGAAGCTTCGAGGAATCGGGTGCGCTGGGGTTGAACCGGTTTTCTGTTGCGGCATATCATACGAGAGAAACGGGCTGCAATGAATTATAACTTAACCTATAGGGGAAAGACCTCCAGCCATTGCTATAATCAAAGTGATCAATAAATATTAGTCGTGGAACTCGGCTGCTTCAAATGAGATCAAACTTTCGTTTTTCATTTACTTACTATATACAGTTTTGTAATCAGTACATTTGTGGCTACAGACATATGGCATTGTTCTTCAAGGTAGCGCCGCACCTTCCCAGTCAAAAAGAAAAAAAAAACGACAGAACCGTGTCAGAAATACGACACAATTTTGTCGTCTTTTCTTAATGACGTATTTTTCCCTTGTTTCTTAGCATTTTTCTGTAGTGCTGTAGTTATTTCTGCAGTACTTTTCTGTGTCCATAGTTTTACACTACTAAACTGTAGTAACTACGCAATATTCTGCTGGTACTATAAGTTCATGAACAACATTACAGAAAGTATGTCCGGACGACAAACAATATTCTGTTGTGTTTTTCAACTGTGTTTGTCAAATTGCATGTTTCGAGGCCACTTAGAGTGACAACGTGGATAGCTTCCTCGCCCAAACACGCACATTCATTTTACACGCAGCTGTATAGCAGGGAAGCAGAGCAGCTACGATGGGCTTCTCGGCTGGGGGTCTGAACGGTCAACTTCGGTGCTTTATCCGCCATGGCTACCACAACGGTATACGCATAGACGCTGTGTAGCCCGTTCTGGGCACTAAGCTCGCATCGGCGGTGTTTTCATACCACATTCGCTCCTTTATTCTGCCGACATCATCATCCATCGTCGCCTTATTCCTTACCCTCTTCCCCTAGTCCAGTCCAATGTGCCAACCCTGGAAATCATCGCTCATGCAGACCTTCCTATGCAAATTAACCACCGCACCCTGCGTCGCCCTTTCTCGCTCTTTTTATGGGGCAGTACAAAATGATTAACGATTAAATAACAATTCTGGGACAACAAACTATTGAGTAAAACACGTTTTTGGGCAAGTTGGTAACATTCTTGATTCATACCGGCAGCGAAGAAGCACGAACATAAAGAGTAGGAACACACAAAATGACGCAGCGTTCGTCCGTGTTTTTGTGTGTTCCTTTGTGCTTCTTCGCTGCCGTATGAATCAATAACCTATTGCTTCAGAATCTATATTTTCGATCACTATTTTATCCCAAAACCAAGTCTTGTTCGACGAGTTCAACCCGTTTATTCAACGTCATGAACAACAAAGGGCCAGAAGAAAGGCTTAACATAGGCTCACGCAAGCTACAATGACTTGGCAATACTGTCACACTGTATATATGTTCCACCTTCTCCCCTCCTTCCGCATAGCTCCGCACACTCTCTCCCACCTTCCCTGCCTGCATCGACGTTGGGGAAGGGGAGTAATTCATTCCGGCCCATCGTTCGGACGTCCATACTTGTTACGCCACGCCATAGCGAAAGGGCGCCATAAGAAGCCGGATCCGATGCAAGCCGAATCCATTTGTCGCAATTAGGCCGCGGCTCCCCCGGCCCGAGAAGTGCACTGCGCCCTGCATTGGAAGCGGCTGCTGCCTCGGGGGAAATAGCACTGCACACACTCACGCGCGTAGTACATACACGCGGGCCGTAAGCGTGATTAATGGCGGGTCCGGCACGGTGACCTCCTCCCATGGACTGCAGCACTGTGAGGCCGTACTACAGGGAGCAGGTATTGCCCGCCGAGGGCTTCCCGCCGTCGCCCAGAAGAGCTGTAAGTGGGTGTGTACCTTATATAGTACACAGGTTGCGTGAAAACACCAATTCCGGATGGGAATAAATGAGATGCGCTGCGGTGGAGCGTACTAGGCGGCGCTGTCTGCACGTGGTCTTACTACCGAGGGTGTCCTGGATGCGGAGGCCAGACAGACGGGTGTTTAGTGGCTACCCCTTTGCGTATAGCAGGCTTGTGCGTGGTTGTCACCCTGATTTGAGGGTGGCGCTGCAGCCGTAATGTGGCGGAAGTTGTGAAAAAGTGGTAGGGTTTTAACTTAGTTAAACCGAGTAGACGTGCGAAAGCACGTGTTGACCCTTACAAATTTTTTTAGACAGTTTATAGACTGTCCATAGACTTCTGTCTATAAAGTCTATAGACTCTCTATGGACAAATCTTAGAGCAGATTCGATAGGCGCCGCCGCGGTGGCTCAGTGGTTATGGTGCTCGGCTGCTGAACCGAAAGACGCGGGTTCGATCCCGGCCGCGGCGGTTGAATTTCTTTGTGGAGGAGAAATTCTAGAGGCCCGTGTATTGCGCGATGTCAGTGCACGTTAAAGAACCCCAGGTGGTCGAAATTCCCGGAGCCCTCCACTACGGCGTCTCTCATAGCCTTAGTCGCTTTGGGACGTTAAACCCCATAAACCAACCAACCATTCGATAGGCAATACAAGCTCTATAGACAGTCCATATACAATCTATAGATTTATGGTCACACACTTTTAGTAGGCATTTGTGAATAGACAGTGAATAGACTATGAATAGACAAAAAGAAATGTCTATAGGAAGGCAATAGAGTCTATAAGAAGTCTATGGACTGTCTATAGACCGTTTTTACAACGGAGCTGCAGCCTGGTTTGCTCATGGTTTGCTTTGCTGTGTGGTCGGCACGTCTAGCGACGGTATTAGCTCGATAGTAATAATAGTTGATGAAGACGACTATGTGCAATGCACTGCGTGATAGTGTGTTGCCGTTTAACACAAGGCCATTAAGCCTGAGGACATCATCATCATTTAACACGAGGCGTGTTCAGCAGCGGCGATAGCCTCCCTCGCAGTACTAATCTACAAGCAACAGTCTGTTGCTTCTAGATCAATCTGATCTTCAAGCAACTTGTAGATCAATTGCTTGCAGGCTACGCTCTGAATGCTTAGAATTTACAGACGGCTTCAGCTGCCTCTCCCCTTCCCCAACCTACTCGAAAAAAGTCGGATATACATCCCTTGACTAAAACCACACTTAAGCAGCGCATGCGTGCCTTCGCATAGCGTAGAAATCAGTGTATCTGTATACGAACCAAACAGCTGCGAGTTTTATTACCGGTTTGTGTGCCCCCTTTTCTAACCGAGCCACGACTTTCTGGGTCAAGGTTTACGAACGACGAACAACGAAGGCCATAAACCCCGCAAAATGCCTTTCGTGCTGCACAGCTGCTGAAACACAGCGCTAAATGCACGCAACTAAAACAAACCATTAGCGCATGCGCCGCGTCTGCCTCCGCATTTTGTCGGAAAAACCTCCGGCAAGGACTGCGCCTTCGACAAAAGGTCGTGCAGCGAGCAAACTTTTTCCATAAATTGTTCACTTATCTATATCCCTTTACCCTCGGCTCGTTAACGAGTACGGAAATCCGAGCATGCCAGCTTATCTGTACAGCGCCACCCCATCGCACCGATGCCGCGGGCTCTGCCGGGTCTTAGGACCAAACGCCTCCACAACACCAGAGCGGCACGGACTGGGCTGTATGTATACCACGGTGGCGAGAATTCCTAAGCAGCCTATTTGCACACAGGCCACGATGACCGTGGCGCCCGGATACAACTGCGCCGAACAGCGCCGGAGATCCCAGCGACCGCGAATTAAAGGGCTCGCAGAATAGGTTTCGGTCCGGGCGTCGATAACGAAAGCGCCACAGTTTGTTGGCACCAGGTGGCAGCAGCGGCGCCCTCTGACCTCGGCGTGCATCGATTAGATCCAGGTGTGCGCGCGTGTGTGCATGTGTTTACCACTGCCCTCGAAGGATTCCCGGTGGAGAGGTTTCCGATACCCCCTTCAACGGCTGCGCGGAGCGGATCCCGATCGAAGAAGCCCCTCGTCGGATCACGCTGCGGGTGCAGAGCATAGCATCTGCTGTGCGTTCGAGCTATTCAAGCAGCGTGTATCGGTATGACAACACGCAATCAATCAATCAATCAATCAATCAATCAATCAATCAATCAATCAATCAATCAATCAATCAATCAATCAATCAATCAATCAATGCAGGATCAATGAAAGTAGCAGTTAGCCTATATTTTCCTGCGCTTTTCACGTTTCAGACCATGTCGTGAGGACCTATGAAATTAATTGCAATGAACAATTAAAATGGCACTACCCTGTGGCTAGTGGCATGCGTGTGAGACCCAGTATTATTCACCAATGTACATTACCAGCGTCAAACAGAACGCGAACAGCGTAAGTGTAACACGATGACAAGAACACAAAAATGATACTCATCATAATCTGTCTTATTACACTCACTGCAGGACAGAGACCTCTCCAATGATTCTCCAATGAACCCTTTCCTTTGCCAGCTGCGGCCACCGTACCCCCCAAATTTCTTAATCTCATCCTCCCACCTTACTTTCTGCCGCCCCCTGCTACGCTTGCCTTCATTTGGAATCCACTCCGTTACCCTTAAGGACCAGTGGTTATCTTGTCTTCGCACTACATGCCCTGCCCAAGCCCACTTTATACTCTTCATTGCGACTATTATGCCTTTAACCCGTGTTTGATCCCTCACTCACTGCGCCCTCATCCGGTCTCTTAAAGTCACAACAATCATTTTCTTTCCGTAGCTAGCTGCGTTGTCCTCAAACTTATGCTGAACCCTTTTCGTTAGCCACCCAAATAAAACACACAAATATTAGCTGCTGAAAGCGGAACATAGCGAGGTTCTATTGATGCTTCTATGGAACGGTCTCCGAGCCATCGAAGTGAAAATCAAGTCGCTAATATTTAGTCTCTCTTAAGTGAAATATCCTCGCTTTGGTGTTCCCGTTTCAATTTCGTTGCTCGCGTTTCATTTGACGGTGATAGTATGTGCCCTACGTTATCGTCCAAAATGCTACCCATTTTTTTAATTTGACTTCCAGTTCGTTTCCTTTATAAATTCAGAGTGCCGTAAAACGTGAATAAGTGTGCCTGTCCCTTTTTGAAACTGTCGAGCTTCGAGCAAGGCTTTCACAGGTCGCTCCCTGAGTTTCAGGTGTGTGCTTTTCGTTAATATACGGCCGTTAATGGATAAAAAAGCGGGGTCTCAGAACTGATTAATCTCTGTCTGTCCGTCCGTACTTTCGCAGGTCTCTCAGCCTGTATTCTTTCAGACCTGAGCGAAAGTTCTCTTTGTCAGCGCTAATCAAAACATACGCGTATTTGTTTATGTGGACGTCTTCATGAATATTTCTCCGGCGGTTCTTTATGAGAATAGTAAGATACAGCTCAAGAACATAGTGGCTTTTCTCTATCAAAGGACCCCCTTCCAGCCAATCAGCCAGATAGTGCGACAATGCAGGGAGTGGCAGATGAAAGGGGATAGTCCCCTCACTCCATGCTCGGAGATAGTCTCCTTCCTGAATTGTCACACCACTCCCTGCACTGTCTCGCTAGCAGGTTCATGTGAATTTCCCGATGCCATTGGCTGGAAGTGGAGTCATTTGTCGGGGAAAAGCCGCTATGTTCTTGAGTTGCGTCCGACTCGTCATTTTCCCTGTTCCATGCTACAGGATCCAAAACGTACAGAAACGCCTTATGACGCATATTCAGTACAGTATATACGTAGCATATAGAAGGCCTTTATCTGTCCAGCCCGTCGTTTATCCCTCCACAGTCATCCTAAAGCCGTTTACCCAAAGCGCCGATACCACAACATTTCAGAAGTCATTTTTTTTTTTGCGCGCAGTCCTGGACTGGAACGACCTTACCGCCCACATAGCCTTGTTAGGAGACCATCACATTTTCAAGGACGCCATCGAAACTCTAATCCTTACAACCGTATTTCCTGCCCACTCTTCACGTAATACCCCTTAACGGGGCCTGTGAAGAATAAACAAATGAAAACCTAATCGAAATTGAAATTATCTCACGCTGCAACTCCGGCAAGTTTGGAATTATTTGGCCATTAGGAGTGGCAAGCCGATTTCGATTAAGTAACTTGATTATAATCGGATAAAAGTTAAGAAAAAAGCGGCTCTTCCCCTTTAAAGTATCTCCTTCCAGCCAAAGGCGTCGGCCGGTTGTCATGAACCTGAGCATGACAATGCAGGGAGGCGACTATCCCCGGACAATGCAGCGACGGGACTATCCTCTCTCATCTGTCCCTCCTTGCTTTGTCACGCTAGTAGGTTCATGAGAATCGGCCGACGCCATTGGCTGGAAGGGGACCTTTTAACAGTGAAAAGCCGCTTTTTTCTTGAGTTGCATCCTACTGTAGAGGCTGTTCAGGTGCTGCACAATTCTTGAAAAGTTGACTATACGTGGGCGCATGACGATTACTCTGAGACTTGCAACAGCCCTTAGGCCACACAGCAGATGTGTTCATATTAACTCTTTTGTTTGCCCACCCCTCATGTAATGTCCCCTGTGGACCCTTGAGGAATCAATAAATATAAAAACGTCGCAGAAAGAGAGATGTGCATTATTATGTGCGCTGGCTTTGACAAGGACATGATTCTTCGTTGCGCAACTTCATTCGATGCAAGAAAACAAACCACAATACACTGATGACCTTTACGTAAACAATGGCATGCAATGGTTGGGCGCGGCTGCTGTACAGAAATTATTTTTCATTAAATTCTCGCGTTTTCGATGAGACCTAAAGCTCCCGCCGTAAAACCAACGCGAGGAATGTTGTTCCTTTATCGTATTTTTTTTTTACGAAACCTAAACCGTCCCTGCTGAATTAACATGAGTAAGGCAAACAGCTGCGACAGGATGGGCCAGTACCGTTGTCTGCCTCCTCGACGTCATCGTTGACGGAGTAGGAAACCCAGCGAAACAATGGAGAAGCCATGCGCGGCGAGTGACATCATCAAATCGGCGATACTTTCTCGGCTCCAGCTCCCGCGCACAATGCGAAAATTCGCTGTCTCACGAAATGACCGAATGCGGGAGCCATTGTTACAAAATAAGGCCACCGAAGTTGGAGCGATAACACTCGCATTCTTTGTCTTTCCGCTTCCTGCCGCCAGGGGAAAATGTTCTCCGCGCTCGACAATGGAATCGCAGTAGGGAAACGTGTCACAGGCTTGAGTTCGAGAAAGAATAAAAATGAGAAAGAGGTCTTCTTCTGCGATGAAAATAGCGTCCCGTCTTCGTCACAGTGTGACCATTTGAGCGTATAAATGGCACCACGATGCAGCTGCGGAGCAACGTCGGCGTCTTGGAGACGGAAGGAAGCACAGGTGTCAGCCCAGGTGACCTTTCAGTAGCTTGACCTATCCGCGCCTGTTGAGCGTTGTGACATTTTTCGGCTGGAAAATGACCTGATGCACACAAGCAGAGAGGCCAACCAATGCGCCCCCTGTTGGGAGTCCTGGACAACGTGCCTTCTGCGCGAGCGGTCGCGAGATAGTCGGACACAACTCAAGAAATATGCTGCAAATGCCCTTCAAAGGAGCTCCTCCAGCCAATGGCGTCGACCAATTCTGCGCCTTGATCGATGCTCTCCACCTACCCCTTGAAGGATACCTTTAAAGGACCTCCTAGCGTGAAATCGTAGACAGTGGCAGATGAATGGGGAATAACCACAGCTTAATGAGATTTATCGTGGCGTCACGAAAATCGGTCGACGCTATTGGCTGGAGGGTCTCCTTTGAGAGGCGGCTGCCGCTTCGTTATTGCGTTGTATCCGACTTAGCATACTCTTGACCAAAGTTACAGCACAGTGTCGACGCAGTCTGGTTTTCAATTACTGTACACGAGAGACACTAAAGAGTAGAGACTTTATACATAGTGCTACCGTACACAGCTACGATATGGCCCAGCGCTATGCGGTAATGGAGAGGGAGCTCTGCGCTTGTGGCAGAATGGAGAGAACCTGAGTGCCATCCAAAATGCGCTTGAAAGACAACTTAATTACGATGTTCTCATGTTCTAGGCTGGAAATAAGAGACTAAACAAAAGTGCGGACGAGGTCTTCGTATCGACCTCAATCTGCAGTCTACAAGTTCATCCAGCTGCTACGAAACACAAGGGTACCATGAAATTCTTGGCAAATTCGTAAATTTCAGTACCAAGTGTTGCGAAAAAAATTACTTTCTTGTCGAAAGAGTCACAATTTCTTGTACGCTACTAACGACCTTAAATTGATCCTTTTCCTCATGGAAGGTATGGCATCGGCTATCGATCGCAGGCATCATCTCGATAGGCTTCGACAGAGGACCTCCCGGAGAGTGAGTATCACCACCTGACACTTTTTCGACAGCAACAACACAATCATTGCATTCGCTGCCAAGAAGTTCACAGCTGCGCTAACGTGTGAGGCGAAATCCGCGACCGCACGCGTTAGGTGATGCTGGCAGGACTCCAACGAACTTTTCCTGTGAGCTGGAAGCGAACTGCCCGCGCTGGCATCGAGGACTTTCTAAATTTGTCGCAGCGTTTGTGCGGAATTTTAGTCTATGTTGGGGATTCGCTCTATTTTTGCGCTGCCGCGGTCGAGAATCTGGTCTTACTGTGACATTTTTCATGCAACTTTCTCCTGATTACCTGCGTCAGAAACTTTTTGGTAACCCGACAAAAAGACTAAATTTTACTCAGCAGGATCGCGTTCATAAATACATTAATCCCAATTTTAGCAACCCGGCAAAAGATTTGTTCGTGCAGCCTAAAATGTCACGAAACCGGAATTACACTTCGCATATCTGTAGCCACCCAAACTGGTATATGTTCTCAAAGCACGTGGATAATTAACTAAAAGCGGAAAAAGCGGTTGGTGGGGGGCGGTGGGAAGTTTAGTACGTAGACATGAGAGTCCATCTTCCAAGTCGAAATTTTGGCAGCTTCGAAGACTGGGATAGTCGGTAGCATCAATAGTGAACTGGACAGTTCCGAAACGGGGCAGTTAAGTGCCACCCTCTTTCTTCTATGAATAGCCAGTTGTAACTGTTTGCTGGTGGCCGAACTTGCTTCCTCCTGATCATGTTTAGGCGTTGAAATGCATGTTTTCCATGCCTGTACATTTACAATAAAACTTACCCACAAGTTATGACTGGCACGCACGTTCTCCTTTTTCGCCTTTGTTTTTGTTGTACTTTTGCAGTTTCTTCAAGCCGTCTTTATCCTTGGCATAAATAAGAATTCCTTCAAAACTTCTGCGCACGATTCCTTCCATCTAAGTTGTTTGGAGGTGCAGCAGGTTCAGGTGCCCACAGAAGTTTGCGGAACACGAAAATTACAAGAAAGCATAATTGCTGGGCAGTCTAAAGACCCAGCCACGAACTAATAAAAGATGTGGCCTACATTTTCTGGCTCTACTTATAAAATGTACCCCTAAATGCCTGGCTCTGCCGCTAGGCGGCAAGGGGAAATGAGATTTTTGTGATTTTGGCCTTCCGGAAACTTTTGTGGCCGCCTGTATCTTCAGCAATTCTAACGACACATTTTTCTGTTTTGCAGTATTTTTCTGTAGCGCTGTCCTGTTTGCAGTAGTACTGTCTGTAGTCTGTAGTCCTACTGTACTTTTCTGTAACAATTACATAAAATTAGGTTGTTACTACAAACATTTCTGTTGGTACTACAAATTTTTGGTAAAAAACTCAAGAGAAATTTTGTTGTGACGACAGAATTTTTGTGTTGTTTTTTCCGACTGCTTATGCACTGGGAATCAAGGGTGGGTAGATGGGCGATAATTTGTTTGAATCCATGAGCACACGCCCGAGATCGCAAGCCCCTGCCCCAGCTGATACTTACAGGTGGTGTATGAAATGTACCACAATACGGCGCACTATCTTCTGATAATCATTTAAGACATCGACGAGGCACTTCAAGTTAGGCTCGGTAACAACGCTCGGTTACAGGTGATAAAGACCGCAACGACCGTCACGATGCGCGCACTCACCGACGTGCACGATGGGAAGCGTGGCCATCTCGTGCAAGATGCGCTCGATGAGTTCCGACTTCTCCGGGTAGAGATACTCGCGAGCGATGCCCGTCTGGAACTGCTCCCAGCTGGTCATGTTGTGGCTGCAAAAGAGGGGGACAAAGCGAGCCAACGGTTATGCATCACAGTCGAAAAAAAAAAAAAAAATCTTCCCCAAAATGCGAAATGTTTCGTCGTTTTGTCGTAAGGACAGATTTTTCTGCAGTGGTTATCTGTGCCTCTGTTGCTACAAGAGACAGCCCAATACAACAGAGAATTCCACTGTTCCAACAAATATTTCTGTTGTCACTACAAGTTCATAACCAAAAATACTGCAAAAAAATTTCTCGCGACGACAGAAAATTGCATGTTGTGCTTTTCGACAGTGTGTAGAGCGGGTTTAATCATTATCTATTAGCTGTCACGTCAGAAAACGACCATATGTTAGCTCTGCCACCACATTAGAGTGAGCGGTAGGACTCCACCCTATGCCCTGATTAACGGAAGAACTTATCTACAGGTCCGCACAGCCAGAAATCGCGCATCCTCAATACTGTCCCCCCTCCCCCCCCCCCCCCCTCCCTTCCGTAAATTTCCGTAGAGCGCGAAACAAATAGTATCTGCCACTGAAGAAGGATCGACATCTGAGCTAGTTGGTAATGCATCACGAAAAAGTTTAGCGCACTCACGACGAACGACAAGGTAGACAAGACAACCGTGTCTTGTCTACCTTGTTGTTCGTCGTGAGTGCACTAAACTTTGTCGTAAAGTATCTGCCACATTGCACAGAAATGCATACTTTGTAGTCACTAAATGGCATGTAAGCTGGTCTTAGACATAATTAATAAACAGCGGTAAAGACGAGGACGAAGAGGAAACAGGACTATATATATATTTCTAGTTTGAGTCATTTTACTCTTCTGCTCACTTTTTTTTTTATCGCACATATACTTCCTTGGCATTCACCACCATACCTAGGCCAATCCCCCCGCCTGGGTATGTGCCATATTTACTGAGCAGAAGAAGAAGGACGAGCGCTGTTTGCTCTTTGTCCTCATCTTTAGCGCTGTTTATTCATTATGTCACCGGAGAAACTAGCCAAGATGTCTCTTGTTTCGGACTTAGACAGCGTGGCTCGTGGTTACGGTGCTCGCCTGCTGACCCGAAAGCCGCGGGTTCGATCCCGGCCGCGACGACCGAATTTCTATGGAGGCGAAATTCTAGAGGCCCATGTGCTGTGTGATGTCAGTGCACATTAAAGAACCCAGGTGGTCGAAATTTCCGGAGCCCTCCACTACGGCGTCCCTCATAGCCTGTGTCGCTTTGGGACGTTAAACCCCATTAACCAAACCAAACCACAGCCGGGGAGGGACCCGCACCTGGTCTCGATCTGAAGTATGTGTCCCAGCGTCGGGTTGTAGCGCCTCGGTCTGACCAGCCGGCGCTCCTCGGTGGAAGGCCAGGCGATGTGCACCAGGTCCTCGAACATGTCGTGCGGCCGCTGCTTCTCGGCATCGCCGCCGCCCCCCTCGGCGCTGCCGGCAGCGGGCGCCACATTGCCCAGGCGTTTGGCTCCGCCAGGGTCGCTCTTCTTGGATCCCTTGGCGGAGGATTGGCCGCGCTTGAGGACGGGTGGGGGTGCGGAAGACGACGGCTGCGAGCCCTGGGCGTCCGCTTGTCCACCGCCCCCGGCCTCGCTGGCCGTACGCCGGGATCCCCCCTCGACGGATGCCTTGGTCAGGAGCTTCTTGCCGAGCACGCCGGACGGGTCAGGGCCGCTCTGCGAGGCATGACGAACACGTTTATTTACCTTTACTAATGCGAAAGCATTATAGCATGTCCTATCAACAGAAAAGCCGGCTTCCGCCATCTTTGACACGAAATTCGGAGGGTGTCAGAACGCAGGTGAACGAAGTCACAGCCCATGTAAGCGAACATGCACAGTCACGAATGATGAAACGTAACGTACTATGACCTATGAAAGTCATGACTCATAGTCATTCTGCAATGTATCATGACTCAGCACTTCTCAAGTAACGTAATGTAACGTGCACAGAGTTTTACAAACATTACGCATAGTCATGCCTCGTATTCATAGTCATTTAGCAACGTAGCATGACTCAGCACTTTATTCCTTTTGCATTCTCACGCGTAAGCCGTCTAAAGTGGCTCTACCAAATTTTTTAGTCACTGCTGCATCATATATGAGACAGCAGTAGCGCGCACAAAATGCAAGTAAAATATATTATAATCAGATCAGTAAACCCCCAAAAAATAATTTTCTTCAATTAGCGGGGTACCGCAGGGACACTCCACGACACTAACGAGGGAAAATAAGCTGAGCCCATACATACACTGCGCACTGTGTCTTTATAACCAGAGTTTATTCATCCTGTGTGCCTTGAATCTAACAGTATGCACAACCACCAAGAACCAATTGCTGTTTTTATAGCAACATAATCAGATCAACGCATGCGTGTGGCGCGCGTGAACTTACTCAAGAACCCAAGGTATGAGAAGAGTGGTGTTGAAAAGACGTCCCAAGGCTGGCTACAACTGGCTCACGCATCAAGCTCCTTTAAAGGCGATAGCCTCTGTACGGCCTTTCATCATCAGTTAGCATCCGAGTATTAGGACAATAAGGATTTTTACAGCATAGCAAGCATGCCATGTTTCACAACTACTTCGATCAAACAGCTGTGAGTATCGCGAAGCGGTAACGGGACGGCGACGCGTTCACACCTGCGGCGCGCCGTCGCCGCAAGTGTGAACGGTGCCGATGGACCCACCTGCGGCGGCGCCGGCTGCGGTCCGGCAACGCCCTTGCGGTGGCTAGGCACCCAGGCCTGCTGCGGTGCCGCGAACGGTGATTGTCGCACGCCCGTGATGCGCACCAGCGTGAGGAATAGCAACGCCGAGGCGGCGAGCAGGAGTCCGCTGACGAGCCGCTGCTTGAGCTTGACGCCGCGGCAGAGGAGCCGCGCGGGCCAGCCCAGGGGCACCCGCGCCGCCGCCGCCGAAGCCACCTTGGTCGCGGAGCCCCCCGGGCAGTGGAGGCCAGCCAATTCCAACGCCAGGGCCGACGATGCGCCTGCAGTGACAGCAAGAGCTCCGTGTCAACTACGGCTAATAGATCCGAAGCACTGAATAGTTTTGACATCACTCTTTCCCTTCTTTGGATCATAATTCAGAGGCCTGCATTTACTATCTACACCCTCTAGCACTTCATCATGAAGGAAGAACTCAGGAGAGGCGGTTACGGCACATTTTTTGAAGCCGGCTCCCCTCCCTGCGCCACCTCCCCACTACTTGGCCGCCGTCTCAGCGCGATTGCGCATGCGCAGTAGACAGTGTAGCAGACGACAACGCTGCGTCCAGCGTCACGATTGGCTGCGCTGGCGGCCAAAGGCTCCCAGCAGACATTGCGAAAGCGCGTCACTTCCGGCATACTTTCCGGCGTTCAGCTCGGATGGCTCGGATAGCGAGGACCTCTCCCGAGTTTTCCTTCCTGCATGCATTTGATTTACAAATAGGCCTTGTCGCAGGATGACAACTCCTTCTTCTTTGTTCGACTGAATGAGAGGAAGACCGATGTTCACAACAAAACCGGAAACCTGCCAGGTAGATGGCTTAAAATAGAGGGACGCTTATATATCTTTTCTGGTTAAGAGCCGAAGGAAAGAGAAAGAAAGACGGAAAAAGGGGGAAAGAAAGAGGGGCGTAGGTGTAAGACACGGAGAGATTCGAGGGCACCGTTGCTGCAAGACCGCAGGAACCGACAACAATCGCTGTCCGATATCCACTCGTAAAAGTGGCAGCCGCAACTCCAGCTATCCTCACGTTCGAAAAATGGAGAAAACACTGAGCTCGATGGCACCTGCCGCCAGCTCGTTTCAGAGGGGGCGAACTTAACATCAGTCCCTCAGTGAGTACGTTCGGTAGTCTTATTACCGGCACCTTTGGCCCGGGAGATGGCGAAAAGGCTCCTAATTAATTCCAACCGGTTGTGGTTCCTTAACGTGCGCTGAAACCGCATGACATACTGGCACGTTTGCATCTAGCCTCCATCAAAATGCGGCCGTCGCGTCCTGGATTCGATCGTGCGAACGCGTGCTGGGAGCAAGAACGCCACAGCCACTGATCCACTGTGGCGCGCGTGAGCGGACAAGATGCTCCAAACATTTATGAACGCTGAAAACGCACCGTCTATGTAAGACGATATGCAGTTATGCAGTGTCGATGACCGCTGGCAGCCCGTTTCGGTTGTGGGTGGCTTCCTGCGTTTTTCATTCCGTCTGATTGGAAGTTAGTTAAGCCTAAACATGCTTAATGAATTACTGCTCGATTGAGAGATGCGACATCGACGAGGTATGGCAATACCTGTGACCCGCAAAGCCATGAATCGCGCCTGTTGAAAAAAGTGTGTTGAGTTGGGCTTAATGGCACATAAGCAACTAAGGCCATCCTGTGCCAAACGCAAGGTTTGCTGTTGAAAAAAAAAGCAGGAACACGTGAAAGCCAGTGTTTGTGTGTGTGTGTGTGCTTGCGTGTGTGTGTGCGTGCGTGGGTGCGTGTGTGTGTGTATGTGTGTGCGTGCGTGCGTGGGTGCGTGTTCCGGATTGTCAAAATTGGGGGACCCTTAAGCTCCGCTTTTAAGGGTATGGCTCGACAGCGGTTCCTCTGGCTCACGAAGACACAGAAACTGTTTCCTCTTGCACAATCACATTCATTATGTGGAAGACTGCACAACATGCATATAAAGCCCTGCTTTAACCAAGCCGTACAAACGTGCCTGCGTGGCGGTAACCTGTCTGACTCGCAACCCAGGGCATGCATTGTCAGGATAGAACCCTACCTGTACTGTCACGCCAATCGCTGCATTGTCAGGCTACCCACGCTAACAGGTTCATGAGAACCGGCCGACGCCATTGGCTGGAAGGGGGTCCTTTGACTGGAAAAGCCACTTTCTTCTTGACTTGTATCCGACTATGCTAACATGAGCCGTTATTTGCTCCGTGTTTATACGAGGGTGAGGAGGAATACGGCCTCCGAAGGCCGGTGCGCGTGGCGAGTTGCTCACGGCCATGGAGGAAGAAAAACTAGGAGGGACCATGACGTCACAATCTTGAAGCCTAGTCATAAAAAATATAATGGGAAGCATCATGGGAAATAGGCCCTCACGTGACAAGGCAGTGGTAGCTCTTAGCTGGATTTCGGTTTCGGTTTCGCTCTCTCGCTGTACGAGCAACTAGGCGACCATCTGCTTGCGTTCACTGACGGCTCCGTGGTGAGCGCAAACTGCTCGCTCGCCGCAGCGGCCACCATCCCCGAGCGACGCGTGCGCTGACTGCGGCGCAGTGGAGACACTTGGAGCACATGCTCCTTCGCTGTGCCGCTTCTGCAGTGCCGCGTCGCGAGATTCTCGCGGCCTGCAGGGCGCTGGGAATCATCCCGGACAGTCTCGAAGCGCTCCTGTGGCCGCGCGGCACTGCGGGCACCCGTGATATTCTAGCCTCTATACCCGTGACAGAACAGTGGTGAGCCTCTGTGCGTTCATCGAACAGGCGGGCTTGACTTCCCGCTCGCTCTTCGCCAGGTAGTGCACGCGTGACACGAACGCTCCGTGGGTGCTACCTCCGACGGTATACGCGGCCGGGCGCCCCACCCCGGCCGCTAGTGCAGTATGCCGCGCGCGCGATTAGTCCGAGACAGGACGCTACGAGCGCGCGGCTATGTATACATACAGTTTACTTCTTTTTGTAAGTGATTGTGCGCAGTGGCCGGGAGACCCCGCGCAGGGGCAGACGTAAAGCCGCCGGCACTCTCTCTCGACAGCGAGAGAGAGAGAAATACTTCACTGCTGAATTTCACGTCGGAACCGCCTATGTGCGCGCGCGTATTCGGCACGACTTGTGCCTTGAGAATAGCGGAGAACGGAGGGCCCATGGGCGGGCCGAAGTCCGCCTGCCCGAGAAATAGAATCTTTCTCAGCGCGCCGGAGCGCTCGTTCAACACGTCCGTCCGCCGTGAGCGCTCTGGAAGCCGCTGCGCCCTTTTTTAGAGGCTTGTTTCTTCGCCTACTCTCGAGTTCTCCGCTCATAGCATGCGCTGAAATAAACGCTCCGTATGCGTGTATAACGACGAAAGGAATTCCTCTCCATTCTCTTTATGAACCACAGTTGAACAGTGACGAGGTCGCGGCCGCACCCTTTGATGAAAAGTTTACCCGCAGTTTTCTACAGTGCACCCAAAAACTCAAGAGTGTAATCAACAGAGACGCGGAGCCTGCAGACAACCTCGAGCTCGGTACGCATTCCGCCAAAGCGCTGCGCTGCGCTACTTCGGAGCACGGATGTTCACTAAAAAGCACCGCTGGCTGGCAGTCTGGTAACTATGGAGGAGGGCCTATTTCCCATGAGTCAGTGCGCAAAAGGGCCCTCGGCAGCGGCGTCAGAGGAGGATGGCTTGCAGAGGCTGAGCGCACTCCCTCCTAGTTTTTTTACCTCCATGCTCACGGCTGCTCTGATCGCTGAAGATCCAACGCGTCACTGGCGTGGCAAGCGCCATCTATGGGAGCCTCTTGTAACAGCTACTTTTTCGACCAATCCGGATTTTTGGGTGGCGCCGACAGCAACGCCGACGCCACCTTTTCTGCAGAACGAGGCCCTTGCGCTGTCGCATAAAAACTTTTCACGTTTAACAACGACAGTTCCACCTTAAAACTCTTCTATGGAGTATACGTTAGACCCAAACTCGAATATGCCTGCGCGATATGCAGCCCCGCCAGAAATCCCTAATTGAATTGCTTGAAAACATCCAGAATACGGCGGCTTGCTTCATCTTCTGGAAATATGGTTACACGGGTTAGGGTTTGCGTCATCAAATCTATTAGTGTCGACTGGATATCTCGTCGAAGTATTGTGGCAAGGGATATTTCATAATCTGTATTACAATCGGCCTGAGCTTCGAACCTCCCTGCTACAGTACCAGCCGTACGAATATCGCATCGGATTTTCAATTATCGGCGTGTGCAGCATATACATGTATGTACTACGAATCCATTTAACAAATCATTCTTGTCATTGATGGATGGAACTCGATTCCCGAACCAATCATCCATGAACGCAGGAACCATAAATTTAGGCAGCTGCGATCAGCCCACTTTGTTAAATGAAAGTGATAAAAGAATAGCTTTTCAGTGTTATTTATTTCCAGCTTGACTCAAATCTCAGAGTAAAATTTTACTCTGTAAAAACTGCTACCTAATCTCATTCATATATCGCATTTTGTTCAGTGGCTGCATACTATTTCGAAAAATTCGTGCTTACGAAACACTGTTCTGAATCCTTTGTAAACGCATGCGGACAGGAGTCGCTGTTCCTTTCGTCTTTTTTTTTTTGTTTCGAATTGTCATTTCATTACTCACGCTTCTCTATAAATTTATAAGTTTACCCCGCCTCCTAGTTTGTTTTTTCATTGCGTAATAATATGGCCACGGCCACACTTTATTGCTCCCCCCCCCCCCATATGTAATGCCCAATTCACGGCCCTTAAGGGACAATAAACGATTTGATGATGACGATGGCTTAAGACTCATCATTGCTGTTCGCTCATTACAGGAGCGCAGGCTGATACGCATGACATAGTGCTGATCGATTTCCCTAAGTCTAGGTACAGCCGGTTAGTACGATAACAAAGAAAAAAGTTAGGTGGGGTTAAAGTACAACACTAAGCTTCCATAATGAAGTCAAGAAGCGCGCGCAGTAGTTTGGTTGTTTCAGGCGAACTTAGCATCTTCAACATAGTAAGTATGAAGTTTTCTTACAGGAACTAACATTTGTCAAAACAATGAGCTTCGTAGCCCTTCCTCCACCCTTTTCTTGCAGAAAAATTGTGCCACACGTAATAATACACTTTTTTAAACGAATTTATTCTCAAACCTGCCGATTTTTCTGAAATTCTTGAAAAACAGCCATTCCACTATAATTCGAGTGTTTATTTGACTAATCCTGGTATTCCAATGTTCAGATTTCTAGTCATTCTGACCCACCGTGGTGGCGCAGTGGCTTTACGCGTTCCGCTGCTGAACCCGAGGTCGTGGGTGCGATCACGGCCGCGGCGGCTGTATTTCGATGGAGGCGAAGTAATAACAGAAAAAAAAAGGACTGCATGCTGTGCGATGTCAGTGCACGTTAAAAAACCCCAGGTCGTCTAAATTAGCCCCGGGCCTTCCACTATAGCGTCGCTCATATCCCCCGTGTCGCTTCGGGACGTTGAACCTCACAATTCACAACCATTGTGGACGTTTGACGAAATTTTGTACATCCCTGTAACACAATAACTGCGCTATTTGGCGTTGTAAAAGTTGCAAATTGTCTTTCCTGAGGTCCGCGCATACTTCACAGGCGGAAGAATACACGTTTTGAATAAAACGGGCGGCTCTTGAAGGGTTAAGTGAAAGAGCAAGAAATCGTTGATTGCCGTAGAACACGAGCTCTGCACTTGTGTTATAACCAGTTCGTTTTAGAACAGGAAAAACCGGAATTTGTCTTTCAAGAGAAATCTTCGAAAACGCTCGCTAAAGTTCCTGCTCTAGACTGTGCCCCAGCTACCGCCAGCTCACTGGACCCTCACCTTTTCATTTCACCAACGCCCTAAGCCAATTTGGCACCGTCCTTGAAACAGCGAGACTTACACAGGTGTCTAAACCAATGTTCAGAGAAACTGCTGCGCACAGGCAGCGAACTTACCCCGGAGCCTGTCTCTGAAGAGGGAAGTCTACCAATTACGGTTCCACGTCATCGCAAGCGTTAACGAAATCGCGTCGGCATTGCTCTGCGGAGCGTCGAAGACAGATGGGAGAAAAAAACCTCCTCCGAAAGCGAACTTTCATGCGCCGGAACCACTGACCCTGTACAGTCACCAACGAACTATAGCCTCAAAAGATCAATAGCCATGCTTTACGAAACTCCGCACCCCCCCCCCCCCTCCCAACCACCCTCTAAAATAAAAAACACTAAAGAAACTCCACACAGTTTCCTCCCTGCAATGGTCTTTACTGCGGACAGCGGAGCATGGTATTACAGCGAAAGGTACCCTGTTCCAAGAGGTGGTCACATAATAAGGAACGCGTGGAGGACAAAACGTAAGCGCCGACCGCAATGACATTTACAGGGACGAAGGAGGGGGAAGAGGAAAAACGTGAGCATGTGCGTGTCCAGAGAATCGAATGCGAAGCAAGGGAGAACCTATACTTTATACATTTTTTTTTCTTTTACTTAGGAGACGCCTTAGCATAATGCATTTTCGGAAGCTGGACCATCGGAAAAATATGCTAATGACACTGAGCGCGCCTTCGGCCGCGAAGAGAGGGGCAGCTTCGAAGGTCAACTTGGATTTGAATGCGGAGCTTGCCGCAGTAAATGCCATTCGACATCGCAAAAGGTTCGGTCACTATACAGAGAAGAAACTCGCTGAAATATCAAGTGCCAAGAAATGAGCAGATAACAGTACTTCTCTGTATTAGACATTTTTAAGACTTTCGTGGATACAATGCACTGCCGACATCACTTTAAGATTTTAAAAAAGTTAAAAGAAATCGTCATGTTTTGTGTCACTCGGGAATGTGATCAGCTGTGAGCTCCATTAGAAAGACAGCGCAGAATCTGGACCCCAAAGATATCTCGCAAGTTCATCCCTATCGTAAACACTCTATTGTATACGGCATGGATCAAACAGCCAACTCGCCAAGATCACCGCTATGGTCAAATGCGCGTGTACCAACAACATGCGTAGTTCGTACGATGTTTTTGAAAGTAATATAGCTGCACCGGATTCTGCCCTCCCCATCCCCGCCCTTCCATACCACGATCAACTGACCATGCCCTGATCACGTGGTCAAGAGAGTTCCATGGAAGCCATGCTCTTTTGGAATCCTCTCAGTGGATAATGAACAAACTGGGACTAACTGCGCCCCTTAGCCCTCGCGTCGAATGGTTACTCCATTAGTAGACTAACTCTGGTTGAAAATCCATTCGCAGTTAGTGTCTGCGGAAGACCGGTTGCTCTTCTCTGGGACTAACGGCTGCGGCACCGAAGCTAATCCTCAAGAGAGCAAACTTAACACCCGCTTTACTGTTTTTCTGCTCAAAGTGAACCAAATCAATAGACTTTTAAGGCGACGACAATTCACGGTCTTAACGGCGACAGCGTACACTTTTAAGAACTTAAACCTCGCTCGTACGGCTGTCAGCGTCAAATAAAAGTAGAATTGGAGGAACAAAAACTCACAGACCTTAATACCCGTAGGACTTTGCAGACGGCATTCTCCCAAACTATAGCTGCCGCCGTCCTTCGTCGCGTTTTATGTCAGCGTGAGCCAACTCCTCCGAACGTTCTTCCAGCGCACATCTTCCCTAATGGGCTCACTAGAAGGCGCTCTTGGGAACACTTCTTCGAGCGGGTCGCAACGCCCACAGGACCGTCCTCCCTCGACCTCGCACTTCTTGAGACACTCACGCAACTACGCCGCTCCGAAGAGGTTCTCGGTAAACCTCGCAGCCCGAGCGCCGAAAATATTGGATTAAGAGCTGCCTCCACAGCGCAGAGAACCCGGAGCGCTCGAAGAGCAACAGATCGCGCGTCGGTGGCGGCCCCGGAGCGGAGAGGGAGATGGTTGCGAGACCTGTGACGTTCGGCGGCAGAAAGATCGAAACATCGGGACTCTGCTCCTCGATACGATAGTCGGTTCCTCTTCCCTCCGCCAGCTCTCGATTCGGTGAAGCCGCGCGCAACAGGTGCGATCGCAGCGCCAAAAGCGCGCGCGCGGAGCTCCAGCGAAACAGAACGCAGCGATGACTGAAGACGGCTGCTATGACCTCGCAAGTGCCTTAAGGCGAATAGTGCGTGTCTGGGACAATAGGACGAAATTTGTCAAGATGGCATATGCCTACGAGTTCACGGAATCCACGCTTGTCATTTCCTTTCTATATCTTTTTCGGCAACTGCGCCCAATACAGCTACTTGGAATGCTCGCACTGAGGTGGTGAGGGGTAGATCTATGTACAGCCCACGTCAAAAGTATACAGTCCGAGGGGTTTGCTTGTGAGGCCTGCTGTATGCCTCGTTACTCATCCGCAGCGACCGCAACCGCTGAGGGGCTTCGCGTCCTGAATTCTGGTAAGCTTTGGACTGCTACATGTACTAGGGAGTCCCGCTAAACAGCTTAGACGCAAACTCCTTGGGCTGTATACTTTTGACAGGGACTGTACACTCGTTAGACGACCCATTCAGTCGTGGTCTTTACGACACGACGCTGTAGCATGACACTGAAGTGACTGTGACTATTCTTGGCTACGATTACGACTATGCCAAAGTCTTTCGAGGATGACTCTGGCTATGCCTAACGGCATGTCCAAGCACACATTTCTCCAAGGAAACCCATTTCGATATTTACACCTACAACCTACACAGCGAGATTTCAGCATCCGTCATATAAACGGTTCTTGCTGAAGTGTTTACAACTCTTTGTCATTTCTTTTTTCTTTAACTTTATTCGTAAAAAAAAAAAAAGCAACATGAGAGGTGTAAAAGCTTGGAGTTCTCGAAGCGATATATCGGTGCCTGCTCGACTCAGTGAGCAAAGATTCGTCCGGACATTCATCCCACTGCGTGTACAGGTTGAGATGGCAAACGTCGTTCTATATAATGCAACGGCAATAAAGTCATCCTGCGAGCGACGCGACCCACGAAGGGTTTCGTTTTTCATCGTCGACGAGCGCCCACGACAGGTTTCGCCCATATATAATCCCGCACGGAAAGGCCTACCTATACCTGCGCTATCTCACCGAGTGCTGCAGCAATTCTTCCTTGAGTCCGCTGTGCTTACTCAGAAAGTCGGCGGGATATATATCTGGTCAGACGCACTCATATCTTATTTGTTCGAACGTTAACGAGTCCAGACGTTGAACGACGAGGCAACCCTTCTCATTCACGCTGCCTTCCTTCTATTTTTATTTTTTCTTAGTGTCCTTCAGTGGGCTCTTTACATTTTTTTATTCTGGTTCGCTTCAACACGGCCTGTGGCTTGTGTGCTTTTTTTTTTTGCAATATGACCGGCTATACTTTATGTTTAGGAACAGCTCACATCCACGAGACGTCCACAAAGGATGAATTTTACGCCCTTACGTGTTCTTCCTTTCAAGTGCGGTGTTTTTTTAAAATGTTGCAGATAACTTCGCTTGTGACAACAACAGTTGCTTAGTATGTGGTAGCCTTCTGCACTTTGAGTATTTCAAGCACCCATAAAGAGTGTCGATACAGTAGGGGTGCAGGAAAAACTTCTCTTCTTTCTGTACTAGCCCCACCTTACGTATTGTGCGTCTTTACACTTCCCGACTCAGCCACAGCAACAGCCTTCGATGCTTCATATTGTGACCCACCCAAGCCAGTAAAAATTTTTCATCTGATTATAAACAATGCCCACAAGCAGGAAATCTGGCAGATTTTATTCAGATGTAATAACGAAATTATCTTGCAAAAAAACGCCGCTGCTCTTGGCTGACAAGTCGGAAAATTAACCATAAATGCTTGTTTCAGCACACAGCCGAGAGCGTCAGTCAGGGTAAAACTGACGCCGGCCATCATCATCGAAAAAATTGGAGGCGACAGTTAAGCTCCACCGATAGCTTTAATGGATTAATGCCCGTATACGCGGAACTGATCAGTGTGGACTTTATATTCATAGTTCCCTGGGAGTCCTCGTACCACTCCTGGAGCACTGGTGCAAAGGTTGAGCGACCCGCCACTGCCCTGCGATGGCAGGTGCTCCCAGCGGTGGGGTCTCGTGCGACCGGGGTTGCTCTCCCCGAGCGGCCAGTCGTTAATTTAACTGCAACCTGCCACGGTGGTTGGCTTGCTCACAATAAGGTGGGCAGGTTGTGATAAAGGTCACGTGACCTAGGTGGCCAACCTTGGTTGCTTCTCCGGGAAGTTTTCCCTCACAACGCCGCTGACAGCGCAGACGCCGGATTTTCTGCACAACGGCAGCCTTAACCCTATCGCGCTAAAATGTTGCAGACGTACTTTATCTGTCTGTAAGTTAAGAACAGAACATTCACTACATGATAGCAGGTTGTTTCCAACGAAGTTGTATGCTGGTCCGCGTGAAGAACGGGGATGAGGGTAGGCATTTCACAGGCGAATGAGCTGTGACTAACTCAGCAGAGTGCGAACTGCAGTAAGGCTGTAATGCCTATAAATATGTTCACGTTGCATCGATCGAATGGCATTAAAACTTTAGGCAGTGAGCACTTAATGTCGTTAAATTTGTCCGTGTAGCAGGGGCATTAGTCCCAAAAAGACTAATGATTGCGCCGCCGCGGTATAGTTCAGTGGTTATGGCACTCGGCTGCTGACCCGAAAGACGCGGGTTCGATCATGGCCGCGGCGGTCGAATTCCGATGGAGGCTAAATTCTAGAGGCCCATGCACTGTGCGATGTCAGTGCACGTTAAAGAAGCTCAGGTGGTCGAAATTTCCGGAGCCCTCCACTACGGCGTCTCTCATAGCCTCAGTCGCTTCGGGACGTAAAATCCCCATAAACCACTAATGGTTGCTCTTCGGGGGATTAATGGTAGCGGCAACGCAGTTAGCTTCCAAAAGGATTAACCCCTGCATCACCCTCGGCGTTTTGAGGTTTAGTGCATATCCCTGCCTGTATATAGGCCGCACGCAGCGTCAGTGCACACGGCGTAACCGAAGCGCGACTACGCCGTTTCAGAACCACCGTAAACAACGCGGCCAGCCCGACGAGGCGTATATTATATCCATAAGGCTTCCATGCATGAATGCTCGTCGTGTTCTCTCGTTCGATGCAGCCGGGGTTCATCTATCGGGTCGGGGACTATCGCGACGATAGGTCCGAGACGCGGCTGCCACATACACCAATCAAGAAGAAGAAAAGATTGCACACTCTGTATGCGCAGCCCTGAATACACGTGGCAATCCCGCAGATGGGAACCCATTGAACCGTGCCCAGCGGATGAGTGAATTACGGGTGTCTGCGGCAGCTCCCCATGGACGGACGGATGAGAGGAAGGCCTGTATGCGTTGCGGCCTGAACGCAAGTCTGTTCTGTGCGCGGGGGGAAGCAATTTTTCGCGCCCGTGAAGAATGCATATGCGCATCTGCGCGCGGCCTTGTGCGCGCAATTATGTGGCTCGTGTTCGCCTCGATTAAAATAGCTCCAATATATATTGAGCTGTATTTATAGTGGAACTTGCGAGCAGCACAACGGAGGTTACGGGCAGCGTAGTAGGCAGACAGGGCAAGACGACGACGGAACACGCTGTAGAAGACACAGGGCAATCGCAACTAAAAAAGAGGTTGCGTAAAAAAAAAAAAACTAATCTGCAAAATTGAAATAAAAATTGAGAAAGACTTACACAAGACCTATGCATGTGCGTATGCAAGAGGCCTCTACATGACTACAACTGCATGCTGCCTTCTTCCTGGGCAGTTTGCTCACTATGTATTACAGTCTCGACCACCTTTCGATCGTACTGAATTGCGGATTACGCTTCGCTGTAGTCGTGAAAGGAAACGACTTCAAAACCTGTGCGTGACGCGCGCAGCAGTCTGAAGTCGACAGGAAGCTGCAATATGTCCCAGCCCGGATTTGACGCTGATTGATTGATTGATTGATTGATTGATTGATTGATTGATTGATTGATTGATTGATTGATTGATTGATTGATTGATTGATCGATCGATCGATCGATCGATCGATCGATCGATCGATCGATCGGCGTCGGCGGCCCAGCGGGATCGATCCAAGCCACGGTGGCCACACTTAAGTGGAGACTAAATACGAAAACATCCTTGCAACGCGACTTCGGTGCAGGTTAAAGAATCGTATAGGTGGTCGAAATCAATCCGGAGCCCTCCACTACAACATGCCTGATGGCACAGAGTGTTGCTATGACAATTTAAATTCTATTAAGCAGTCGTTAATCCTGGATTGAATGATCGGCAAACCGACCGATGTACCAGGCTTTAGTTTTAAGCCGCGCACAAATAGCCTCCGCGACGCCATCATGAGGCTCTTCATCGTATGTAGATTACCGATGTATCCGAAAACTAAAAGAGCATTAAGGAGTTTTAGCATCTCGTATAGCGCCACCACCAGCCAGCAATGCACATTCGCAGGTGACTTCGAGGGCGCAGTATGCCCGTACCTGGCTTATCGAGGTTGTGTACGCGCTGTTAGTGGCTGGCAGTAGCGGTACACGTTAGCTGTATACGCTATGCTAAAACTCTCTATTGATGAGTGCATTGTGTACTACCTGGGAGAGTGACAGCAAGAAATATTTTGGCCCAAGAAATTATACAAAGTGCTGTTTGGCTAGAAAGGAAAATACAGCAACCGGAGTGCTTTATTTATGATTTTTTTTTTCAGGCGAGAACGAAGGCACGTGAAAAGAAAACGCAAAGAGAAGAAAAAAGAAGGGAAAAGGTGAAAATGAAAACAGAGAACAGAGAAATAAATGGCGACAGTAGCAAAAGAAGAAACCATAAGAAGGTATACGGTGAAGGGGGACACGATTCAACAGAAAGTGGTGAATCTGTCCGGTCTTCCAACACCCCCTCCTACCGGTCCACTTAGAACTGCACGGCCAATCCAAGCGCCTCATTTCTTCCCTGCAACGCAGCAAGCAGCCGCAGCACTAATTAAGCAGACCCTACCGGCCGCCTTCATGTTTTTGCAGATGGCTCTGTTGTCCCAAGTACTGGGCAGGCGACTGCGGCCAGCACCATCCTCGAGCTCAACCTCTCCACGACCTGCCGACTCCATGGTCTTCCCTGGGAGCTGGATGCTGCAGAACTCTCAGCACTACATACTGCGGCATAAGCCCTGGACGACATCCTACCATGACAACCAGTGGTCATTGTATGTGACTTCCGGACCACACTCGAAAATGTCAGACGGCAAGATACCACCCTCAAAATGACTACCCTCCGGGGAAAGCTCTATTCCCTGGAAGACCACTGGCTGTCATGGCGACCAGTCGCCATTGTATGTGACTTCCGGACCACACTCCAAAATGTCAGACGGCAGGATACCACCCTCAAAGCGACCACCTTCCGAGGAAAGCTCTATTCCCTGGAAGACCACTCGCCGCCATCCCATATTGGCTCCCCTGGTAGCAAGGAAGGCGACGAGCTTGCCAGAACAGTTCATGGCCTTGACATCCTCCCGTCTCCACAGCAGTGATGACCTTCGATTACTCTATGGCTGCCATCGAGACAGTCATCATCAGCCAGCATCCAGATCATCTCACTGTATCTGGCGCCCACTTAAAACGGCTACCTGATAAGTTCGCACAGAGGGAACTTACCGCCTCCTCCTCATCGGCTATTCATGGACGGCGGTCAGACGACACCTCCATGCGGGAGGAGACCAGTCGCCAGCCCGCCCTGCTTCCGGCCAGGACGAGACCATGGACCACCTTTCCAATCAACACAGCTCATTGGTCTAATACCGGAAATGTAGTGACAAAGGACCGGAGTGAACCCACCCAATTCCAATATTTGGCCGATTACCTCTTCTCTTTGCCTCTGCACAGCGCACAAACCCTATCGAAGGTCACTCTTGACACAGGGTTACCAGAACCCATATGGGACAACACCTTCCGTTAACCAGCCGCAACAACCTTCAAGACCTTCGACGCCTCGTGGACTACTTGGACGCTACTATAGGCTCTTTGATCTTGTGAGGCGACACACATTTCGCAGATCGTCATGCTCCGAACTTGACGTCACCCCCACCTTAACCACAATCACGTGATCCCGGATACTGCCCAGTTACCCTCCCAATAGTCAGAGCAACAAAGAAAATATGCTCGTGAAGGAGAAAGCCATGAGGATAAGGGTCAGAAAAAACGTGGATGAAAAAAAAAAGGAACGCCCGGAGGAATACGTGGAAAACAGAAAAGGGGAGATGGGGAGGTGACGTTAAAGGAAAGAAGGCGGCAAAAGGTGATGAATAGCAAAGCATTAGAACAGAGGGATAATGTAAGAAAATAGAAAGGAAAGAAGACGTAAGAAGACAAGAGAGGAAGAAATAACCGAATTCGGAGAGAGAAATGAGAGAGGGGAAAGTCGAGGAATGAAAAAAAAAATGGGAAAGGAAAAAGAAGAACACAAGAAGGCGAACAGTATAAAAAAGGCGAAGAAAAGAAAAATCATCAACGGGAAGCAAGTTTGGAATCAAAAACAGAAAGAGGCGAGAACATGAAAAGACGTGGACGGGAGACCGGCTCCAGGAGAAAGCAAAATTAGGGAAGAGAAAAGAAATGGGAGAAAGGATAAGAATTACGGGAAAAGAAAGTGCTTACATACGGGCTCAGATTACGCGCTGCACTTGAAAGCTTTAGGCGGCGTCCGGCGGTTCATTCCCGTATTTATAAGCGCGCCCAAAAAGGGACGGATAGGAAGCGTATAGAACGGGAACAAACGGTGTATCCTACGCACGTCTTATCTTATACGCGACGTGCTTCGCTAAATGTATAGGATGTCTTTGGGCGCCACGGCGACGAGCATAATAGGGCTCCCGGATGGAGATCTCTGCCGTATGATATACGCCCACATAGCCGGTCCGAAATTCTGGTTACGTTCCTGAATGCCTGACTAGATTAGGTTATTGCTGAATTCACAAACCCTGTTTTCTAAGTCCGCCCCCGCTCTTTCCAAACATTATCTTCGCTAGCGGACGGTGAAGGCGGTAAAGTCTGGAATTTTTTTTTTGTTTTTCATCCACCGTCATGTCTCTATTCGTGCCTCGTGGGGTTCAAAACGACGGGATTTGGAGCGCTAAAACAGCCTATTCAGACGTGCTTCAACTTCCTGTACCATAGGAGACGACGCTAGAATAGCGCGCTATACCTAATTAGCACTTCATTTAGGGAAAGAGAGCACTAATTAGACCCTAATTGGGAAAAGCAGAGCACGAAGTGTTCCGTGAAAAAGTGTACGTGTTCGCGTTCGGCGAACGGCGGCAGCCTCTCCTCTGCTGTAAAGCTTGACGTTGACAAGCACGCATTTTGACGGCGACGGTCCTGTGTATGTCAAAACCGCGTGCTCGTGGGGACGGGAGCATGGGGACGTTATTTGCGTTAATAATGCACAGTCACCGCAGTCGAAAGCGAGCGCAGTTATCGTTAATTACGCGTTCTCCTAAACTGATAATCAAACGAAGTAATCGGCGAGCCTGCATGAAACTATAGGCACTATAATGAAACGCAGCGGTCAGGGACACGTGACTAGTATTTACACTAGCTGGACTGATGAGAGGTAAAGCAGAGAGACAACACAGAAGCAGCAGCGCCTCTGGAAAACATTCCAAGCTGCTGCTTGATGACCGGGCCAGCGCAGGGAAATATGCAAATGCGTATTCTGAGAATGCGTACTCGGAGAAATTTAGCGATTAAGCGTGACACAGGGCACACGCGTTGCCGGGAAACATGCCTTTCAGGCCTTGGCGGATGTAAGCAAATATTTACGTCTGGAGAGACGGGATCTTTCGTCGTCTGCGAATCGCGGCGCCTTGGTTTATTTAGGTACGCTTTTCTAGGTTCAGTCTGTCCGCAGAGACATTTATGCTTAAGTGACTTCATCTTCCAGATATCGGGTGTTACAGCAAACACTCAAAAACTTTAAAAAACCGGCTTTTTAGGGTAAACATATGGCGTTTGCGGCATAGTATTACCAGTGTCCGCGGACACTAGAAAGCCGATGAATTAATTGTCTTCTGTAGTAAGGTGGTTAACTAATTTCTGATAACTAACTTTTTAACTATCGCAGATAGGCAACTAGTGTCAGACACTTGTAGCCAGTCGTTAGTAATAGCCATATCAGTTTTTAGAATTTCGAAAACGCGATATTACCCTCGGCGCTGCGGCTCACGAAATTTAGCTTTTTTCGACTATAGTTACGTGCCCTGGAGGGGTTGCTTTGCCTGCATGCTTTAGAAAGCGCGTATATTTTCGCACGATGCAGCCAAATTTTGTCGAGCCACAGCAGCAAGGGCAATCGCAATATTCCGCTCTTAGCCATGCTAAACCATCTGCATACCTATATTTTATTTTTTTTTTTCAGATATATCCTTGAAAGTTCCTTCGGCTAAAGCATGTTAGAACGCCTTGACCTGGCGCTCGGCTGCTGGCCCGAAAGACGCAGGTTCGATCCCGGCCGCGGCGGTCGAATTTCGACGGAGGCGAAATTCTAGAGGCCCTTGCACTGTGCGATGTCAGTGCACGTTAAAGAGCCCCAGGTGGTCGAAATTTCCGGAGCCCTTCACTACGGCGTCCCTCATAGCCTGAGTCTCTTTGGGACGTTAAACCCCAATAATCGAATTAAAATCAAAATCCATCTTGGATGGTACGGCAAAACAGCGCTGACGGACGGGACGGAAGAAGATGAGACAGACACATGCGCTGAACTAACAACCAAATGGTTTATTGCGAAAGAGGGGGCAATATAAAGCGTCCGTCAGCGCTGTTTTGCCGTACCACTCAACATGAACCAACCAGCCCGACTCAGCCCTCTCCTTGAATCCATCTTGGCCTGGCCGAAAAATTCAATCACTTAGGAGGGAGCGCAACGACACTATGGGTATTAAGGATAAATAGATCTGACTGCTGATATGTTAATGGCGCATACAGAAATGAATGCCTGAATGCCAAAAAAATATTGCCTTGGTTTATGGGAGTTTAATGTCCCAAAGCGACTCAGGCTATGAGGGACGCCGTAGTGAAGGGCTCCGGAAATTTCGACCACCTGGGGTTCTTTAACGCGCACTGACATCGCACAGCACACGGACCTCTAGAATTTCGCCTCCATCGAAATTCAACCGCCGGCAGCCGCAATCGAACCCGTGTCTATCGGGCCAGCAGCCGGGCGCCGTAATCACTCAGCCACCAAGGCGGAGTCCCAAAAATATTCATCGACACACCATTCGTACAGAACCGGTACAGAATCGATACTGGCTTCGTAGAAAGAAGCACAGATTTATGAGAAAAAATGAGAAAAAAAGCTCTGACTACACACATAGCTTTGAAATATGTAAACACTGAGAAACACAAATCGAACGTTGTTTTCTCGCTAAAGTAAAAACACAAAAAAGCTCCCAAACAGAATGCAGTGACTGCGGCCCGAAGACATCGAATCCGAGTTTTTCGACACATCTGTAGCGCTCTGCTCACTCGCGGGAATCAGCGCGCTGTGCAACCTTTGCGCTACTCGTCGCTGTTTCGTTTTCGTCTCCAGATGTTCGACCCACGGCGAGAGTCTAGCGACCAATGCATATCCAGCCGCCTCACATGTGCCAACGAATGCATATGTGAACAGCACGGACGCAGTAACGCTGATGCGTAGGCACTCACGCAACCAGCGCTGTTCACACGAGGAGGAATCTCGCAGCAATGCCTTGTTGCATATTCGATGAAGCAACGCTGCCGTTTTTGTTCTGGATTTTTGTCCCCTATCTTTCTTGCGTCCTGATCCTCAAACATTTATTCCGCGCAAGCAGCAGGCTATGGTGTTCGCGGACAGAGTATCCGGTGTCGCAACCCAGCACAGATAATGACCGGCCGCCGCGGTGGCTCAGTGGTTATTATGGCGCTCGGCTGCTGACCCGAAAGACGTGGGTTCGATACCAGTCGTGACGGTCGAATTTCGATGAAGGCGAAATTATAAAGGTCCGTGTACTGTGCGATGTCAGTGCACGTTAAAGAACCCCAGGTGGTCGAAATTTCCGGAGCCCTTCACTACGGGGCCTCCTATAGCCTTTAAACACCATAAACCGAACAGATGATGACCCAATCTGTGTTTCCCGTTTTCGCATGCAGCTGATCAAACATTTTCCGGAAAGTTTAGCCTCCGTTTAGATACGTATATAACAATATATAAAGTAAAGCAAGTGAGCATACGTAAATGTATATGGCCGGTTTTCGCTTATAGTTTACAGGGGTTTAACGTCCCAAAGCGACCTAGGCTACGAGAGACGCCGTAGTGAAGGGCTCCGGAAATTTCGACCACCTGGGGTTCTTCAACGTGCAATGACATTGCGGGTGCACGGACCTCGGCGTGCCGTAAATGTATAGAGCATATATGTAGTAGTAATCGTATACATAGTAGCATGAAGAGCGGGCTCGATCCCGGCCGCGCGCCCCAATTTTCGATGAAGGCGAAATTCTAGAGGCCCGTGTACTGTGCGATGTCAGTGAACGTTAAAGAACCCCAGGTGGTCGAAATTTCCGGAGCCCTCCACTACGGTGTCCCTCATAGCCTGAGTTGCTTTGGGACGTTAAACCCCAATTAAACTATGCACCTATATCGATTGAAAGTTAATCTCAGACTCAAAATTGTTATTTTTAACATGCGGTGCTAGCAGCTTCTTGTGTGATATTAACATACTCCATTTCACGCATGCAGTATAATTTAATCCAGGCGTAGCAAGGATTTGCCTGCAAGCTTTTTTTAAAACCAAAGCAACTTTGCATATACGCGAACAACGATGTTACTGACGCTCCACGACAAAAAAACAAAAAAAAAAAAAACGCATTGTACATGCATATTGCACGAATCGACTGCGCGGCTTGGAAAATGGAGTGCGAAAACAAAGATAGCGGAGGTCATTTTTTATGGAGCGTGGGTTTCAGTAACGTGGACGTATAACGACATAACAGTAACAGAAAAAAAAAGAACAGGAACGGCTTCTTTCCATTATGTCGTCATAGGATGCCCCTAAAGTGGCGCAATATAATACTACATCCCGACACTGCCAAGGCGAGGCATTGTATTAGAGGACTCGATTCTGCTCCTTCTATGTCGGCGCCCAGTTGCTGACGCAGTAATCCTGAGAACGACAACGGGTAACGTTGCCAGTAATGCCCCGAACAAAGGAACATAAACAAAACAAAGAAGCGGGGCCGGCGAGGGATACAAAGGAGCTCTCTAGCGTAAGCATTACGAAATAATTTACTTGTCTGCAATGTTGTGAACAAAAGCGATTGAGAGATGTATAAATATATCCTCGTGTACGTTGCGTCAGGCCAAAGCTGCAATGCAATTTCGGGCACGTATTAAGGAAGCGGTGCCATGTAATGCTGAGTTTAGACAGGGTTTCTTGAACTAAAGAAACAGAAACAAACAAGGCAGCTAGCGCCGCGAGTGTGGGAGAAGTAGAAGGTACTCGTTCCGTTCCAACGCTCAAGCATCGCGTCCGAAGAGTGCAAGACGCGTGTTTTCGCGTTATAAATTCGGAACACCGCATTGTCATTTTTCTTTTGATTCTGAACTATACTCCGTTTCATACATAGCAGGCAACGCTGCGGAGGTTGCTAAAGTAGTGCGTCCGCGAAACTATATTACTCCGACACGTATCGTTCGTTCTTCTCGAAACTCCGGTCATTGATTGGACGAATAAGAGCGGTATAAAACGATGCGGTAGAACTGAAAATCACTGTCCAAGCTGTGAGGCTTTCGGTGTTCGGGCTCTCTGACCATAATTTTCACGGAGAGTGAACTACTTTTTGGGCGCAGATTAAGTAGAAGCGATTCGCCCTACCAACTGCGTACCATACCGCCACGGCCCACGTGTACTATTTGCTTCTCGAAATCTCGACGAGTCGCAGGACGAATAAGTGGCAAGAGGTAAAACGAAGTCTAGGAGGTACCAGTCACGTCACTTAGGTTTGTCGCTACGAAATATGCTTGTGTTCGCTTTGGTTGTATGGCGAACTATTTTTTGCGTGCGGACTTAGCCTGCGCGAACAGGCGCGCTAGCTTTGGCAGCGTTGCCTGCTAAGCATGAAACGGAGTAAAGGCGAAGGAATGTTCCCGGTTGGGACGAGAGGTTCGGTGTTTCGACGTCGATCGGAGTCGACGTCCATGTTTGACCGGCCCATTGGTGGACAGCGTCATTTCTGGGCCGAAGGATGCGCAGACCTGTGCTCAGGCGATGTAGTATAGTGTCGAAATGGTCATGGGCAGGGAACGTAGTGCGAAGGCTAGATAACCGATCGTCCCATAGGATAATGGAATGGATTACGAGAGAAGGAAAGCGCAGTAGGTAGGGATGGAAGAGAATAATACGGTGAGATAAGATAAGGGGGAGGATTAATTTAGATCATTAGTATAAGCCTCTGCCCAGCAGTGAACATAGTGTGGATGACGGTGGTGGTGGCGGTGGTAATCAGCGTCTTAACAACCTCGGTGCCGACAGGAATCCTTTAAGCCAATACCAGGCGCCCTTTACGTCACAGCTACGGCAGTCATTCGTCCTCCCGGTAACGCGAATCGGAAGAAAATAAAAAGTAATCTGATTCGCCCTTCTGTTCCACACATAATAGAATCAGTTACATCACCGCGTATGAGGCGTTGACCGGCGGTGTCTTTGTTATGGACGGTGACGCCGTAAGCGAACGGTTAGGACAGCGGGGAGAACTAATTTAGGCAACGTATGAGTGCGAGCTATCGTCAAAAGCTGCGGACTCGCCTCGAGCGCAGGATATAATGCGCATTAGAGGGTGTTGTCAATGACAATAAAAAAATATAACAAAGTGAAAGACGAAGCAGGATATCCATGACAGTTAACAGTGTGGTACCCGTAACGTAACGGGCTTGCGAAAGCAAGCACTGCTCTTCTAGCTAAGCGCATTTCCACATCACAGTGTACACTCGGCGTCAAAAGTTTTCGGGGCACAGGTGTCGCCGAAAAACTCAAATTCCGCGTAGCCCGGGCAGATAGGCTCTTAAGCACGAATAAGCCTACATGGGAGTTAAAAGCCAGTAAGCTTCCCTCTTGTGCAACCCCCCCCTTTAGGGGCGTGGTATGCAGCCTAAGTTCTGGAGCAGATTTAGACCACTCAATATATGGAATGCTTAATCTTTGAAACGGAGTCGTATTCCGACTGCAAAGCACAACTTGATACCGTTAGCAATTGGCAGAGGCTTTTAAACGGGGCGTCGGTGGTCTTGAGGTTAGCAAACAGAGGAGACTGAAACCTCCGCCTTTGTCATAAGTATCTTACGAAAGCACACAGCCACCACACACGGCACATAAGTTATAATAAGGAAAAAATACGTATGAACTACGGCGCCCAGAAACTTAGCTACAGAATTTCCAGTTTTTTAAACGATCACCATCCTGCTGTAAACATTATTCAAGAAAGCAAGTCATTGAAAGCTTTCAAAAATTGCATCACCACGTACACCCGTGCGCAAAAGTGGAGAGACCACGCGAACTGACAGAACTGGGCGCCAGCGCCTTCTCACGGCGCAGCGCCTGCTTTCGAGATATGCATAGGGTGCCTGACCAAATAAGTGAACCCGTCTTTCTACCCATTTCTTCCAGACACGCCTTTATACACAGAGAAATCGCAACCACCGTCATTCCCGTGGTCTCTGCACTTTTGCGCACGACTGTACCTGTTGTCACTCCAGGCATAACCACTCTTTTCGTTTTTTTTTTTTCGTTTTTATTCTGTTGTCTCTCATAGCATTTCTCCAACTGTATATACATGTTCAAGATGAAATTACTGCAGTTCAATGTTAACCAACCACTCTGTATTTCAATTTCGTTTTGCGGTTATTTCATGCGCTGAATGTCTTGTGCTCTCGAATGGGAGCAAGAAGGGCGTGTACACTTTGTCAGGCATCCATTTGCCTTTTAGTCTGCGCCCTAGGGAACTGTACCATTGAGTTGTCTAAATAAACACTTTGACTTTGACTTTGAAAATGTTCGCAGCTGCTAAAACTTCACATGTTTTGAAGAGGGAATTGGTTTCCGTTGCCAACCTTACGTGTTCCGTATATTTAGTGATGGAAATCTACCCTAGGGCTTCGGCAGCATACCTTGCCCCTAAAAGGGAGCGCACTAAACCACAGCTTGCTTCCATTTTACTCCTGTATAGGCTAATTCGTGTTTAGAGAGCATAGCCTGAAAACGACGGGGGTTCCGCAGGGTTTCCGGCCTAAAGCGCAGACTGCATGTTTTCATATCAGCTCGCATGCAGTGGCTTCCACGAGATTCACCTTTGTCGCAACTCGCATGGCCCGTAAACTTTTGATGCTGGGTGTACATTGCGTGAACGCGAAGTGGCACTGCATTAGAATCCGGCTTGCTGCATTTCGTTGCGCCTCACCGAGTTCTACAGACAAACTGCCCGGTTTTGACTACACTGCCGCGGCTAAACCTTCTCTGCCGACAACGCACGAATCTCTTTTCCCGATTTAAATCGAAAAAGTAGCCGCTCTACTTGGACCATGGCTTTCAAACATTGCTGTGTACACTCTAAACACAAATACACCCTTATGGGAGTAAAAGAACTGCGAGGACACTTTGACAACTAAAGTGTTGAGAGGCGAAAGCCGAGGACACTATGCCGTGACGACTTCCGGTGGATGTGACGTCACACCGTTTCCGTGGCTGTATCGATGCACAAATTATACATCTTTCTGGGATCCTAAGTGTTCATTACGCTTAATTACACGTTTTCTCATCTAGTTTGACACAAATCCGACGTTTTCCCGACCGTTCTGTGACAATTTTCACTATGCCGTGACGACTTCCGGTGGATGTGACGTCACACCATTCCCGTGGCTAAATCGGCGTCCGCGCTATTTCGACGCAATTTCTACATTTTTGCCTATAATTAATTAATTAATGCACAGTCATCAAACGACTTCTAGGTTCATTTTTCCTCCTCTATCTGAAGCAGCCATTGGTTTTCCTCTATCTTTTATAGTTCCCGAGTTGAACGCGTGTGACACGCTTTGTTAACGGACGACAGTAGGAGCCATTAAAGGCTTTCGCCTTAAAAGGGAGTAAGCTTTACTAAGGGAGAACAACTTTGCTCCCCTTATCTTCCTTCTGTTTATAGAGTCTAGACATAAGCGGACATGCGCTTAGCTGGTGCCGCGGCGAGCCTTTATTACGCCTTACTACAAGCAGCCCTACAGTCGTCTACAACTGAAGAAAGAAGCGTCTTTTCCCCCTTCAAAGGACCCCCTTCCAGCCAATGGCGTCGGTCGATTCTCATGGCTCCGCCAGCGCGACAATGTGGGGAGTGACCGATGAAAGGGGACCGTCCCCTCCTTCCATTACCGGGAATAGTACCATCTCTGCATTGCCACGCTGTTCCCTGCATTGTCACGGAAGGTATGAAGATGCAGTCAGACATTTACCAAAGTCATTAAAGGACAGCTGCAGCACTTCCTTGAGAATTTCGCGATATTCAAGAATTAAAATCTACGTAGGCTGTACGTAAAGCATGCCAAGTGTTTTTGCACTAGCATTTCAAATAGCGACGTAATCGACGATTGAAATTTGCGCTTCTCCTCAATGCACCGAAGGAGTGCAGGAAAACTCAGCGTGACGTCACGGAAGGCATGATTTCAAATTACCGCTGTCGTCAGCCACACCCTGCCCTGACGCGTTAGACGCTGCCAAACAACTCTCGCCAGGGTTCGCCTTCTGTGGCGTTGTTTTTTTTTCCTTCAAAGCAGGCGTTTTTGCGTTGCAAATGTGCCGATACCTTCAATGACGTCATCATGCGCCCCCCAGTTCTTGTGCGCTGCGGAGAAGCTTGAAGGACGTCTGGATTTTAATCCGCGATTACTTCACTATTTCAAGTGCTAGCCCAAAAACACTTCGCATGGTTTACCTCCAAGTTTCACACAATCGACCCTCTTAAGCTCGTTGATTTCTAAAACCTAATGCAGTTTCCCTTTAAGCGCGGCGGGCGTGAAAATTCTAAATTTGACATTTTTTTTCTTCTTGCCCGATCGTATGCGGCTAATACGCGAGCAAAGCGATTACGACGTAGTGTGATACAAGTCAAGAAAAAACGCGTATCCCCGTCAGAGGACCATTTCCAGACAACGGCGCCGGCCGATTCTGATGAACTTGCTGCGTGGCTAAGGTGACGATGTAAGGAGGGGACTACAAAATTCATCTGTCACTCCCTGCATCGTCACGGCAGCAGGCTCATAAGAATCGGCCGACGCCATTGGCTGGAAGGGTTCTTTTTTTGCCGGAGAAGAGCCGCATCGTACTTGAGTTGTATCCGGCTACAGCTACTTCGCCCTCATTACTAAACCGCAACTCTCGCTATTAACAGGAACTTTTATCGTTACACTGCCGTTCGTCTCTCGACTTCTGGCTGGAAAGCGAGAGTCGAGGATAAAGAGGAACACGAGAGATAGGCGCACGCAGACAAAAAGACAATCCCGAGTCGTGTCAAAGACCGAGCAAAGAACACCACCCGCGCTCGCTGTACGGAGCGTTAAGAGCGAAAGTAAAAATCAAATGCAGGGGAAGAGCATCTCGGCTCTCTCGACACACGCTTCGTTCTCGGCGCACCGCGTTAAAGTTGCATCCGGGAGCTGTTATACGCCGTGTGATAGCCTCTGGGAGCGGCGGAAGTTGCACGCGCTCCCGAGGAGGATCGCACTCTGTCTCATTAATAAATGCGTGCAGCGTCATGGAGGATACGACCTACGGGAATCCTGGAAAGCCGGGCACCAGAGAGCAGTGCCCAGCTCTGGCGAATAATCTTGCCCCCAAGAATCGTCTTAAAAATAAACGAGCAAAGAACGCTCCGGGCTCCTTTTTCAGCAGGAAACAGGGCTATAGGCATGAGACCGCTGCATAAGACAAAGCGGAGATAAGACAGCATGCATTGTGCTTGTCCCCTGCGTGCTCCTCATCTCAGTCAGGTGTCCTCCTCTTTTTGCAGCTGCGAAGTTTCAACCTCTTGCTTAAGCATCAGAATACCGAAGCTGTGGCCAAGTCCTCTTCCTATTTTACTTTTTTTCTTGAGAAGAAATAAATCAGATTGATTGATTTATTTATTGATTGATTGATTGATTGATTGATTGATTGATTGATTGATTCGGGGGTGCTGGGTTTTGTTTTCAGTGCCGCCGAGTAGCCACCGGTTTTCTAATGGATACATTTCCCCCGTCATGGTGCGCGGCTCTTCTGGGGCGAAGAGCTTGGAAAACCATCTTTGGCCAACATCCCCCTCGATGAATCAGCGATCCTCTGTACTCCATCTCGCAAGTCGTTTGTGCAGCGCTGTGAAGGCTGCGACGATCTTAGCGAATCAAAATGCCGTGCGCTACGAAACGTGTTCCTCCGTGCCTCTCACCCCGCGACTGGTGGCTCCATCCCTGGGAAGGAAAGAGCACCAGTGCCCAGATGCTGCGCGCAGGAGACTCGGCCGACTCGGCAGACGCCATGGTTACGGATTGCGGCGCACCACTTCCCAGCAGGCCTCCTCAGTGTTGTGTTCGTGCGGCCTTTCTCTGCTAATTTAACCAGTGAATGAAACGCTCGCTGTACTTTCAAAACACCATTGTGAACTCTTTTCAGTTACTGCAATAATTGTTCGAAAAATAGTCACAACACTGCTCAAATGTTTGAGGGAATATTTGCTGTCTCCCTTGGCCCTGATTGGACGAGGAAGCTCTACCTTTCACAGTGCTGCAAGAAACTTGCGAGACGCGAGTGTAGCGACCGAAATCAGTCCTGTGCGGTGAAGCACATGGCGAGCATTTTTATTGAGAAGTGCGTATTCAGGTGCTCAGTGACGGGATTTGAAGACGTAGGTTCTTTTCTCTAGCCATTCTCCCGGAAAAGCCAAGCACTAGGCCAGGGGAAAGCCTGTATATCATTTGAAGAAACCGGTGGGTGCTCGGCCAGCAGCGGGAGTCGAACCCACCACCTCCTGAAGTCAAGGCGGGTGCATTACCGGGGCTGATGGCCGGGCCCATCACCACCGCAGACTTCTGGAATCGAGAGAAGTCGTCGTTTCGACTCTCAGTTCTACCGGCTGTGCACGGCTTACCACGATGACCGATCACGACGGACTGCGTTTGAGCAAACGCCTGTGACAACCGATCCTGCGTGAGTGGCGCCGCGAAGCTGCAGGTCCACTGTTCCCAAGGACATATCTGATGGCTGAAACGCACTGGCCTGGCAACATTCTCGCAGTCTTCTTTGGCTACATTCTGGAGAGATGAGTACGCGCAAGCTCCTGTTACATCCGACATGACCGTCAACCAAGCGTCAGCTGTCAGTTATCAGCCTCTAGCCACCACCAGACCAACGACGTCTATTGCAGGACAAAGGCCTATTCCACAAATCTACCACTAACCCTGTCATCCTGTTATAGATGTGGCCACCTGACTACCCAAAACTTCCTAATCTCATTCTCCCCCTGCTATGCTTGCCCCCTATTAGAACCCACACTGTTACCCTAAGGGACTCATCGGTTACGTGTTCTTCTTACTTTGTATACGGGTCGCCACCATGTCCTTTTCCTCGTCTTGATCCACGGTCGAATATAATTCACTCGCGTTAGCTCTGTAGTGCGCGTTGCTTCTTTGTCACTGTTATAGTATACTATATTGTAACAAAATTAAGAAATATATTACATATTATAATATGTCTAGCGAATTTGTTCGCAGTTATACAGACATCGACCGTACTTAATAATTCCCAGTGCCAATCGGTTTCCACTTTACAGGTTAGGAGTGAACATTAAGTATTGTGTTGAACGCCTAAACGAGTTGAACGCCTTCCCTGGCTTTTCTTCTTTTCTAGCGAATCTATGCAGCGCCTGCAGTTTAGTACTAGGAGTGAAGTCCTGTGCCTTTATCGTCTATATTTTGTAATCATAGCTTTTACTGGCATGCCTTACATACTGAGTTCCTATGTTTGTGTGTCGTGTGTCTGTTCATACTTTTCGCTCCTGGGCTCTGACTCTTTGTTCCAAACTGACGTTTGCCGCTCTTTTCCCGATCATTTTACAGGTGCTGCGTCAAAGCTGCTAACTAACAGCTAATATCGTCTTCGTTCTCGTGTTTAATCCCATGAATGTATTTTAGTATCTAACATAGGCGTTTACACTCTAAACATTAATAGGCCTATTTCGGAGTAAAAAAAGGGAGTAAATGTCCTTTAGCGCACATTCCTTTTATAAAAAGGAATGTGCGCTAGAGGACAGCTTTCCCTCTTCTTGCCTCTTTCTGTTTATAGTGTATCACGCGCGTGCTTCCTGCAATAATCTCCCACGAGATTAGCAGCCTCGTTAAATGAAATCAAATATAGCGTGAGTGTAGTTATAAAGTATGCACGACGATTTTCCCGAATGACTGATGCGCCCGCCACCGCTTCTACCACGCTGTACGCTTTCGGTGCGGGACAAACCACAGAAACGCGTATGGGAAATACAAACAACAGCGGCCGCGGGTCTCGATTTTTCGCGGCTTAAGCGACGCAAAAAAAAAACAAAAAAGATCAAATTGGCCGCACACAGTGCACTTTGCACGGCCCGGGGCATTAACTCAAAAACCTTTCGCGTTCCGAAAAAAAAAAGGCCATCGTTGGGTCGGCAGGGCCTTCGCGTTTGAACGCAATGCGTGGCTAAAACCGCGCCTGTAAAAAGGACGCGGCAGACACACTCGGTCCACGTGCGAAATTGAAATTCTCTCGAGGGAAAGTGAAAGAGAACAGACAGAGAGAGAGGGAGATGCGCGCGTGTTGGGTGGCGTACGAGGAGCGAGCGCATGCAAATTAAACGCGGTTTTGAGAAGCAATAAGTGCGCCCAGTCTGCAAACAGCGAGGCAACGCGAGTATTCCACGTGGAGAAAGTTTACAGCGGGCGTGCAAAAAAGAGCAAAATCGTTGATTTGGAACTCCGTTGGGTTTCGAAGAGGCAGCTACAAAAGGAAGGAGAGGAAAATAAATTGCAGGTCTACGCTGGAGATGCACCGTGGAACCGCGGCGGAAATGTCTTCCCATCGATTGCTTGTGGAAACCCAATGTAGCCCTCCTTTCAGTGCGAAAGCGCTACTTAACGCGGTCCCGAGCAGGAATCCTGTGCGAAGCCTCGGGTTAGTTCGGAGGAGCGTAGCGCAAGCTGCAGCCAATTTGAGGAAGCTCGGGAAAGTTCGGAGGAGCGTCGCGCGAGCTTTAGCCAACGAGAGGAGGGCGTCGCGCCAGCTGTAGCCAATGAGAGGAGGGCGTCGCGTCAGCTGGAGCCAATGAAAGGAGGGCGTCGCGCCAGCTGCAGCCAATGGGAGAAGGGCGTCGCGCCAGCTGCAGCCAATGAGAGAAGGGCGTCGCGCCAGCTGCAGCCAATGAGAGGAGGGCGTCGCGCCAGCTGCAGCCAATGAGAGGAGGGCGTCGCGTCAGCTGCCGTCGAGTGGAGAGACGGAGTGCAGATTAAGAGCGAGAAGCGCGGTTGCGTGCACATGCAGATGCCGGCAACAAGCGAAGAACGAACACATGCTTTTGCACGTCTACTAGGTTTAACCACGTTATTGTTGTTGTTGTTCATCTTCTAGAATGGCGCATACCCAACCAGGGAGATCGGCCAAGAAGAGGGGTGCATAGATAGTTTTATGATACCACGTTAAAATATGCTACCACTTTAACCCTCTTCGTCTCCCTCTTCCTCCAAGGTGACCTGCGTGACATGTTAAGGATAAGTTCTTCCTATACTTACACGTGGCTATACATGCTGTGTTCGCTTACAAACACACATGTGCCCTTTAAAGGGTCAGGACGAGCCCAATTTGGCCAGTATCGATAGATTACCGCATTCCAACGACAAAGACGCTGCCCTCCCATAGGGCGGACCTTTATTAGCTAAAAATGGCCAGGAAGTGAGGTACAACTGTCGTACTCACTGGTGATTTTCTAGACGGAAATGCACAGCGTCAAGGCAGATCTTTGCACGCGGATTCTTCAAGATAGTCAACACAGCCATTCACTCCGACACGGTTATCACGGAGCCCTTTTGGGTGTAGACGTCACGAGTTCGAACGGAGTGGCAGAAAAATTTTCCCATTCGATGTTCGCCGCAATAAATGCGCGTTTTTCGCTGCCGAACAAACATCAACACAGCCAGAAAGAAGAGCCGTGTATTCTACTTTTACTAAAAACAGTTATTTGATGGAGTTGTCGTCACTGGCCTGTCTGTTTCCATGCGGTTGATAATGAGCTTCCTGTTATGTGCAGGAAAGCGGAAGTAATGGGCTATTCCCGTTCATATCGGCCGTACATCTTCGTGAAGAACTTGTGTTGTTCACCAGAATATTGTCCTGCTCTTCTACTGGCCTCACACTCAGCTTAACCGCCGGGCAGCGAGACGTTTCAACGGAAGATATATGCTTAGTAAACTACCAACCCAGTCTGACTACCGTGCGGAAGATCGCATTCCAAACTGTACAGTATCGTACAATACGGTATTTTGTCTGTGTCTGTGTGCTGTCTTTTGTGCCTTCACACAAATTTCAGTCTCATTTTTTTTAACGGTGGAGGGGGGGGGGTTGACATGGATTGGTTCCTTTTATTACGTTCATTATTACAGCGCAAAGACGGCACAGAACAAGAAGGGGACACAACAGCGCTGTTGTGTCCCCTTCTTCTTCTGTGCCGTCTTTGCGCTGTAATAATGAATGTAGGTAACCAACTCGCCCAAAATGTTGTATTATGGAACCTTTTATTACGACTAAATGTGTTCGGCTCAGACAGCATACGACCGCTAGAAGGCATTTCTAACTTCTCGAAAACAAGCTGAACCCAGACTTGGTGTACGCAGGACACACTTGTAAAGACAAAGTGAAAGGCGCTTGGCGCATTATGGTGTCAGCTGCAGCCTCGTCACCACACGGATCATCTACCATTACAGCTTTAAAGCACAGGTGTTTAGAACTGAAGTCGCAGACTCTTGGCAGTAAACAGAACTCGGCGACCACTTTACGACTCACTCCCTAACGCACTCGCCATACTTCGGCGAAAGAACGGCGTTTTACATTTATTCTTATCCTCAGGCTTGTGGATTCTCAGAGCGTGGCTGTTAACGCCAAAGCTTCCTCTTGAAAGGGAACGAACTTGCACCCTTGACGACCGAGTGGCTGTCGCCAGCACGATATACCTTACTTTTCGTGAAAATAACGCCAGGCTATACATAGTTTTCTTTTTTTTCCATCTGGCAGTAAACGGCTCAGGAGGACTGTAAAACGAAACCTTTCCAATTAGTGCTCGTTGAGAAAAAAAAAAAAAGGCTTTTATTTCTTGCCCGCTAGAACTGCTTTGCTGTGGGATAAGAAGACGCAAGAGGGCCTACTCGGCGAGTAAGCCTAGATATTCTCACTGTACACTCTAAACACAAAAGAGTAAGCCGCCGCGGTGGCTCAGTGGTTATGGTGATCGGATGCTGACCCAAAAGACGCGGGTTCGATCCCGGCCGCGGCGTCGGAATTTCTTCGGATGAGAAATTCTAGAGGCCCGTGTACTGTGCGATGTCAGTGCACGTTAAAGAACCCCAGGTGGTCGAAATTTCCGGAGCCCTTCACTACGGCGTCTCTCATAGCCTGAGTCGCTTTGGGATGTTAAACCCCATAAACCAAACCAGAAAAGAGTAAAAAAGAAGTAATCTTTCCTCTACCATACTCCCTTGTATAGAAAGGAGTCCGACAGAGGACTGCTCAATCCATTTTAATTCCCATATAGGAGTATTATTCGTGTTTAGAGTGTATCTGCGGGTAAACGGATCCAACGTAACAAGATAACGACAAGCGATTAGCTATTTATTCTTTTGTGTAAAATATGAATATATTAGACAGTGAACCACTCCGTGGACACTCCGTGCTGGCTCAGCGGAAGTATCGTTCGGCCGGTGAGCACGAGGTCCCGGGTTCGATCCCGGCGGCAGTGGTCCCATTTAAATGGCGAAGAGATGTGGTCCCCTTAGTGCTGTGCGATGACAGTGCGCGTTAAAAAACTCCAGGAGGTAGCAATTAACACGAAGCCCTCTACTACAGCGTCTCTCAATAGCCGCATTGTTAGTTTCACAGGTGGTGGTAAAAACATCATTGGTGCACCGAGGTGGGTTTTAGGGGAGAAGTTAAAATTTACTAACTTAACGTAAACCTCCCTTTGGTTCTTCCCGCGAGGACTTTCACTCGTCTACCCCTGGAACTAAAATTAAACCATGACGGCAGTGAAGTCGATCCAGCGAAGTCCATATGATACGCAGGCTTTCAGGATCTCCATGAGGAATACCAGTCGTCTAGATTTCAAGGAAGTTTACTCGTTTCTTCTTCTAGCAAAAAGAGAATGAAGACAGAAGAAATTGTGCGACAATTTTGTGAGAAGTGAACTTGAAACGAATATGCCAAACATTTTAATACTCCGAGAATTCTGAAGTGCTCATAACAAGTATTCAGAAAAAAAAAGAGAAAAAATCTGCGGACAATTCCCATTCACCTGTTTCTCTAATTATCACCTTTCCGCCAAGCTCGTCCATAGTTCAGGTGAGAGGAGTCAATAATATGCTGACTTCTCAGAGAAGGAGGCCCGTATAAAAGTGGTCTATAGACTGCCTATACACTTCTTATAGACTCTAGAGTCTTCCTATAGATATTTCCTTTTGTATAGTTATAGTCTATAAACTGTGCATAAACAAAAGTTTGCTAGAAGTGTATAGCCATAAATCTATAAATTGTCTATAGACTGTCCATAGGGTTTGTATTGCCTATAGACTAATCTCAAGGATTTGTATATAAAAAGTCTATAGACTTAATAGACCGAAGTCTATGGACTGTCTATAGACTAATGATAACTTTGTAAGGGGGCCGCCCCACAACAGTGCGCACTGTCTCCAGCTTTTCGTTCACCGCGGTGGCAGTCATTTCGGCAATGTCTCTTAACGTCCAGATAGTAATCATGCGCAGTAGTTTTAGGTAAGCGTAGCGCAGTAAACAGAGAATATCAGTCTCCTATAGATTACGCGATCGTACTTAGCGTCAAAATGCCATCCTCAAACAACTATCAACGTTTTGTTGAAGCAATGTTTTTTTTTTTTTTTTGCGTTTCTCTTCTCGCAAACATTTATTTAAAAGACGAATTGTGCTTTAGTCACCCTTCTGCAGGCAATTGCTGTGATGACGTCGCAGAGGTCTCACATAACCTCCTCTCCACCATTTTCACATCTGTTCGAGCGCGAGAAGATTCTGATGAACAAATCTTTAGAACGCAAAACAACGTTCTCACGCATAACACTGATTCGTGGTTGGTACCCATTTGAGCACAAATTATAAATCACAATAACTTCAGCACAACCTTGAAATCGCCCTTGGTAAAAGCAAACACACAGCCAAGCCTACTTTAAAGCAATTACTTGAGCTTTCGTTACGAAAGACTTCTAATTTTCAAAAGTGTACTCATTGCTATTATTGCATATTGTAGTTTTAGAGACTGTCTGTACTCACTCTTGCTTTTTTTCCTAGAAATATCGCCGCTACATTTGCTGCTTTTGCAATTCTGGCGCCGATTCCTATTTGCCTTTTGTTGTTTATTCTAATTGACATAAAACTGTGTTTTGTAATGGATTCCGTAAAGGCCTCTTTTCAAATTATAATCGAATCTTTGTGGAATTATTTCTTCTAAACATGTGTACCTTCTTCAATTTATTGCTTTGTTATCGCGTACCTCATCGCTTTGTCACTACCTTTGTTTTTCTCTTCCATCCCCATGCATGTAAATAATTTTTCCGCTTTTGACCCGAAACCCCTCCAGGACCTTTCTCCAAAAATAAATAAATTGAACTGAATTGAGTTGGAACGTCGGAAGCACATTGTATCCTTTTATTTCCCCCTTTTTATAGAGCAGCTACACACCCACACACACCGACTCTCCATTTCGGCGCCACAATTTCTTCGATCGTTCAACGAATATTGCATATGTGGATCTGCGAATAAATATCTTCCCAAGTGCTAGCATTCTGTCCTCATCCTGATTGGATGAGGGACCCATATCGCCATATAGAGACATCTGATTACAATACATAGCACTCGCCGCAAGATGCGGGTATTTAAAGATCACAAAGGGACAACGAAGGTTTCGTGCCTGCCCCGACTTGGGACTGAGCGCGATCGCAGCGACAGCTCAATAGTGGTGGGCACGAATCTCGGCTGCAGCGGCCACGTTTCGACGAAAGCGAAATCCAAAACCCTTCTCAGTGCTGAGCGCTGTCAGTGCGCGTCAAATAATTTGAACCGTTCGAAATAAATTCACAACCCTCCACACCACGACGTCTTAGCCCGACAGCTTGTCCTCTTCAAGCCCATTTCTCTTTGCCTCGTTTAATGTCTTCCTTTTGTGCCTTCCCTCACGGAACGGTTCGGGTGCCCACCGGGAGGTGAAACAGTTACTGCGTCTTTTCTTTCCTCAGAAAACATTTTTACCTAACGCAAGCTCAAAACAAGCGTCGCCGCTTCTTGGATGCGCTGACGCAAGCTTCTTTGCTCACAAACATGAAGAGGGTATACAGCAGTACAGATACCTTCATGTAGGCTAGTCACTACGGGAATTACATGATATACGAACAGCACTACAAAGACAGCACCCTGAAGAAGTGCACAAGTGTCCACGTCAGGACTTCCTGGTGCTTCGTCCTTCAAGAAGCATGGACACGCAGCACAGCATGGCACGGAGACACAGAAGTCCCCGGTGTGAAACAAGCTTACTGTCCCAACTGTCCGGAGATAGGGCAGGCGCAGAAGAAGCAGCACTACTTTACCTCCCCCTATTCTCCACTCCATTACCTTTCCACCTAGAGTCACCATCATCATCAGCCTAACTTCAGGACAAAGGTCTATGCCATATGCATCCAATTAACCATGTCCTGTGCTATCTGTGGCCCCTTTATTCCTGCAAGCTCCATAATTTCTTCCGGCTACCTATAGGTCATTCTTTCATTGCCCTGGTACGTCTGCCTTCTCTTGAAATCCACTCCGTTACCCTTAAGGAGCCATCGGTTATCTCAATCAGCTTCGCATTCCATGCCCATTTCTTCTTCTTGATTTCGACTAGGATGTCGTTACACCGGTCTTCTTCCCTGACCCACTCTGCCCTTTTCCTATGCACCTGGAGCGCTTTGTTTCACCCGGACTCTGCTGATCACCAACGGGCCACAGCGGGGGAATAGTAAAACAGTATAGATGCTGTCCTCATTTTATGTGTCCGTCTCCTGTTGTTCGTTATGTGTTTACACTATTAGTTTCGAGACGTGATAAACAGTTGCCTGGCGAATTTGTTATAGCTGAGTACAACTCAAGAATGAAGCTGTAAACACCTCACAAAGGAGGACTGCCAGCCAATGGCGCCAATCGATTGTTATGATGTAGTGGTTAATCTCGTAGCGTGAAATTGCAGATGACTGGCCGCTCTCCAGGAACACGGGAGTAACCGTCACGATAATCGGTCGACGCCATTGGCTATAGAGGGCCTCCTTGAGAGCTAGTTGCCGCTGCGTTCTTGAGTTGTATCCGATTATAGTGAGTGACTGCGCTGCCAAAGTTGACCTGGAGAGGTAACTTGGGAGTTTTGAAAACGGGACCCGCTGAAACCGCGCGGCCGAGGTTACCTTTTAACCTACGACTGCAACAACTACTGTGGTGATCGCCATGTTGCTACCGCCAGAAGTGGTGACCCGTGACAGGTTCGTGTCTGGCCTACGCGTCGACAACCCCCCGCAGCTGCTCTTCGAGGCGCATGACCTGACACTAGAGGTACATATAGTAGAGAAGATGACAGTCGAGGTTAGAATAGAACGGGGTATGGACAGAATTTGCTGTCAATTTTTTCCGGACGGTCGGGTAACCGGACCAAGAGATACAAAAACATAACGCACTAAAAACACACTCCACGCGTGTAGTATAGAGTTATCTAGTAGCAGAAGTGCTATACAGTAGGTGTCCTTCAATCCACTTTTGCGAGCGGTAGATGCGTGTAAGCATCCCATTTCTCGTTAAACCATCGCCGCTCATCATAACTAAGCACATATGTGCACCATTATAGTACATGCAGTCGCAAGGCAATGGCAGCCTTGAGGTCTGAACATACGCCTCGAATACAGGACTCCCGGTGTTCGAAACCCAGTGTCACCACGTAACAACGGTTTTCCAATAGATACCAGCTTTCCCTCTTTCCCTTAACCAGGTTCTCGGCTGCTCTGGGATGAAATGCCTGGAAAATGGGTCTTTGACCCCAGCTCGTGCAGTCCGGAAACACCCTAGCCATGGCGCTTTTTTGGCCACAACTCACCTTGCGCTAATAAAATCAAATCATCTTTAGCACACGTAATCAGCTGTTAGATGCGCGTGAAAGGCCACCAAAACAAGAAGTCGAGGGCGGCGAGCCCACTCAAGCGGCTATACGGCTTTTCGATGATGATCATGCACGAAGTTGTCAGCTCGGTATCCTGTCGCGGACGCCACTTTCCACTGGCGGCGAAAAACCAATAAATCACCCATGGATACGGCGATTTAGATGCGCGGTAAAGGACCGCAGCTGGATCTCAAAGCTGATCCCCAGCAAGCCTTAGCCGTTCAACTCCTCTTCCAGCGGCTACTACTACTTAGTTCAGGAGTCGATTTCGGACATGGAGGGGGACAAAAAAAGTCAGTGGCAAAGAGGTTAGCAAAGCATAATGCCGGATTGGCTTGCCTATAGTGGGGATCAGAATAAAAAACATGAGAGCGAAGGTAAGCCAGAGAAAAAAGTTCGTTCCGTGGAGTTCATGGCCCGTGAACACGGATGCTATTGGCGAATGAAAACAAACAAGCAAAAACTACGCCGATACAGTTTGTCTAGAGACGGCTGCCGCTCAAGTATCGGACTTTTGAAAAGTCGCAGCGCTTTCGGACGCAAAAATGCGCACTAAAAAGCACATGGGGTTTCTATGTACATCTACATGGGACTGGGTCTTTATCCCGTCCAGTCTTCTAAAGCCATCACCTACGATAACCCGGCAGTTCCAACACGAATACAAGACTAGTAAAGTAATCAAAACAAGAAGTAAACAAAACTAACCTCAACAGCTGACGTCACGCGTTGTCGGCGGCGATCACGTGTAGACGTTGACGATCAGCAGGTAGCATTCTTGCAGAGTGTCGAGCGACGATCGCAAACTCGGCTCGCTGCGAGTCCACGGCATTGGTCCCAAGCGGCCGCACTCCAGACGCTGCTGCTGCCCCTCCGGGAGGTGGCGGTCATGCTAACTGGCCGCGGTCGTCCAGACCGGCGCCACCGCTCTGCCAGAAACAGCCGGTGCTTCCCGCTGATCTCGCCGGTTGACCGGAGCCGCAGCCGTGCATCGGGACTCAGCGCTAGCGGGGGAGCCATGGGCGTCCGTTGCCATGGCGACGGGGGCGCGCCTCCCCGGCGCCGCCCCGTGGGACGTTCCCGAAACAGGTGGCCTCCTCTTCTCCCTCTGCTCCCGTGATTTTCTCTTCCCTTCGCTCCTTTATCCTCGCTTCCCGCGCACTACTTTTCCCCTCGCCTTCCTCTTTGTCCCTTCAGAATTTACGCTCCAACGTGGCTGGCGGAGTTCAACACCTGTAGTCGACGACGCGCCGTCGGAGTGTGCTCGGCCGTGCTCTTCCCGGTGCCGGCAGAGTAAGGAAGCAAGGGACAGGCGTGCACCCTGCGTCAAGGGACGAAGATAAGGGGCAAGGGAAGATAACAAAAGTTTTGTTGTTGGATAGAATTCAAGATACAAAGCGCACACATAGCATTCCAAGGGATAAACGGCCGAATAAAATTTCGGAAATGTTTGTTCGAAACGGAAAACAAGCGGCTGTAGTCCAATACAACTCAAGAACAAAGCGGCTATTCCGCATCAAAGGAGCCCCTACCAGCAAATGGCGTCGGCAGATTCTCATGATCCTGCTAAGGTGACAATGCCGGAGCAAGGCTACAATGCAGGAAGGGGCCTATCCCTGAACATGGAGTGAGGGGACTGTCCCCTTTCATCTGCCACTCCCTGCATTGTCACATTAACAAGCTTATGAGGACCGGCCGACGCCGTTGGCTGCAAGGGGGTCCTGTGACGAGGAAAACTCGCTCCGTTCTTGAGTTGCATCCGACTACAGCCACTCTTTGCTGACGTAGTTATAATGGCCAGCCGCAGATACAAGACATAATGATATGCTCACGAAACAGCCTTTCAAATGAAAACCTACTGATCACGGTTGCATACTGGTGCCTTTTCGACGAACTGTTAAATGCGATGGCAGTTTTTGAGCTTCGAGTGGTAAAGTTAATTTTTTATTAAAAACTTTCAGTGAAAACTATTTCTTCACTGAAAGCTATTTCTTGCATGCAGCGGTGGCAGTGGATAAGAAATGGCGACCAAAATATATCGATTCAAGCACCAATATTTCTGCCAGTCTTGCATCACTTCGATTCATATGTGTTTACAGTGGCGAGCCAGGAGCTGAGGTGAGACTAGGAAATCTGCTGAGCTATAGGCGCGGAAGGAAACTAACTGCATATGTAACTGGAATAGAACTAACTTGATATCAGCCGGAGATACTTGCGCTGGGAAATGCATGTTCCCTATCTTATGAATGATCGTGCTGACTGCTGAAAGACTTCAAGGTGTCATTCAGAGATCACACGGTTATGAACTCCATGCGATAGGCAAATGGGCGATGAATTCAGCGATTGCAAGTGCGAATGCGTAAGCATATCAGTGTCAGTAGTCAAACGCTAGGCGGCGCACCGTCCAACTAAGACGAAAAGCCTAGAACGATCACTAGTGACAGCCTTGTAAGATAACGAGTGGCAGAACGTATGGTGAGCCATTGCAAGCAAGACTACACTTACACCGCGCATAGCCAGCGGTTAATGAAGACACCAAGGACAGAGTATACAAACGTGACAGCGTATTCCCGGTGAGTTGGAAACTTGAGCTCTCCAATCAAAGCGACTTTGCGAGTGAGCAGACCAAACATTCTCGTGTCGCCACCGCAATAACCCGCAGCCCGCCGGCGAACCCCGGCGCACACACGAAAGCGTCTTCGCAAAGGGACGAGCGGGGAGCCGTCTAATAAAGGAGGATTAGCTCCGAAATCCCCGCTCTAATCCCCGGACGAAAGACGGCGGTTTCTGCCTTCCCGCAGCCAGACACACATGTGGACTACATACGCGGCCGACGGATAGAAGAAGAGGGTGAGGGAATAGAGGAAGAGGGAAAAGGAGATTTAAAGCTCCCTGTCGTCTTCGAAAGAAGCTTCGAGAGCCCAGGTTTCCATGCGGGCCCTCTGTATGCTACGTACTACGCGTTATAACGAAGCTATACAGAAGTGGGATGCGAATAACAAACTTTCGGCGACCTGTAAGGAGGCGCTGGACGGGTGGAGTGGAGGGGGGGGGGGGGAGGGGGATTTGCATTCGATTGCGCAGTCCCGGTGCAGTGCCCAAGGAAATGGGGAATTCCGTAGGTAAATTTGCGCAAGGCCTACGATGCAGGCAGGCAAGCGGGCAGGCCCGCGAGGCGGATTGCGTCAGGTCTTTGCGCTGTGTGCAGAGCAAACTCGACGCGAAGTTTGAGCACATCGTGTACGGTGGGTGCGAGAAGTGAAGGAAGAGAGGGGAGATGGAAAGCTGTTGTGCAGAATGCGTTAGAAGGAGTCCGGAACCTTTTATGTCTGCTGCATCGGGGCGCCGGGTAAACAGTGTGTGTACGTGAGCCCTGCGTGCGTTGCACGACAAAGCTTACCTCCATTCTGTTTGAACTTATGTCGCATCTTGGCCTGAGACCCGGGAAGTGCCTTACGGCCAACATTAAGGCGATGACTGCGCCTCGGGGCGCGGACTCTCTTGTGTACCGGAGAAGTCAAAACAAGCCCAACACTTTTGGACAAAAATTTTGAATATTGGAAAATTGCAAGGTACTGTTGGGTAAATATTGAAGGTAATGAATGGTCTATTCTTCCAATGTGTAGCAAAATTTTCTTTAAAGTTTTTACATCACCCACGTGTCGAGCAGTTTCAGTTTCAGTTTATTTCCCACAACAAGTACAGGGCATGTACGAGGTGTGGCGAGGGTGACGGGATAAAAGATGCGTCAAGGGCAGCTTGACTGGCCCCGTCTCCCCGAACAACATGGCAGCAAGCACGACAGTTCAGAAGGGCATAAAATATATATGATGGGAAGAATAACAAGGAACAAATGGAAAAAAAAAATATACGAACAAGATAAGTGCAAAAACAGTGAATGAGTGCATTAGTTAAAAAATACAATCACATCTTACAGTACAGGTTAGTTAATAATGTCGAATAATTTTTTCTTGGTTAGAATCCGCAGCTGCTCTTCCGTTAGCTTATATTTGTTAAGTGTACTAGGCAGCCTGTTTCGAAGCATCTGGAGACCGTAGTTAGTACGTGATCGCGGAACGTGCCAATGTTCATGGTGGCGGGTGGAGCGAGATGATATGTTAATCTGCAAGTTTGCAACGGCTCGTAATGTTGTTATATTTTTATGGATTACAGATTTCAAAGCTGCCATCAACTGGCGCTCATAAAGCGTAGAAATTTTACTAATCTGAAGACTGGCATCAGTTAAGACTGGCATAAAACTTGCATAAAAAAATCAATGGCGGACGCCTTTGACGATAATAAAAATGTTAATGCTAAAAAAATTACAAGCATGCGGACGGGAGATCTGCGGATACATTGATTGTTATAGTGAAAGCTTACAGTATGCAAAAAAATTGCTTTCATAAACTCTTTAGCGTTCAGAAATGATTTTGTCCAGAATTGATGGGAATATAGAAGGATATATAGGAGAACATTGGGCATATAGGAGTATAGAGACGCTGTGCAGGCCGCTTTCTGAGCATCAGTCGACGTCCTATCAGGTCATATGCAAAAACCCCCGTGCTCCCCTTGTAGCTAGTGGGAATGCCTGCTATGAAGGAAGCGAATTGTGTAAGGATTCGCTGTGCTATAAATTCTATTACCCCCCTGTGATTACCCGTGACCTCACCGACCGGAGCTCCGGTATCACATGAGATACAGTAGACATAAAGACTCTGCAAAAAGAGATAAATAATAACGGCAACAAGTTTGGCACATGACAGCCCTAGATGTATATAGGTCGCTGTCAGTTTACGTCAACCGCTAGTAAACTGGACCGTCACGGGCACGTGCTACAAAATCTAAAAAAACCTGTAGCCAAGGAAAGTTCAGAACAGTTGTAAAAGGGGATTTTTATAATTGTATGATAATTATTCAATTGAATAAATTTATTGTATTGGAGAATGGAAGCGTCTACAAAGCGAACATGGCCAGATGGATATAGCATAAACTGGTCGCATTCTCTGGCTTCAGAAATCGGTAAACTACGCTACGGCCACTTCGCAGGCTCAGGTGGGTCCCCGTGGAAGTGGATCACGTGACTCTAATTCTATGTATTGCGTAAAAAGCTCCCACCGCATTTGAGTAAAATACGTTTCTGCTTTCGATCGCTTTAACATGACTGGTCTGTAATTAGGCCCCAGTTTCCTGCAGCATTCTACAACGTTTTGAGAACATTCCTGCTGCATTCATTTTTGGGCGACAACTGTTGTTGCAGTGGCGAATGCATATCAGCCGAGGTGACGTAACGGGAAATTCATGTTAGTCAGCGAGCAGGGAAAGATCAACAATCTAACCGATTCAACTACCCTGACATTTCCCTAGTGTCAAAGAGCCATAGCTTCTATGGGTAATGTACGACTGGATCAATACGTCGTCGGGCCGGTTACTAGAGCGAGTACGGGCCCTCGCTCAGGAATGTTGGGGAAAAACCACAATGACGCACATCTGCTATACTAGGGAAAACTACGTACAGCACAGGGAATAAGGATAACAAAGCCAATATGTAATGGCGAACATACTGTGCTGGGTACAGCTGTACACGACTATAGTATCACGCAAACATAAAAAGAAAAACGGAGTTGGCAGGAAAAACTCATGGCCAGCAATCGCTCATTGAACACAATAGTTAACGAAATAAATATTTTAATACTTCACACTAAAGAATTGGTCAGACGCATCAAAGTTCTTGCGCTTATATTTTTGTCTGTTATTAGCTTCTTTTTAGGCAATAAATAAAGCTTTAATCACGGACTGTTTACTCGTCGAGAAGGAATAGTGTGTGCGTGTGGCGGTAAGGATACATGTGGTAGCAGCTCCACTGCACACTCGAATGGTGTTCGACTATATGCAAGGAATTTCCCCACGCTACCTGCTTTGCGTATGAATAAACGACACCATCGATCGTGCAGGAGGCAACGCTTCTGGCCCAGGCCGCCTCTTCCGTTATCCGGAACAAACGAGAGACCTCGATTCGTAATAAAGATAGCTTTCTCTTTTTCCCAATTTAACATTTCCAAACGACCTCTTCGAGCTCCTAGAGCGCGAAATTGCCAATTTCCACTGTCTAAGAGACAGAGAAAGAGAGAAAAAAAAAATAGAATGATACTGATTCCACCCACTTTGAAGTCTTTTCCTTTTTTTTCGTTTCTTTCCCCAATTCTGAACCACCGCGCGCGCACAAAAAAAAAAAATGAATACGAGGAGATCGAGAAAGGAAATGCGTGGGGCAAATTGAAATGTAGCTGATCGGGAGACAACGAATCTCACCGCGAGCGAGTTCGGCGAATTCAATCCAGAACTTCGCCTCCCGCGCTCGGTCGCCTCCCGTTATCTCTACAGGTGCACTTAGCCCCTGATTTCTCTTCTTTTCTTTACTTTTTCTCAATCTGTGCAGCGGTTCGAAGAGAAATAAGCGCGCTGGCGAGGCCTTTGCTTTAAATTTTCACGGGGCACGAGTGGCCCTTCGGTTCAGAACAAATCTCGGTCTGAGTGCCATTTGTCTTGTAATGAACTGGACTAACCAACAATGTCGACTCCAAACTCTCCTATCATATCCATGTATAGAAATAAAAAAAAACTCAGCAAGCACCTAACTTGAAGTAGGTTAGGGAAAAATAAACCCAGTTAATGATGTCCTCGGTGACGTCTATAGTGGGATACAACTCAAGAACGCAGCGGCTTTTCCCCGTCAAAGGACCCCCTTCCAGCCAATGGCGTCGGCCGCTTCTCATGAGCCTTTTAGCATTACAATGTACAGAGCGACACGATAACGCAGACAGGGAACTATCCGGGATCACGGATGAAAAGTACTATCCCGTTTCACCTGCCACTCCCTGCATTGTCACCCTAGCAGGCTCATGAGGATCGGCCGACGCCATTGGCTGGAAGGGGGTCCTTTGACGGGGAAAAGCCGCTTCTTTCTTGAACTGTATCCGACTATAGGAGAGTAAAGGGACCTCGACGTAGGGATGTGTAATGCTTAGAAAATACAACCGAAGGTTCTTTAGTGTAAAAGAGTGGATTCCAAAGGTAGGAAGGTGATTTAGTTTATTTAGTTAAGCGACTCAGGCTGTGAGGGACGCCGTAGTGAAGGGCTCCGGAAATTTCGACCACCTGGGGTTCTTTAGCGTGCGCTGATATCGCACAGTACATGGGCCTCTAGAATTTCGCCTCCATCGAAATTCGGCCGCCGTGGCCGGGATCGAACCTGCGTCTTTCGGGTCAGCAGCCGAGCGCCGTAACCACTGAGCCACCGCGGCGGCGGGTCAAAGGTAGGAAGAGTGAAGGCCAATAGACAGGACGGCAGGTAGCCAGGACGGTATACAGAGTGAGAATTGTGGGTTTGGAGCAGCCTTCGCCGGTCCAGGACAGGGATAATGGGGACCAATGGCGGGGGTTCTTGTGCTGCAGTGGTCATAACCCATGTCATAACCAGAGCTGAAGACGATGATGATTAAAATTGAGCATACCATGATTCAAGGGTCTATGAGTATGACTGCTTTAACCTCGCACAGGAGCAGCAGCCAGTTCTGAAGCGGTGAGGCCTGGTTAGAATAGCCTGGTTCCATATGCACCGGCAGCGCCGTCGACGACGTGGATTAGGATGCAGATTCCGCGCAGTGACACTGTGCTGTTGATCATAATGTATACGGTCGCTTTCACGACCGATATAACAACGGACGAGCTGCAACTCACACGGCAGCGAGGCTTACATCCAAGGAACCATGCATCTAAATCCGGCGCTCCGAATGGTTAAATTCTCGGAGGTTAGCGACGGTCGCACCACTTGCGGCAGATAGACGAAATTTCAGAATAAACGGTCGTTTTTAGCCTCCGCTCAAGGGCCTTCGGCATTCAAATTCAGCGACAGAACACCATACGCACTCAGCCACCGTTAACATTGAATTACCAGGTGATGAGCGTGAAGTAATGCGGTACATCAGTCTAGCACTAAGATCTGTACTGCCTCCAGTATAGCTTTAGACACTGCGGACAAGCTGAAGTAGGCGTGAATGGACTGGTTACCACATTCTAACAACAAAGAGGCTGCTATAGTCACTAAAAATGCTAACGTTTTATTAATCAGAAAAAGACCGCCGAAATTAAATACAGGTGTCGCCATCACCGGCCGATTTCGCAACTAAACTGCGGTGCGTTGACACAGCTTTCTTGCACGGATATTCAGCCATTGATTGCAAGATGGTGATCGCGCGTCAACACAGCGAGAAAGAGCCATAGAATCACATTTTTTCCAAGAACAATTATTCGTTGGCGTTGTCATCAGAGTCCCTAGGAGCCGATAACAAAGAAAAATAAAACAGCACTGGCGCGGAAGACTGCGGCCAGGTGGAGGTTTCGGAACGGCATTCCAAGCGTACTACATTGACGAATAACAGTGAAATAAATAAAGCGTTCACTTTGCAAAGAGAGAAATAAAAATCCCAGACGGCAAGAATTCGAACGAAAACACAGCGGGGTGTTGTGGGAATACGCTCGTTCCCGGGATTGGTTGAATAGGAGCTGTGTCGGCTTCTACGCAGGTACGCGGCTTGGGTAAGACAGGGCCTAGCCGAACGCTCCGCCTATTGAAAAACGAAAGCAACTGTTCAGCGGTGATGCTGGGCGGAAATTGCTGCCATGTCTGCAGACGGTGAGAGCTCGGCAAGGAAAGAAAAAAAAAGTTCACGGGATAGGAGCCGCAGCGTCACGCCCGTGTATAATGAGAAAGCTTGCATAAGGGAACCAAAAACAAGCGTTAACTGAACTGTCGCAAACGGGTTCCCACTCGTGTGGGCGCGCAGTAGTCCGGCGTTTCGAAGATTGGCCGTTGAACTCCTTTTGGCCGCAGTAACCTCCTAGATTTGCCGCCGTTAACTCGTAAGGCTCATTTTAAAGGAAGAAGACTCAGCAGTCGCTTTCCTTCTCCATTAAGTAACATTGGTTATCAGGAAATCTAAGGGCGCAACTAGTAATTGTCTCACTTCTAGGTGGATGCCTCAACAGCGCCGTAAGGGAAAGGAGGAAGGTGGGAATGGAACAAGAAAGAGAGAAAGAAGTGCCCTAGTGGAGGTCTCCGGAATAATTTCGACCACCTGGGGTTCTTCAACGTGCGCTGACATCGCACAGCACACGGGCGTCTTTTGAGTTCCGCCTCCACCGAAACGCGGCCGCCGCGGCCGGTATTGTGCCCGTGTCCTCGGGCCACGCAGCCGAGCGCGCTAACCACTTCGTCACCGCGTTGGGTCCCCAAATAAGCGAGAAATTTCCTTTTGGAAAGCCCACTGGGTCATCATTTTTTCCTCGAAAAGAAATTTCACGGAAGTTGGAAGGCTCTCGCTTAATTCCGCCTTGCTATAAAGCTAACGACTAGTAAGATTGCTAAGCGATAGCAATGTGCCAGAGTTGTTTCACGCAACCGCAGAACTGGAAGGATAATTATAGAGTGTGGTTTCATGGCAGTGGATCAGGGTATCGTGTGAGTACGCGACCTTGTGACGCCAGAGTAAATAAAACGCTGAACGTCGTGAAAACGGCCAACTTCACTTGCTTGTTTGTTTTACTTTAGTTTACTAGCACTCCCGACCCTTGAAAGGGCAGTTACAGTAGTGGACTCACATCTAAACAAAATACAACGCAGAGAGGACACACAATTTAGCGACATATTACACCAGAACAAGACACGGTACCTACAATAGTGGTATTATCGAAACAGATAGCGCCAGTGATGTTCCAGCCGGGGAAGTTTCGCTTCTTCAGTGAGTTTTAGAGGTGATAAGTGGGGCATAGAGAATTTCATGGCTTTTCAAAGAATTTTAAGAACATGAAATCTTTCGTTTTTCGAAAGTGCTATGCAGGGAAAAAGATCCACAAATAGGGATTTCTAGGTCTCATTAACGGAATTTTTGGCTACCGCGTGGAACGTTACAGGTTAGAACCGTAAAATAGATTCTGCGAATGGGAATACTGTACTAAGTAGTCTAAGACAGCAAGCGAAGAACAGAAAAAACGCCCCTGGAACCGTCAAACCGGCCTTGCGCGGTCACTGACCGTGCTTACGCTCCGCAGAGTTCATTCGCCTCAATCGGGAGTTTTAACGAAGCAGCCGCGCAGCAATAATGATGTGCCATCCTTAATGTAATGAACGGAATCCAGGACTTACTGCATGGCTGCGATAATTTGTACTAAAAAAGAGAATGCATTGAACGGCACCGTTCTTCATATTGCTGCATGCTATAAATGTGAGTAATGGAATCCAGCTAAAAAAAGAAAGCGGCGACGACGCTTTGGCGACAGCAAAAGAGTCCCGAAACACATGCTTGCTAATTAGCGCGGATGCTGTAGTTGTGTTGCAGGCAAGCTCGCAGATCATATTAGCTGCTCTCGTCCCCGCTGTCGACGTCATTAGCGTAGTTTCCCGTAGTTCCTTACTATGACGTCGTCGCTGCTGAAAGGCGAATCTGCGCTGACGTTCACTCATTTAGCTCGCAATTTACGTAGTTTCTACCCTTCCGATGTACCAGTTGCAAACTCATGGGAAACACGTGGCGTGGCTTTGAAGAAAGTAATTGGTAAGCATGTTAATCTGACTCGGCCGCATGTGCGCTGTATGTACGGTGCACTTTCTGACAGCGCTGGCAGTCGACGAAGTTTGTCATCCTTAATAAAGGCCAGACTGCAGAACACAAGTGGAATTTGTCAGAGCAGGAGAGGAATATTGTGGAACAATGAAAACATTAGCGGAAAGAGCTTTCACCAAAAATACACAGGTCTAAAGGTTTGCCTTTGGGGCTTGCCGAGTGTCTCATTCTGCGCCGTCAGAACTGCGCATCTCTCAAAGGCGAGGAGAACAATCTTCTTCGCCTTCGCAGAGCTTAAAGGGGCCTTGAAACCTTTCTTGAGGAGAGCACGTAAACTCGCTCACTCAATACATTATGTGGTCATGAACACTTTAGCCAACTAATACACTTCTACACGCAACAGAGAAGCCACAATCGCGTGCCAAAGTTGGCGAGACCTTTCCAGTGAGTCTTTCATGATCGCGCTCTCCTCCATCGTACTTCCTTGCGTAAGCAGCGTCGCTCCAGCAGGTCAAGAAGCTCCGCCTCCACCCCCCCCCTGGGGAATTCCTACGCGCGTCGCAGGTGGAGACGGTCGAGGATCATCGGCCTTTCGGCGTGCAAAATGTGACGAGAGGAGAGGGAGCGGTGCGAACACACTGAAATCAGAAATTTGGCCTTGGATAACCAACTTCTACAAAGCGGATTAGAAACAGTCTTTTTGGACGATATTAGAGCAGCGACTTCCTTAAACGTCTGAGGAATACCGTAACATTGAGAGCCCCTTCCTGAATCCATTTTTCCGTGATAGAGAGAGCAGTAAGAATTAATACGGTAAATGTTAGCCCAAGAAAACTGTCTTCGGCAAGGCAACGGGTAAGGACACAGACAGGAAGATGACAAAGACAGGAGGTGATGACGTCACAATACAATGAGCTGCACCAACATCTTCTTGCTTTCAATGCCAGCCAGATAAGCCACTTTCGGCAGATCGAACCCTCTGCTGTTACCCTTCCTTCGATTCCGCCATTCGCTAGCCTTCGAGCCTGCTCCGCACTATAGGAGGGAAAGGGAGAGCAGCACCGATAACTAGCGAAATACCACGGGAAATGGGGAAATTTTTTTCTTCCCTTTCAAAAGACCGTGACGGAAAATTCAAGTTGGCCGGCGTCAGTAGCTTACCACATTCTAACGACAAAGACGCTACCTTTACTAAAAAAGCAGCTTTTATAAGCCACAAAATGAAATACAGGTGTCACCACCACAACAAACGAACTCCTTCGCGTCGACGCAGTTTTTATTTTGCATGCGGATCATTGAGGCTAAGCTACCCCACCATTCACTCCTAATGGTGATCACGGAGTCTCTTTAAGTGTAGACGTCACGAGTTTGAATCGAGTGGCGGGGACAAGCATCAGCAAACCCAGAAACCCCCACAGAATCAATTTTTACTAAGAAAAAAATACTCAATGGCGTTATCCCCAGTGACCCTTTTACTTCGCAAGGCGCGGTCTATCGGGGGGCATTCTCCAGCCATGTCACCAGCTCACGCTATAACGTAACCCGAGACTCCCCATAAGTGGCGCCACATGGCGACAAGTAAACGAAATAAGGCGTCCAAACTGGTCCCACTGAGAAACGGTCAAAGTGTGTGGAATTGAAATGGACGAGGAGTTGGCTGCACATACGATGTAAGTAGGTTTTACAGGGCATAATGAACACATGGTACACATATCTCCCTCTTTGCAGAACCTAAAGAGGCATAGCCCCACTTACGAAGCCTATAATAAAATCAGATGTCCTGTGTATTCCTGACGCAGGGTACACGATACCGCCCCGCGCATGACAGCTAGAGGTTTGGGTAGGTATTTTTCTGTTTATTCGGTGCTTTCGTTTAGAAAATTCAAACTTTCGTCTGAGCTGTAGCTGCTAAGAGTTGATGCTCTAATGCTATTAATCGATACTGCTCGCAGCGGATGCTATTTATCCTCCGGCTAAATAAGTCCCAACTTACAACAACAGAGCACCCACCCCCCACCCCAGAAAAACAATAAAAAATGTTGAAAATAAACGATCGCTGTCAAATTTCTATACTTAACCCGAACTATCGACACGAACTGAACTAATATTTTCGTACGAGGCGTATGAAGTCTGAAGTCGCAGTGAAAAACCTGCGACGCAAAAAAATAAAATAAAATAAACACTACGAGAAACGAAAGTGGGTGAACGCTGTTGCTACTACAAACTCTCAGGTTCAGTCGTCCGTTGTTCTAGACTCCCCGTTTGGTTATTTTGATTGCTGAACTCCCTGTTGACGTCGATATACTGCTGCTGGTGTCAGTGCTGTCTGTTCCCCTCCCACGTGCGCTCTTCAGTACTGACAGGCAAAGCGCCGCAACCACTGTTTTCTTTCGTTTTTTTTTTCTTCTGGCGTGTTCGGATGTTAGTCGAGAAAAGCTAATCAAACTCCTCTAACGAAGCCCGCTTCTCTTTTGAACCTCCTCTCACGCCGTGTGCGTCGCCTAGCTTGTGCAAATCTCGTTCGCAACAACATGTAGCCGCGTTTGAAGTTTCTTTTGCTTTCCATTTTTTTTCTTTATGCATCACGGCAGCGAGTGACTACACGAGCTGTAGCTTGAGCCACGCAAAAGCGCCCACCGTTAATCCCATTAGCACGACTCTCCTCTCCATCCTCCTCAACACCCCCCCCCCCCCCCCCCCCCCCCCCCCCTGTCGACAGAGGTGTACTACTCTTCCCACGGCGACAGCATCGCTCGCTTCAGTGGCGCCTCCTCGCGACGGCATGGTAAATCAGCGTCGCGCACGGCGGCACCCGGTAATCTCATTAGCGCGAGACCCGATGGCGACAGGATGTTTTATCCATGGCTCCTCCGGGTTCAACACGTGGCGGAACTAGGAGCGGCACCTGTCGAAGCTGACAGGAATCAAATGCTCATGCTCTCGCACAGGCTTGCACAAAAGCGGAGCAGATCTGTCAGTTACTGCAGAACGCTTTATTTAGGATGTCAGTGTGAACCCAATAAAACGCGTGTTCCCTCTAAATATGGTACATACTGAACCTCGACCTAAATAGTTAGCGTTAGCGCTCACTACAGATACGAAACAGACTATCTAAATCAACTTTTACAGCGGACACCTTCCTAGCAGTCCACTTATCCTGCCCTAAACTTCGCCCAAGAGGAAGCTCTGTGAGAAGCACGTCATTTAAAGCCGCCACGTCATATCACCAAAACTGCGTTTCAACATCGACCAATTTATCAACCGCTCAATTTTTCGATCAGTGATTCAATGATTACACGAACGTACCAATGAATGAATGAATCAATCAATCAATCAGTCAGTCAGTCAGTCAGTCAGTCAATCAATCAATCAACCAACCAACCAATCAATAAATAAATCAATCAACCAACCAATCAATCAAATTAATGAGCCTCACGTTCTTCACGACCTTAGTGTCTGACAAAAAAAAATTCCAGGCCCCGCATCGCCCTTTCAGTAAACGTCTTCCTTACAATAACACGCGGGACACCGTGTTGTTTGGAAAGCCGTTAAGCAAGCATTCTGGAAACTGCCTGCGAGTCCTTCAAAACTTTTTTCGCCCCCGCTCACTCTTAATTTTCGTAGCATGCTTTCAAACTTTTCTTTTTCTTTATATCTCCACCCGACTCCAACGTTCCGGAGCTGAGAACAAGGACACTCGGATGTCAACGCCCGCGCGGAATGTTTTTCTGGCAGGTGCGCGCTGCCGCGGGTTTAAAAACGAGCCCATTGTTTGGAACAAACGGCTCCTTGGAACGACGTGGCTCTAGGAGAGAGAGATAAAGAAAGCCCGGCCCAGGACTTTACCGCCGCCTCCAGATGTTTGCATTGCGCAAGGACAACACGACACAAGACGAGCTAGAAACAAAGAAAGAAACGATGTTTTTGCAATGATCTTCGGTTCCGCGGGACCCGAACGATCACCGGGTTTCAAAACGAGACGCTAACACAGATGTGTACTAACGGAGACAAACCGCAGGCAGCGGTGAACTAGTGGTTCGAGCGTCCGCCTCGCATGCGGAAAGTACGAGGTTCGATCCCCAGTGACTTCCGGAAACCCACTGGTGACAAAATGGGTACAAGGTACAAGCTTTCCCCAGGCCTGGTCCTCAGCTTATTAGGGGTAAAACATTTCGAAAGTGGGTCCTTCACCCCATCGTTCTTCAAAAATTCGTCATTGTTATCATCTAAGGAGACAAAAAATTGCTGCCTCTCCCGTAACCGAGAGTAGATATAAACATGAAATGGTTACATAACACATTGGTTGTAGATGGTAGTAGCCACAATCCTGAAATGGGTCTAGTACACCGCACTGCACGCCACACCACGCCACACCATACTGTGCACTGGTCCATATGGACGCAATCGTTTGCTGTCAATGTCTGGGGCAATCTCTTCGGCTCTGCCTCGTCAGCTATCTCTGCCTTCTATTTGGCTTATTTTTGTAATATGTTCATTCCTCTGAACGCGCTTCAAACTGCTGCCGCCTCGACATCGGACGGTCTTCTACGTGCGTGAGTGTTTGGGACCGTGGCGCCATCCTTGGGGACAGCGCGGAAGCCGTTGTCGTTGTTCGGTGCCGTGGCGTCATCCTTGGGGATAGCGCGGAAGCCATTGTTGAGCGGCGAACTAGTGTCGTTAAATCTCGTTTGGTCCCGTGGCGCCATCCTTGGGGACATCGCGGAAGCCCTTGTTGAGCGGAGAACTTTTGTTGTTAAATCTCGTGTGGTCGGAAAATCTGCGCCCCGATGACTGAAAATCAGTGCCCGCATGTTGGCTCCCGGTTTTCGGCCCGATGTCATCTCAAGGTCGCCAACAACGGGAACTGAAAGCATTTCATGCTTAAAAATCCAAGCAAGGTGGCTCTCTATAATGCGTGGGCAGCGTTTGCACAAGCCCACATCATGTGCACAATCCGAAACGACGTTGTGCAGAAAATATCCACAGGTGGTCCACTGACTTTCCGCAGAAACTGATACATTACGTCCCACTACGGAAGCGTATTTACGTCTACAGCGAATCTAAAACATACAAAAAGCATGTGTCCGCAGGAAACAAAAATTATGGGGGCACCTAAGTAATTCTTAAGATGTGCAAACGCGAGAGCAAGTTTAACTGCCGCAATGGGTAGACGCTGCGAGTAGACGGTGGCGTCCACCTTCCACCCCCACCCGAGAGGCATGGGAGACTGCCCTGCTCAACTGCTCCACACTGGAGTCCCAAAGGGCTCTGGTCAAGCGGGCGCGAGACGGGGCCTCGTCATGTATCATGTATCAGCTCAAGCTCTCTTTGATTAAAGTTTTTCACCACCACCTACAAATTGAAGCAGTTATACGCTTCAGTTTATCAAAACCAGCGGAATATTAGGCTCCATTGATTATGATGAAAGGCAATCTAAGTCAAGCTTTGAAGGCTTTGAGGTACGTGGCGGCGGAGACGCCGGCAACCTATAGCTCCAAGAGCGGTGATGACGTCTTTTGCGTGCCGCGTTGTGGCCACGGGTTTCTGACGACGGTGGGGTTTTCGCAAAATGAGCAATGTAATACTGTCGCATTAAAACACAAAGAACGCCTGTGGTAGCAGTACTAGTAAAGGCTTATTCAAACGTATTCGTTGACTGCAACCTTAAAAAGGTTCTGTATAGTACTAGTCTCACTCCTACTGGCATTCGGGATTTCAGCCCGACTCTTGGAAACACTCCAAAGTCACCCTTATTCCAAAACCGGGCAAACCAAGACAAGAAACCCCCAAACGAAACCCAAACGAAACGAAACATGTCCCACCGAAACAATGTCTGCCGCCTTGCAGTTGCCAGCTTCCGAAATGTCACATACACACCATGCGGACCTGGCCGAAAATCGGAAGCCAAAATCGTAATGCTCAAAAAGACCTAATATGTATAAAATTTAACACAAGAGAAGCCGTTTTGCAAGCAGATTGCTGACTCAATTTTCTGCATTAGATCAGTAAATAAGCGAGGGAAGTGGGCTTTCCGAACGATATTTGAGAAGGGTAAAAAAAGGGAATTATTGGTGGACATGAGCTGTGAAAGCAGTAGGAACAAAGGAAACTTTCATCAACGGAACCGTCCCAGTTCTATACGCTTTCTTAACGAAGCGGTGCTCTTAGTGCACTCTGCATGTTTGACGTCATTCACTGGGAACCCATGAATCGACAATCGATATTTATCAGTGTTCGCGTAATCAGTGTCAGTGTTGAAGCATTCATTTACACTTTTATAAAACTGCGCAGGAGAAGAGGAAAAAACGATAACGAAACTGTAAGCACGTTTTCAACGCCACCGACTTCCCTTCAACATTCGGTAGCATCCACTAGGAAGCCAGCAGAACGCCATAAATGCGTCCGCGGTTTACGATAACCTCAATTTTTGGCACCGACCATATGGTTAAAGCCATCGCGTGCAAACCGCGACTAAGGACCTTTTTGCTTCGGAATTAACGTTTAGTTGTCAAGAGCGCCTATCCTCCTCTCGATGTAACATAGTTCTCGATGTAACGAATCTACTTTCACCAGCGCCGTCCACTCCGTCAGATACACGGGAACAAAAGGAGCTGTAACGTGCGTGCAGCAACCAGCGCGCCGCCGTGACGGGTAATGGGGGAGGAGGGGGGGGGGGGGGGGCTGTGCTTTCTTCCGTGACGTCACAGCAGGCGGTAGCGAAGGTTCGCGGTGGTTTCTGGGCAAGGCTGGGCGGCAAAAAAAAAAGCAAAAAAAAGGAAAGTCTAGACACGTGCAAACACAAGTAGCCGTGGGAATGCAGAAGGCGAAAGCGCGTCTGAGCGACTCGTTTTCCCACCGCCTCTGCGGTCTCTCGACGAGATCTCTCGGCGCGGCCGAGAGCCAGAGGCATCTGCTTTGTTTCGTGTATAGATTATGGGCAACCTTCATTGTTTTGTGTGTGCGTGATAGGCAGCCTTCTTTGTTTTGCGTGTGCATGACAGGCAGCGCGAATCGCGGCCACCGCAAAGGAGGGAGCGCGCGGCGATGGCGACGGCTGCTGACAGGGGCGCTTCGGCGGGCGCTGCGGGAGCCGAGAGAGAGAAAGGGGGAGAAGAGGGGAGAGGGTTGATGCATGCATGCATGCGCCGTCGTCGAAGTTTGCGTGCAGTGCGTATTGACGCGGCTATCCGGTCGTACTTCTTTAACCAGATCGATATTCCGCGTGCAGCGCTGCTCCCTTCGCCTGACGTGGTAGTCGTTGTACGGGGGCATGACCTGACGTAACGGGGATATGTACGACAAGCACGCAGAGTCTCCGGTGCGCAGGCGTAGGTTGAGCAAAAAAAGAAAAATCGAGCTGTGTCTGCGACCTCATATTCGGCATCAGTGTTTCGGGTCTCGTATAGTGCTGTCTTCTTCGTGATTCCGTGTTTCTAAGTAGCAGTAGCACAGCGTGCGGTATGCCGGCATCCCCGATCGCCTGCCAGTTCAGATAATAGGGCCATTTTTTTTTTTACCTACACTGGCTACACTGGTGTGGCAAGTGTATCATAAAACCATGATACACTGGCTACACTAGTGTAACGAGTGTAGGTAAAAAAAATGGCCCTAATATTGGCCCATGACAAGGTTGCCTGTCCAGGTGTGGGCACTTCCCTTTATTACCTTCAAGACACTCGTCAGATGGTGTTAGATAAAGGGTAAAGGGATACATAGAAACACACGATCACAGTAAGTACGAAATGAACTTTGAGTACATCTTTGGCAAGAAAAAATCTCAATTCTTAAGCAAAACATTACGGAATTTCAATCGATCGATCGTTTAGAGCAGATGAGTCCTGGTGCTTTTGTTCTTGTTTCTTTAAGCTTCGGCACGCGCATATCTGCATATCTATTTCGTATTGTTTCTCGTTTTTCTCGAACGTGAGCGTTTTCAAATCGTGCAGCTGCATTCACGCTGGGAACGCTACTTTCGTTCCAGCGTTCATCGCATTCCTGCTGCGTTATCTCACAGATGACAAGACACGAAGTCGCTCGCTGCTTCGTTAACCGCAGTATATAATAGCGCTCCCAGGGTGCCGAGCCGGCTTTCCACTTACAACCCCTCATTTGCCGTTGCACTCCCGGCAGATAGAGAGAGGAAAGAAAAAGAAACAAAACGTCATTACCGTTATCGTCATCGCCATCAGCGAGCTTGTGACGAAACGCGTCCATTTAATCGCAACGAGCTGCTCTTACCGGGGAACTGCAAGCCCAAGGAATGATGACCCGCTCGTCACATGGAGAGAGCTTTTCATTGAGTTGCACGCAACTAAATGCAATAACAAATGATGGCAGCGAGCCGCGCGAAGCTTCGAACAACAGGAGCTGCTGGCCAGGCCGGCGGGAGTCCTCGATAAATTTCTGTCTCGCGGCCTAGGCGCTCGCAAAAGCAATTCCCGCGGCCACTGCCTTTACAGATGTCTGCTGGGCGTTGCTTCGTTTCCTCTTCCCCATCCTCCTTTCCCACTAGCTGCCCCTCCTTCAGACCTCTCTCCTTCTTCTCTCTAAACAGCACAAAGCGAGCCCAGAGAGCACGTTCCTTCCTCAGGCGTACCTGATTATAATCTTCCAGCCACCATCCGTTACGCGATCAGCTAAAGCTGAGCCACGCCGAAGCGCAGTTCGCGAGGCTTTGGTGGCTGAATGGTGCCGTTATAGCTGCAGGGTATACCTCTGCCATTCAATCACGCGCGCCGTCGGCTATTTGTCCGAACAAAAGGCCGATCCGCCTCCGCTACTGCTGTTCGGTGCACACTGATTCGTCCCTCCACATGTGGTACCACACGCGCAGGACTGCTTTCTTCTTGTAGGTCGCGTAACAGCGTTACGCCAGAGGGGAATACCAGAAAACGACGTCCATTAGACGTCCGTCGATGGATGTCGGTACCACGCTGGCAAGCGACATGCCCGTTGCAGCGTTGCAGTAGACCGTAACACGATTCAGGACGTTTAGGAGAGGGGAACAAGGGGGTGGGGGACGTTGGCAACGTTGGGGGGAGTGGGTATCTTTTTCGCGTCTGTGTTTCCATGGTCGCTGGCAGAAGCGTCGTCACGGAGTCGTAAACAGCGTGTAGCCGACGCGACGAGAGCCGCCCGTTTGATAAATAGAGTCGGCGCTTCAAAACGGCGCAGCACGTCTCATCACACTCTTTTCGTGGTCACATGACGGCTCATTAGGACTCGCTAACAAATCAGCATTGGAGAGTTAAGTGGAACATCTGTCTTTTCCCGCGTATTTATAGCACAGGCGGTATAATTCGGTTCGCCTTGGTAAGAGTCGTTTCGACGCGATGAATGAACCACAAGGATGAAGCAATATAGCGTGCTGTACAAATCGAGATAATCATATGTACAAAGTGCCGCCGCGGTGGTTCAGTGGTTATGGCGCTCGGCTGCTGACCGGAAAGACGCGGGTTCGATCCCGGCCGCGGCGGTTGAATTTCTTTGAAGGCGGAATTCCAGAGGCCCGTGTACTGTGCGATGTCAGTGCACGTTAAAGAACCCCAGGTGGTCGAAATTTCCGGAGCCCTCCACTACGGCGTCCCTCATAGCCTCAGTAACTTTGTGACGTTAAACCTCCATAAGCCATAAACCAAACCATATATACAAACGCAACGACCTGCGGAGACCGACGCTTTCGGCTGTCGGATACGATTTCGTGGTTGCGATGACTGAGTGCATTAGGCCGCCAATTGCAAAAAGCAGCCATGCATAGGTTGAACGCCCGCCGGACGAAGTATTTCCGTGGGTTAGCTGACCGCAGCTGGAACAGTACAAGGTTAATTGGAGGCATCTGAGAGATGCTTTTGTCCTGAAATGGACGTAATTTGCCTGATGAGGATGATCATTATATACGCTCGAAATTAGCCCCTAAATTAGGGCAATATGCTGCGCGAAGCAAGCGCCTACCTTAGACGTGAAAAAGCTTAAAAAAAATCATTCGCTTGCAGATACAAGACTATATACATGATGTCTTAATGGAATTCAACAGACTGCTGGAGAGAGTAACTTTATCTGGCGTGTTTCTGCCCTTGTGGCAAGCCTTTCGGAGTAGCTGACTTTGTACTTTCCACAGATGGTCAGAACCGGAGCCAGGTGGTCTTTTTGTCTTTATTGCCTGTTTTGACCGATTACAACAGATCACAAACATATGTTCTTCGCGTGCGCCCTCAAACATGAAGAGCGGACATGTGTTTCACCCGCGTGAGAAAATCAAAACTGCTTCAGGGAACACAACTCTCCCATCAACTCTATAACCCCGTCTCCAAAACATAGCTCCTTGTACACTTCACGTAGCTTAAATAAGTGTTCTTTGAAGTAATCTCGGACAGGCCGCGCATCTTCATCGCAGTGTCGTACAGCCATCCTGCTTCGCCAAATACTGTGCAGGCCAAGAAGGAAAATTACATCATATTTATAAATATCCGGCTGAACGTCTATGAATCGTATCCTATACGGCGTGAAGGGCAAGTCTTTCTTCATTGTACGCACGCTAGGGCACGTCCCAAAAGAGCAGCGCATCTCAGCAATTAATTGGCTGGTGCGGAAGGCGGGAGTAAGGGGTCTCGAGGGCGATGGGGCAGTGATCAGAGCAAGAGGCAGTGTTCGGAGCTCATAGGAGGAAGTTAGGAGACTTAAAGAGAGTATATACAATGTTAGGGCACGCTTTTCAAGTAGCACAAGCAGCTTCAGAGACAATATTGGAAGGGAACCCGAGCGTGCCATGCGGCGCTCACACGTTACAAGGCCGTACGCGAAGCTCATTAGACTCTCTAATGAGCCTGCGCCCAAAAGCCAAGTGGAGCATATGGCGACCGCATGGTGAGAAACCATTAGGAGTTAGACAAAGTGCTCGCGCTTGTAGAGCGTGGACAAGTTAGTTTCAAGGTCGTTTCGAAAAGATCGACCCAAAGGGAACGCAGCAAGTTAAAACTCCAACAGCCGCTGTTTCGTGCAGCCTACAGAAACTGTTGTCAAGTAAAACTTATTGATGGGCGAGGTGGTGCATGATGTTTGGTAAACGTTAGCGCAACGTAATATCCTGTCCTGTCTTCTTTTCACGTGATTGATTTATGTTGCGTTAACGTTTACCGAAGAAAAACTGTTGATTGTTGCGTATAAAGCGAATCGTATTAAAAATGCGTCAGAAAAGTCCCAAAAATGTTGTGTCAGAAACATTGCATGGTTCAAGGTGGCATAAATGACGCTGCACCTTAATTTTTTGTTTATTTACACTTCAGTACGTACACGTTAAGGCAGGTCAGAGCATAAAGGCTAAGATAGGTTGCGGTATATAATGAGTGTTAGTTTACGAAACAACTTCTCCAGGCGAAACAAACGGCGAACGTTAAAAAAAAACCAACATAGTAGGGAAAATGAGGAAACATTAAAACGAGCAAAAAATTAGATTTTTAAGAATAGCTGCGAAGTTACCGAAATTAAATCGAAAAACTTTATCAAAGCCGATCTTGCGAAAAAAAAATGCACTGCTGCTAATCGGTCTTGCTCGCTAACTTCGTGGGAACTTCTAGAACCGAAAAATGTTCGCATTTGCGAAGTAGGGGCTGGTTAAGAGTGCTGTGGGTTTGTAAAGGCTGCACGTAGGGGGCGGGAGAAATAATTAGCTTATGATGGTTGAGATCGAGGAGGATTGATAAACGAGCAGTTTTGCGTCTCACACAAAATGGTTTATCTTGATTTGTCGCCATTAACCAAGGCGCACGGGAACGATCGTCAAATACAGATAGCACTCCGCGCTTGTACGCTTGTTATACACAGCCCAGTTAAGCCCTTCTTGACGTGGAGGTAGACTTGTTTATACTTACGTGTTTACACCCACACACCCACACCCACACACACACACACACACACACACACACACACACACACACACACACACACACACACACACGCACACGCACAGTTCAATCTCGTTATAACGATGCTGAAAGTGCCCAGCGATTACTTCGTTACTGCCCTTGTTGACCGAGCTTCCAAAGGGAATCGTTATTCCTTCGTTACATCCTTATTTCGTTCTAACGAAACGTTTATACGTTACAAACATTTCGTTATAACACAGTACATAGAGGTGTAGCCTACGCTACATACATAGGCGTGGAGGCAGGGCATTAGGCTAACCGTGTTTCCGTCTATGGTCTGATACAACTTAAGTCTGCAGTGAAACTCCGCCCACATTCAGCCTCCACGCGCAGAATTCCTCCACGACAAAAAAGTAGTCCGCTGCTTAAACGTTTCTTGTTACCTAAACAAGAAGCTTATCGCAAGAAAAAAAATTATGAGCTCTAGAATTTTGATACGCGGATTGTTTGATATAGTCAAACATTAAAAAGCTGATTTCGTTTACTATTGCGACTGGACAGCGAAGTAATACAAGACGCCGCGGACCGCGGCCCAGTGTTAGCAGCTGCTGTTTTTTTAAGTTGTATCCTACTATAGAAGCGCAGCGACTCTAATTCTGATACTTGTTTTTTTGTCTTCGTCCAGCCATGATCCAGCCAATGCGAACTCAAAACACTGCATGCAATATATCCGAATTTGCCCTCAAAGCCATCGTCCCGTATCCAATCTCCTAGCTAACAGGCCGCCAAAGTTCCGCTCTCCGGTCTGCCAGGCAATAACCTATTATTACTTTCTTTGTTCCCCCTCCAATAAGTACATCCATTGCTGGAAATTACGTTTACGCGGCCACCATCTGTCTGCTTCCGCGCCCGTACACTTTCGATCCCGGCCGCCCCAGTCGCATTTAGATGAAGGAGAAAGGCCAGAGGCCCGTGTACCGGTCGTTGTCACTGCACATTGAAGAACACCAGGTGGTCTAAATCATCCGGAGTCCTCCACTACGGCGTCCCTCATAGCCTCAGTCGCTTTGGGACGTTAGACCCCATATAAAAAATTCAGGGGGCGCTTTGGTTCTCTAAAGTGCTGCAAGGCGAAAGCCTTTCCTGGCGCGCTGTTTGGCGTTTACTGCGGGACTGTTTGTGCTCTACTAGTGCTTTATTTCACTACACACTTTGACTACACATTACAACTACCCACTTTGACTGCCGACTTTTACTACTTCTTTAGCACGACCCTCTCTCTGCTTCGATAGGTTCGGTTGTATCCATGGCTCTGTTCGCAGTAATGAGGTATGTAATGTGGTCACCCACGGACGCCTTACGCCCCCTGTGAGAGCGGACGATAACTATTTTTTATTAGTTGTCGTCTGCTCCAAAAGGGGGCGTCAGGAATCCGTGGGTGACCTCATTACTACGAATCCGCGACCTCTGACGTCACAACGATTTCGACAAACCGAAAAGCGTGGCACCTCTGCTGAAAACCTTCTGCCGTCAACGATGAGGCATTAAAGGCTTTCTACTCTTTTCCTGGAACACTAAGCACACTCGACCGGCGTTTTCGACGGCCCTCACGAACATGAGCTGTGAAGAGGCGGGGAACGAGGAGGTAAAGTGCGCCCCCCCCCCCCCCCCCCAAAAAAAAAAAAGGGGGAGAGAAAGGGCAGAGGGGAGCAGCGAGGGGCGATCGTCACGCCATCGTCGTCACGAGCGGCGCGCGCGGAGAAGACGTCACCCGATCCGCGCGGGAAGCCTCGTTGCCCGCGCTAACAAGGACGGCGACGCATTCGAGCGACGGCGACACAACACGCGAGACAACGACCCCCCGCGCCGCCGTAAACAGCGCGGCCGGTGGACCGAAAAGACGCGGCCCTGGACAAAGCGACGAGGGGAAGCGGAGTTAAAGGGTAGTTCTCGAGCGCTCGCTCTTCCTTGTATTAAAATTACGCACGCATAATCGGAATCGGCTCAGATGGGCATGGGCTAAAAAATTAACAAAAAAAATTGGGTGTTCGCATAATGTGACGCGAGTTTGAGGAAAAAAGCAGAAAAATTAGTTTTTCAGGAAAGGAAATGACGCAGTAATTGTGAGAGCGAAACAAGAGATAGAGATAGAAAAAGAGGTGCCGTAGTGGAGAACTCCGGAATAGTTTCCACCACCTGCGGATCTTTAAAGGGATACTGAGGCGGTTTTCGAATCAGCTAACCTTCTAGGGTTTTGAAGTAGTGTCATTGCTGATCACGTCTGTGAAATTATTTTTTTGATTTTGGCTAAAACAGTGGCGCAATCACCCATTAAAAACGCGATGTTTAAATTTGCCGCGCCCCGCGCGAGCGCAGGAGAGGGGAACAGCGGAGAGGGAAACTCGTCCATGTCGGCCAGCGTGACGTCATGTTGAGGAGCCGGGGATGCTTCGGCGCACCTGAGCGCGCTTTCAGCGCGCGTTGTTTCTCGTGCTGCATGCGTTGTTCCTCGTCCTGCGTGCGACGTACAAAGCGTGTCAGCCGACCTTGAGAATCAGATTCAACAGGTATTACTCTGCGTTCGTGTCCACGAACAACTACGGCCGCGACTGTGTCGTCTTCCACTGTTTTCCGCAAGACCACAAGCTCGCAGCGCAACCGCTCGCTGCTGTGACGAAGAATTCAAGCCGACTAAAGCAAGCTTACTCTGCTCGAAACACTTTCGTAAGAGCGGCTACAGGCAGAGCTTGTCCTAGTGTGATCTCTGGAGATTTCTGTCGAAAAGGCGCGGCTGAACCATGACACAGTACCATCGATTTCCTCGCGCATAAGAGGTGTGTCACCATTCCGAAGAAGCGCCTCTTTTAAAAGTAGAAACATGCTCACTTAGCCCCTGAAGAAACCTTATAGAGGCTTAAGCATGTGTCGCTCTCCTCAGCTTAGGTGCGGCCAGACCACATTAGACGTGCTCAGCAAGGCTCGGTTAGTGATTTTATGCTCGGTTCGACGTGTCCAAGCAAGCAAGCAAGCAAGCAAAAGCAAGCAAAAGCAAGCAAAAGAAAGCAAAAGCAAGCAAGCAAGCAAGCAAAGCACAATAAAGCACAATAAAGCAAAGCAAGCAAGCATCGAAGCTCTTCATATGCGGCATCTCGTTTAATCCTAGCTAAGCAATTAAAATGAAAGCGTTCGACGTTGATTTCGGATGAAAATTTATGAGAGAAATGAATGCCAACCGAGTTTTTGCAAAAAAACACCGCAACCTTACTCGGTTTCTTCATCAAGTTGTGGCAGCGGGCGAGTTGCAGCTAGCTTGGCTTTTAAACACACATATAGTTGGCAACTACTTCGCTGAACCTAAACTGCAAATCTAGGAAGGGCGAACGTTTCCGAGGCAGCGATTAATATTTTCTGGCATCTGATGAACGCGCCAGGAGTGAAGCGTATTTGTGCGCGTATTTGGCTTGGTTTCCAGCGCACCATGATTGCGTCACTATCTTGTGGTCACATGCCTCGCAGTGCTTGGCCACTGCGCTTCGCTAATTTTGACACCAACTTTGTGGTCCTTCATCGTTCACTTGAAATACTTTCTTGCCCCAACCTGCAACGCCGGGTACTGAGAGCAGGATTTACACAGTGCTTTGGGCCTTTTCTTTAGGATGACGCTCTTCCGGGCGAGCCAGGAGGCGTCCGGTGGTGGTAATTGACTTGAGTATTGTTCGCACCCCTTCCTTTCCGAGAATACGAGCCGATGTTGTGCTGGCACCTTTTACGCATGGTCTGTATCGCGTCTTTGACGCTGGCGTATGCTTGTGCTAGGCATAGAATTTTTTGCTTGTGTCTTTTTTGGTTTCAGGCGATACGTGGAATGAACAAACTGTAGTATCCTTTTCTTCGGTGGTCAGTAAAAAAAAATAGTCGCCGTATTCGCTTTTACAACGACACGGAAAGCTGCGATCTGCCCTCAACGCAGCGCCGGATCCGCATCGGCAGCTTCTCCAGTCCTCAAAGTGACGTCACGACCTCTCTTGACCAATCACGGGCGGCGGCGCGCCGCGCGGCGTGCCGCGCGGCGTGCCCCGCGGCACAGGCCGCATATTTCGGCTAAAAAAGGCAATTCGCGCTTGTTTTTGCCTTATTTGGATGCGATATTCCAGTATACAGTATGAAAAACTATAAGATGCCGCTGCCAGCCCGATTTTCAGAAAAAGTGCTTCAGTCTCCCTTTAACATGGGCTGACATAGCTCAGCACACGGACGCCTTATGAGTATCGCCTTAGTCGAAAGGCGATCGGGTTTCCATCTCACGGCCTGGTCAGCCCTCCACTACAGGGTTTTTTGCCTCCTTTGACTCTCTCCTACCTCCATTCCAGCCGCTGCGGTTCCTCAGTGGCTATGGCGCTCGGCAGCTGACCCGAAGGACACGGGTTCGATATCGGCCGCGGCGGTCGGATTTCGATGGAGGCGAATTTCTAGAGGCCCGTGTGCTGTGCGATGTTAGTGCACGTTAAAGAACCCCAGGTGGTCGAAATTTCCGGAGCCTTCCACTACGGCGTCCCTCATAGCCTGAGTTGCTTTGGGACGTTAAACCCCCATAAAAAAATATACCTCCATTCCCTCGCGTCGCGGCCCAGGTGTCCACCCTTTGTGGGGTATAGTTACTGCGCCTCTTTTCCTCATAATTGTTTATATTATCATATGACAGTTTCGCAGCGCATGGAAATCTTGGGAAAGGCGGCATCCTCTGTGGCCGCATGGGCGTCCGGAGGGGGGGGCAAGGGGGGGCGGCTGCACCCCCCTGGAAAATCACTCCCTCGAACCGTGAGTGATGGCCGCACGCCAGGGGCCGTGGTGGGCTCAGCCAAAAGGGTAAAAGCAGCCCCGCTTCCACGCTTTGGGTCACATCTGCGAAATGCCGCGTCCGGGCACGCGTCTTTATGCCGTTTTCAAACCACGCCATCGTTAGCTCTGTTGAAGGCCGACCTGTTGCAGACATACAGCGGCACCGGCGAGCATGTGTTTCAAGCCGTCTTGAAATGGGTGCCTGTTTCTTTGATCTCTAGACAGATAGCGACACGGAGGCAGACAGTGCACAGTGCATCTTGTTTTCGCCTTCGTTATGCCGGCCACCGATGAATTCTTCAGGAGGGAAAGACAAATCAGCCGTGTCCACCCCCGCTTTGTCGGGCTGCTCATGGGCAAGCGGGCGATCAGTTGGCGCCGCCGCCGCTCGCTGTGCCTCCGATCCACGGGAGAGCGCAGTGCGGTAGAAGCGCCGCTATCAGAATCTTCGGCAAAGGAGATTAGCATCTTTTGTTCACGGCGACGCAGTCTCCAGAGGCGCCCCCACACCAGCGTCCCTTGCGTCTTCTCCGAAAACCAGCGCCTTTGGTCAACGCAGCCCGATGGCACCTGCCTGGCTCGCCTGTCACCTCTGGCTGGGCCTCAAATGACAACAGCGCCCGTGTACTGTGCGAGGTCAGTGCCCGGTAAAGAGACCCAGGTGGTCGACATTATCCGGAGCTCTGTACTACTCCGTTCCTCATAACCTGAGTCGTTTTGGGGCTCTGAACCCCATAAAAACACACAAAACAAATTTTCCTACCGGAGTGGCGAGTGTCCCTTCCCCTTGGAAGTCGCACGGAAGTAAGCCCTTGCACGTGTGCGCGCCTCTGTATTTGTGCTTCGGTGTTTTTAGTGGCCGTTTGTCAACGAAGCTGAGAACAACCAAGACAGTGGACGAGAAAACTACGAGCGGCGAGCAGTGTGCGTGCGGTTGCTCGACTGTGCGGATGCGCGAGCAAGATGGAGCGAGGTGTATGAAGCTGCGAGCGTGCATTTATCTTGTAAATAAGTTTTCGTTGTATGTATAGACATCTTTTGTTTTCAACGTGCGCGTTCAACCGTTTTTCCAATCAATGTGTGTGACGAGTGTGCACCGAGAGCGTGTAATGAAGCACAGAAATGAATTTATCACCCGTGTAATCACGCAATTCGCCCAGAAAAATCCGTGGAGTCTACAGTTGCTGTTCAAGGAAGACTGACTGAGTGACTGTAGTTGCGTGTTTGTGACCATATTGTGCTGTGTGCTGGTCATCAATCCGGGTGAGTCGAGGACCCGTATGCAGCAATAGTGAGCACTCTTCTCCACGAAGTGACAGTATATTTTTGGATTTTTTATTAATTCTAATTGTTTCTTCGTTGATAAACTGCAATGTATCTCTCCTAGCCACACTTTAATTTGCTCTTTGTAATTTTTATTTCATGTGTGTATTTCACTTATTTTTTATTTATATATAAATAAATAAATTCATACCGCAAATAGTGCCTTTTTGCTACGAACATGCCCCCCCCCCCCCCCCCCCTCCGGCGCCAACAATCAATGGGGCCCCCCCCCTGCAAAAAATTCTGCGGACGCCCTTGCATATTGATACCGTTCTGCTACTCTGCACCAGTAATCTTGCAGCAGGGCCCTCTACGGATTAGTCAGTGGGTGAAAGCGTATTAAGGCAAGGAGGTTTGGCTCGGTGGACAGGACCGCAGCCTACCTACCACTGAAACCATACCCCATCTCGTTGCAACCTGATGTGCTGGCAAAAGAGAAGCGCAAGTTGCTCGTGGTGTCCTGCTTATAATTTTCGCCAATAACACCTCAAGCTTTCTGGCGCATCAGCAGAAGCGCCCAGCATAATCTTGACAGCTTTTGCTACCCTAAGAGACAAGAATAGCATTGGAGAATTATTAACATTTAGGAAGTGAATAGATACCGACACTTAGCTTCCAAACTTTATTTGTGAGATGATACAGTGCACAGTACACGATAAGAATATCCAGAAACACCTAACAACATAATGCTCGAAATGATGCTGCACGAATACCACGTCAGATAAAATCACAAGTCTCTAGTGATGAGCGGAATGTGGTGAGAAACAGACAAAATATTCGCAGTCTGCTCATAGACAGCGGTCAGAAAAGAAAGAGAAAGAAACAGTCACCAAGGCCATCATCAAGAATAAACAATGGAGGGAGAAAAATGCAGGGAGTAGCGGTAAGATACACTTGGTAGAACTTACAAGTGCCTAACACAACTTAGGCTAGCTCACCTGCGGCAAAGGTACATCATAAAATTATCACAATAGTATGTATGACAGCCACGGTTTTGCGTGGACATCACGTATCGCCACAAGACGCGTCACACGTAGCGGCTTCACTGTTGCAGCGTCTCACAACAGGCCTGCTGGCGTCGCAGTACTTCCACCCCCATGGCGATCTCCAAGCGCAAAAGTGCGCCAAAGCGATAGGTCGGGCACATGTCGCACTGAAGTTCCTTGTCGGCACCATTCACGAGCGGACGAGCAACTCGCACATACGTCGGTGCCCCGATGCAGCTTCTAGTAACGTCGCTGCACCGACCTGGACCACCGCTGGTCGCTGCACCACCGTTCACAATTGGCGCGAAATCGCTCGAGCTAGCGCCACGTCCACAAGCCGCTTCATCACGCGCGGAATGCGACTCCGAAAGCGAGATCCCGACTACGGGCGAGATCCCGACTACGGGCGAGTCGACCGCCTCCGTCGAACTCGACACTTCGAGCGCTTGAACTTCGCCGCTGTCGGCCACCACAGAGTCATCCAAGGATTCATTCCCCCTCTGGTCGGCGTAGCTAGCACTGCCGGACCCACTTTCGTATCCACCTTGCAACGACGGCTGCGAATCGCTGCCCAACACCAACGCGTCCAGCCTACGGTTCACGAGACGTATTTTCGTACCTTGGGACACGACGATCCAAAAGAAGGCCTCCAACTGACCTGGTTCCACATGTCTGTTGATGTCGTCACGCAGCTTACTTGCCATTCTGGCCCATAACGGCCAGTTGCCGCACCGTTCACGACGCGCCTTCGCCATCATGTGAACCTTGGGGCAGGCGAACTGCTTGAACAAGCCACGAAGGTAGAACCGTTCTCCGCTATTCCACGAAGCGAAGAACTGGCCGGTGCTGGAAGCGAGCTTCCGCTCTTCAAGGTGTCGCATTTTGAACGAAGACGTAACGGCAGCACAACGCCAGCTCACAACACATCGACAACGAAGCGCGGGATCGACTGGCTCGTATCTTCGGCTTCAAATTGGCTTCGCGGTATCCACTCAGCCAAGCGGTTTGGTTTCGGTTTGCAAACTGTAATCGAGTTCGTTTTCAACCTCGGAAGCCCCAGCCCGAAAATCCGTGACTGAGCTTCGAAAACAATGTCGTGCTTGGATTGTCTAAATAGTAATAATAAAAAAACGAATAGTTTTCATCACGAGTGTTCCGCCCGAAGAAATTAGTGGTTTCGTTTTCGCAGCAGTGGCCTCCGTGAAAAACCCTACTGGGGATCCATAGGGGCATATTAAAAATCCGATGATCTGATTGGGTAAAAACTGAAAAAATGAGCCGACTGTCGCGCCACTTGCAACATTTAGATACATCTATAGAACGAATACTTTTGGTAGTTTTTTCATGTGATTAGTTCTGAGCACGGACCACAGATGGCAGCAAAACCTGGTAATGCCCAACATTTTGCCAAAGCGGAGTTCCGCAACTAGGCGCGACGCTGAACACAGAATGGTGGGCGCAGTGAAAAAAAAACGTGTCAGCTGATCCGCGGTGGGTGCGACTCACGCTGCCTCATGCCCGTGATTAGTTCAGCAGCGATTGTGGCGGTTGTACTTTCGTTACCGACACGTCGGTGAACTTCTTTCGTGGTGCAAACGTGCGATTGAAGCAGATAGCGTAGTCTGTGTTGTGAACGCGGCGCGCAATGCAATTAGCAGCAAGCTTCCCGTGTACTTGGGATGCTGCTTTTGCGTTGGGTTCTCAGTGTACATGCAACGTAATAGAGGCAGAACTAAGAGGAGGGCTAGTTTTTTGTTTGTTTTTTTGTGGCCATAAGCGCACATTTGCGCGTGTTACAAGCGTGACGTGAATATTACGGCATCGATCATGTCGACACGCGAGGGTGAGTGTAGCTCTGCCCGCCTAAATTTAGCGCAGTCGCCATCGCGGTTACCGCGTGAAGCTTGTTTACGGCTGTTTAGAGAAAGCATATTCAGTCTTCTACGCGGTTGTCGAATATACTGTGTATCGTTAAGCAAATGCAACATCTTGAATTCTAATTATGATTGAATTTGTCTCGCTAGAGACGTGAAACAAGTGCTATCACAGCGAGGCAATGCCTTGATCACTAGAAAGAATTCTGTTATTGTGCGGTTTTTAATAGACAATGATATACAAGGACCAATGACACTTGTGTTGGAATTAATAGACAGTGATATACAAGGGCCAATGACACTTGTGTTGGAAGTAGTCGTGTCTTTCACTTTAGCTCTAAGCTGCTGTACTAAAATTTGTTCGGGCGGTCTGCTGTAATTTTTTGTTTCAATATGAAAGCACTTCTAGCGGCATTTTTGGCGAAAGCCGTGGGACGAGTAAAGCCTCCAGGCTGGTCACGTGACCAAATATGGAGCGGCAATTTGGCTAATTTAAAGACTTGTGAGACATCAAGCTAAGCACAACTTGGGGACGGCCCGGCAGGGTAAGGATGGCAACACATGGATGGCACATATGAGTCATGTCCCGGATATGGTTAGAACATTCGAAATTTGCCCTCGACATGACTTGGGAAGAATTTGACTGCCGGTAAATCTCGGGTACGGGACCAACCTGAGACGCCCCCAAAGTGGGTCTCATGTGACCTTAAGTTGATATATACACGTCACAGACATCGTTCAGTTGATGAAACCGAAACACCGTGGAAAAAAAACTCGCCGCGGTGGCTCGGCGGTTAAGGCGCTCGTCTACCGAGCCGGACTACCCAGGCTCGAACCCGACCGCGGCGGTCGAATTTCGATGGAGGCGAAATTCTAGAGGCCCGTGTACTGTGCGATGTCAGTGCACGTTAAAGATCCCCAGGTGGTCGAAATTATTCCAGAGACCTCCACCACGGCACCCCTTTCTTTCTTTCTTTCTTTCTTTCTTTCTTTCTTTCTTTCTTTCTTTCTTTCTTTCTTTCTTTCTTTCTTTCTTTCTTTCTTTCTTCCTTTCTTTCTTTCTTTCTCTTTCTTTCTTTCTCTCTTTCTTTCTTTCTTTCTTTCTTTCTTCCTTTCTTTCTTTCTTTCTCTCTCTCTCTCTCTCTCTCTCTCTTTCTTTCTTTCTTTCTTTCTCTCTTTCTTTCTTTCTTTCTTTCTTTTTCTTCCTTCCTTTCTTTCCTTCTTTCTTTCTCTTTATTCCTTCCTTTCTTTCCTTCCTTCTTTCTTCCTTTCACTCCTACCTTGCTCCCTTCCATTACTATAGTGCCTAGAATATACTGGCGGTATATTCTAGGCACTATACCATTACGGCGCGGTTCAGGTGTCTGCCGATATATGTGAGACAGATACTGCGCCATTTCTTTTCCTCAAAAACCAATTTACCAATCCCGGCCGCGGCGGTCGAATTTCGATGGAGGCGAAATTGTAAGGCCCGGGTACTGAGCGATGTCAGTGCACGTTAAAGAACCCCAGGTGGTCGCAATTTCCGGAGCCCTTCACTACGGCGTCCCTCATAGCCTGAGTCGCTTTGGGTCGTTAAACCCACCATAAACAAAACCAAACCCTCCTTTCCTCAAAAAACAATTTTTAATTTTCGCGAAGAAATTAGATTATAAATTATTTAACCGTCGTAGGCGAATACCACGGGTACTGCAAGTATGCCAATGTCTATAAGGCATCTCATGAAAGAAGAGTACATGCAAGCAAAAATTTGGCGTCTATAGTCCTCTAACTTCTGTCGCGGTTTCATGGCGACCTTGCACACCCATTTCTGTAAAGGCCTGCTTCCGAGCGACGACAACACCCGCTCCGTGGCATCGTGCCAGGAGAGGAAAGCGTCCCACAAAAGGGCCGCCGATCGTCTACCCTCCCCGTTTAGATGTACGCACGAAAGCGGGTTGCAGGAAGAGATAGAATCTGGCTCGCGCGCGCAAAATGACGTCGAGCAGGCAGCCGAGCGCGCTCTATTAAAAAGTGCGCTGGAAAAGAAAAAGGGCGCGCTTTCTGTGTGTCAGCGATAACGCTCGTCACAATCAGCTGCGGGTCTTTTCAGTGAGGCTGCGCGTTTGTTCCCTTGAGTGTCATTAAGATCTCTATAAAACACAGTATGCGAAGCGAATCTAGATCGACAGATTACCTTTCATATGACCGTAATAAAGCCCTGTATTTGAACTGAACCTGGATAAATTACCTTTAAAGAATATCAAATTTGCATTGTTCATTGGGCGGAGGTCTTTTTTAAGAGAGAAAATTACGCAAGTGGCAATGACCCGTGGTGACACATCGTATAGATTTTCTAACAACGAATGATGACGAATTCGGGACGAGAAGGCTGATTGGCTTCATGCAGCGCACTGTGAAGTATTCGTGAAAGATTACAACTCAGAGTTCTTCAGAATACCGTGTGAATAATAAGAGTATGAAACGCATCTAAACAGCGGGGAAAAAAAGAAATAGTCCCTAGTTGAGTCGTCACGCTCGGCCCGGCCCAATCATGTTCAAGGTAATAAATTCCGCCGTAGTTGCGCGAAATATTAGTTCGCGCGGTAAAGATATTGCTTTTCGCGCAAAAAACGCGGGAAAATAATTGCGAGTGGCGCGATTATTCTATTGCACTAAAGAAAGTAAACACTTATGAGTTTAACTCGTAGCGCAACGATGTATCTCTATATGTCAAAAGTGTAGAGCCCAAGGGGATTGCTTCCTAAGCCATGCGGTGAGGTTCTTGCATCATCCGTGGAACTGCTAACTTTCCTTCTGGACTCTACACTTGTGATAAAATGTGTAGCACGTGCGCACGCAACATTACTGACAGGAAACGAATCCATAGAGAAAGCGCAGTTCAAAGGAAGCTCATCCGAGCAAGATGTATATGCCTACCGTTGTGGGGCTAAACATTCTTAGGATCTTAATGATATTTGTTTCTTTCCACGAATGAGGTGCTCAACAGAGCTCCGCTCCCTGAGGCACCTGCCTTATAACTTGGCTTGAGACGTCACTGACTTTCAGATGTGTGGCTTGGCCACAACAGAAAAGATGAGCGATGCTCCTTTAGGGCAACATAGCGGATCGCTAAACGACGAAAAATGCAGCTTAGTGGACGAAAGGGAGACAAGTGGGGAGACGACATTTGCAGCGGCATAGGAGGCATTCACATGACGTCAGGGGCGACATTTTGTTATACAGAGCGCAGCTTCTGCGGAGTAGGCCGGAGCACAGCGGACGATAACGATATTAGACATGCGCTCGGCTTTTCGCCTTGCTCGATGTGCAGCCAAATGGCTGCCATTGTGATGTCGGCGAGTCCTCCTTATTTGGTTTTCTGCGGCAGGCATTGGTGATGGATAATTGGATGGATATGAGACAGGTATTAGGAGAAAGCGTTAAAGCCCCCAGTCGCAGAAAAGCCGGTGTCGGCGTTGCCGTCGGCGTGGCGGTAAAATTAGGACTAGTCGATTACAAGAGGCTCCAATAGATGGCGCCAGCCACACTAGCGGCGCATCGGAAACCCCTGGCCCTCAGGTTGCCAGTGAGACACGTTACCACTACGTCACGCAGACACTTTCGTATGGCTTGGTTAAAGCGGGGTTTTATATTGTTACGTGCTTAGCACGCACGGGGGTTTATTCACAGAGGGGATCGTTCGGAGCAGGATGGAAGCAGGAAGCCTACCAACGTCCTTCAGCTCTTTCTCTTCCTTTCTCTCTGCTGGTCAGTCCTTCATCTTCTGCTTCTTCCGTCGAGGTTCTGTGGAAGCACGTGACAATATGTATGTCGCGTGGTCTTTCACATAATGATGATGACTGTGAACGAGGAAACAGTGTCGGTGTCTGCGTAGGCAAGAAGAGCCGCTGTTGTCCCGTAGTGGACGTAGTGACCTGATGATGATGATGAATGTTGCTTGTTAGACTCTGGACGGCCCTCGTCTGGGAAACGCCACTATGCGCTCGTATACTGGCACAGAAAAGAATGTAATTACGGGCTGGTTGGTTCATGTCCAGTACAATAAAAACTGCGCGAACAAGACGGGGACAAAAGAAAACACAGAAAAACACACTTCGACCGCGGTATCGCTTATATGTCGTCTTCTGTCCCTGCCCTGTTAGCACAGTTTTCACGTTCCTGAAACCGATAATGTCACTGAGTGCCCCGTTATAGTATGAAAAGCTTATCGCGTGCAAACTGCTTACACTGGCTGTTTATAAACCGACGGGTGCTGCATTGGCGTTGACGCCAAACTTAGAGAAAGGGCGGTCGCACTGGTGCGAGATGCTCAGGAGAAAGGAAAGAGAAAGGAGTGAAAATGGGGTAAGTTGTCCTCTACCACACAGCCTCATATGACAAGGCAGTGTGCTAAGAGGACAGCTTATTCCCTTTTCACCCCTTCGTGTTTATAGTGTACAGTGATCACGGTTTCACCAAGTGAAACGCACAAACTAGGTAACCAAAAGGAAGAGAAAAGGGACAAGACACTGCGACAAGCACGCATCAGCGGAGAGGTCCGTCAAGGCTGAAGTGATAATTGCTGAGACACTCGCTTGGCTCGCCTGGCCTCAGTCGCTCGCCAAGTGCCCGCAATTTGTGGCCTTCACCGAGACTGCTCCGGTATGACGCACTTTACCGTACATAGTAAGGCACTCTGAGCGCTGCGTCCTGTGTGCTCTTTTTCGCATTTGCGAGACAGGGTTAGAGGAGATCGCCACGTCTAGTAAAATGCAGCTGTGGAAATGGCGGAGAACCTCAATAGCTGCAATGCGTGCTTTAGACTGCATGCATATACGTGCACGTGTCTGTACGTAAACGTCAGTGTGCTTGCGACGAATGCCCCATGCTCCTGTTGGAACTAGCTCTCAATGCATGGTGCAAGCGCATTTAGAGACACGTATACGCTTCTCTCAAGTGCAATGCATGCAGAGCTGACAGAAATCGCTGCGAAATAAATTTTCTACAAGCGTTTCGAATCTTTCACCTTCATAAGTGAACGGCACAGGCCAAGAACGGCCGAGCTCGACTTAAAACTACACTCAGGACGAATTGAAGTTGTCATGTATCGACAAATTACCGCGGTCCAATTACAATTAAAGCAGGTACTCTCGGCAAAAGCGGTGCTTTTATAAGCAAGAATAGGTCAAAACGTGAAATGCCTGTTTTTCGCAAACATACTGCGGTGACGTCAAGACGGTTTTTCGGCCGCTTTTTTTTTCTCGCCCGTTATACTATGTGGCAAGGGCTAGAAAATTTTTATTGTCTTTTTTTTTTTCGTGCGAACACATTACTTATGGGGGTCAAACGCAACCAGGAATCATGTGCAAAGTCTGGGAGTAACTCGGGTAAGATCGGGTTACTTCGGACGAGCGTTGCGCAAGCTGCAGCCAATGGCAGGAAGCTCGGATGAATTCGGAGGAGCGTCGCGCAGGCTGCAGCCAATGGGAGGAGGGCGTCGCGCCAGCTGCCGCCGAGTTGCGAGAGGGTGTGAAGATGAAGAGCGGGAATCGCGGATGCCAGCAAGAAGTGGCGAAGAATGAACACATGCTTTCGCACGACTATAATCTGTTCAACTATGTTAAGCCACTACCACTTTTTTATTAGTCCCACCATAGTAATAGCCGGCTATCCTGGAGTCCTCTTCGGCTTTGAAGTGACGAGTTAGAATCGATGGCGAAAAAAAAACGTTCCTTTTTTCGATCCAATTATCTCTGAAATACTTGCGTAATTTCCAGCTGAACAAAAACAAAAATAATCCTATATTCAATTTTTTTCGAGAAGAATAACGGAATAGAGCTGTCTTTAGTATCGCTTTCAGGCATATAAGTTCAGCGTGCCAGTACAGTGGGCTGATGGAGATCGAAACATGCCCAATTTCTTGCTCTATTCTTTAGCGGATAGCTAAATACTACGTCTGTCCAAGGAATGCCTGCGAAGCTTCGCACGAAGCGACCAAGAGACTACGCAGGCAGTAACTTCAAATGGATGACGTAGAAGGGGAGGGGGGCGCCGTACAGTTGGTTTTGGTTTTTGAGGAAAGGAAACGGCGCCGTATCTCTCTCACATATCTCCGTAAACACCTGAACCGCGCCGTAAGGGAAGGGATAAAGGAAGGAGTGAAAGAAGAAAGGGTGAAAGAGGTGCCGTAGGGGAGGTCTCCGGAACAATTTCGAGCACCTGGGAATCTTTAACGTGCACTGACGTCGCACAGCACACGGGCGCCTCTTGCGTTTCGCCTCCATAGAAACGCGGTGGTGGTGGTCAGCTTCGGACCCGGGTACTCCGGCTCAGTCGCCGAGCGTCCTAACCACTGAAGCCATCGCGGCGAATTCCGTACAGTTCTCCTCTGGCCTTCTTCGGTCACGGGCGTCACTGCACGTGACGTTGCACGCGCCGTGTAACGTAGAGGACGAGGTCACGTTGACCTTCCGGTTTGGTTAATGACATCACGGTTCGGTACGTGAAGCAGCGGCTCGCAGTCTGGCTCCGCCTTCCTATTCTGTTCTCTTTTTTACGGGGCTTCTTCACGGCCTCATTAGGGCACCCGAAAAGACCGAGACTGACCCAGGGGTGAGTGGATAATTGCTCCCGACCGGCTGCCATGCCCGCCGTTCTAATTCGCTTAACGAACAATTTCCGCCCCCAGGCGTTGCCTTGCCCCTGTGCCTTATACTCGTTGGCGACCGTGACCCGACTTCTCATTTTGCCTCGGCTTCGTGGAAGTTGACCGCCAAAGCTCCGAATGCTGTGGCTACGGCGTCAAAGAATGACTAAGAGGTGTCCATGCAACTCAATGCCTATGGACACAGCGGCACAAAGGCATTCTGGGAACTCTAAAGCATTGAAAGTGCTAAGGTCCTAGTTCTTCTACACGGCAGACAAGTATAAGTGATAGCCACGACCCCTACCCCCTTCCATGCAGCCTATTACGTCTGGCATGCGTCCTTTCCAGATTGGTTCCTCACGCATACATTTTCCTCAGGAACGGAGGGAAAAAGAAAGGGTCAGCGTCATGTGAGAAGGTTAAGCCTTATTGTCATAAAAAAAACTGGTAGGAGTTTAACGGGGTTAAATCGAGCAGACGTGAGAGAGCATGTGTTTAGCCTGGTTAGCTCATGGTTTTGCACAGTGATTTTGTGCAGTGGCCAGCAGAACTATCTGTACGCGCCGCCGCAGGACCGAAACCCATTTGCGGCAATACATATTTTATTTCTCCAGGCTGGTCAAGGTCACCCTCAAGGTCAATCTTCACACAAAATTCTTGATTTGAACCGCGTTAAGTAAGGTTACCACCACCAAGCTCCGCTCAAGTTTTTAGTTGGAAGAGGTCCTACTACAGTGCTTAACTTTGGGTCATCTTTCCGCATAGAGTTTCTTACTATTACCTAGAGGGAAAGCTGGCGGCGCTGCACTTCAGCCACCATGGACGCCCAAAGCATCATGGGGCGGTGAGCTACTTGTTGCGGCACAGTCGTAATTTTTTGGGAACATGGAGTGGCACTACTAAGACGTTTCATTCTGAAAACGCTGTTCGTGTGTGCGCAGACGACTTTCGCGCGAACGCAGTGGGCAAAACCCATAGTAGTGAAAACGCGACGACACACGACGCCAATAAAAGGTTTCACTTTTCCGAAATGTCATTAAAAACCTCTTAAAGTATTTAAGCAACAGCATCTTTTTTGAAAACATATTTACTTTTAAAAACGCGCTTGTTAATTACGAAATATTAGTTTTTATAGTGTTCACTACTTGGCCAATAGGAGAGCGAGTCGTCTCTTATTTTGGGCAAACTTTTCACTTAAATGCTTTTCTGCTCGTTTGTTGCAATCATTAGACAAGATTTTCAATGTTAGGACGTTTGTAGTTATCAAACAGCTTTATTTTTCTATTATTTTTTGGCCAAAAGTTGCAGTTCCGCAACAAGTAGCTCACCGCCCCATGATGCTTTGAGCGCCCATGGTGGCTGAAGTGGTCTCGAGGGGTCGCCATGCAAACTCCCATAGACGGGCTGTCAGCTTTCCCTCTAGGTAATAGTAAGAAACTCTATGTCTTTCCGTATTCTTTTTCTACATGTAGATTTTGAAGATATTTTTCAATAAACTGAAATTATGGAACCGTGTTAAGTAGTGCTTTTGCACCAAATACAAAGGGGACAAACTGGGCCCACGTCATCGCAAGAGATGGGCTTTATTGGCCAGGCCTGGGTACCCGTGGTCACGTGGGGCTGAAGATGGCGTCCCCGAAGAAAGAGGCAGTGAGAAGAGAAGGCGTGGCTTAGATAGCTTGGCTTGCGAAGGACACAAGACGTAATACACGCAGACCACAAGCCTGGATTACTTGACCACATATAGCATTTTCTCATTCGTCGTCGGGCCATTGCGAGCGCCAATGCTCCTTTCCCATTGGCCAAAAGGCAATGACGTCATACCAGTGTGACTGCGTCATCGTGTTTTCTGTTCCGTAAGACGTGTGAAACGCGCGTGTGCTATGCGATGTGAGGGAACTTTGAAAAGCCCCATATGATCGAGGCCCTCCGCTAGGGCGTGACCCAGAGCCCACAGCGCTGCTTCACCACGCAGGGATTCACTGATCAATCAATGGTTTCTTAAAGGTGTCGGCATGAGAGCGCAATCCTTTCTTTTTGTCTTCGGAACGGTAAAAGAGGTGGGGGGGGACAGAGACGGATGGCATGGGGACACCATGGAAACCTTTTTAGCGAGACACAAGGGAAGACCCTCAGGAGTCAACGTCAGGGGTCAAGACGCAAGCACCACCGTACTACTACTTCTCGCCAAACGCAACGACATAAAAAAAACACAAAAGAGCAGCCTAACAAGCCAACACTATAGATTAAAGCAGGGTCGCAGCAGCTGCAGAATAAAAAGAAAGAAAAAAATGCGGGGCGGAATGAAGCAAAGAAAAAAAAATGGCGAGTCGCGGGTAAGCGAAAGTCACAAAGCACACGCGGAGAGAGCGTCCTTGACACGGAGTGCCGCAGGTATATCCCGTAAGCGGCGAGCCTCCTCGCGACGGCGTTGTGGGATATACGTGCTCGGCAGGTGAATAACTCGCCCCGCCGTCCGCCATGTTTGAGCAGCCGTCCCCACCTCCTCCCCCACCTCCTCCCACGCTGTCGTCGATGTGGGTCTAAGCGCCGAGCGCCTGACTGATGATTCAATGCTTCACCCGCCATATGCCCCCTGAGCAAACAGCGCCGAAGCTGCAGACTCCCGGCCGTTTGCTAGCTATGCTCCGTCTTTCAGTGTGCAGATGGCGATGTTGATGCACTGAGATGACGAAAGAGTCGTTGCCGCGTCCAGTCTATTTGTCAGCCAGGTCTGCGCGGAGCGCGCGAGTAGACGGTAGTCCTTTCATCAAATCTAAGCAAACATTGCACATTACTAACCTGTGGAACAGAAAAGTGGATGGTAACGAAAAGGGTTCAACTTAAATTGCGCCCCGCCGCGGTGGCTCAGTGGTTAAGGCGCTCGGCTGCTGACCCGAAAGACGCGGGTTGGATCCCGGCTGCGGCGGCTGAATTTCGATGGTGCCGAAATTCTAGAGGCCCGTGTACTGTGCGATGTCAATGCACGTTAAAGAACCCCAGGTGGTCGAAATTTCCGGAGTCTTTCACTACGGCGTCTCTCATAGCCTTAGTCGCTTTGGGACGTTAAATCCCAATGAACAAAACCAATCAACTTAAATTGCGGACCACGCAGCGAGCTATGGAAAGGTAAATGGTAGGCGTAACGTTAAGAGACCGGCAGCGGGAAGAGTGGGTGAGGGAACAAACGCGGGTTAATGACATCCTAGTCGAAATCAAGGGGAAGAAATGGGCGAGGGCAGGGCTTGTTATGCGAAGGCAAGATAACCGCTGGTGCTTAAGGGTTACGGAGAGGATTACAAGAGAAGGCAAGCGTAGCAGGGGGCGTCAGAAAGTTACGTGGACGGATGAGATTAAGAAGTTTGCGGGGATGCGGTGCCCGCAACTGGCAAAGGACAGGGCTAATTGGAGAGACATGGGAGAGGCCTTTTCCCTGCAGTGGGCGTAGTCAGGCTGCTGCTGATGATGATAACGGAACGCTGCATACAGGTAGATCCACCCCCCTTCCCCCTCTTTGCTTTGTCCCTTGTGCCTTTGCACAGCGTATGTAAATAGTATACGGGCCACTTAGTGCGCTACCAGCTCGGTATTACACGTTTTAATACAGAACACCATTACTCACTCTCTCTAATGCGGGTTGTGTATATTGGCTACCGCAGAGTGTCCTGAAGTCCCCGAAGTGCTTCACGGGTCGTTTCAGAGGGACTACTAGCGCATATTAAATTAGCCTTTAGACTGGCTTGCTGGCTTTCACATAAAGAAAAAAAAAGTAAAAATTAACAGGAAGAAGATATACCGCGCACCTCCGGAAAAAACAGTTTTAATGAAGCCGCTCTTATATACTCCAGTTCGCAAGTGCATATAATGCACCACTCTATGAGAAAGTAATTTCTGTTACCGTGTATAGCGCGGTGATGGATAGATAGCGCATATAGGGCAGCTATACACAAGGGGCCGGATGTACAGAGCCGTTCTAATTAGGCGCACGGGCTCTTCTAAAAGTTTAAAATGTCAGCACGCATTTATAAGTATAAACTTACCGTGGTTACAGAGGCGACCGCAAGGCCAAACCGCAGCGTTCAAAATCTGCGAGAGAAAGAGAGAGAAAATAAGGAGGGCTTAGAAAACACTCCTTTATGAATATGCATTACTAGCTATAAGACGACGTAGGCGGAATGAATGAAGTTATTTTTTTGTTGTTTTCACTTTCTTTGACAGCGACCCGAAAAACACGTTGATGTTTGTTAGCCCAGAAATGGATGGGCCGGCATGGGAAGGCTCTTTTAGGAGGACAGGCCGGGAAATTGCGTTCTCATGTTACGGAGAAGCGGGGATTCGCATATATATATATATATATATATGTAGAAAAGCGCACGGGAAGGTGAATGAGGGGCTCGTTACACATTTGAGAGAAGCCAACAGCTACAGAAACCAACGAACACAGTACATTTTTTTATATATTTATATATTTTGTGGTGTTGATCAATGGAGAATATTACTGAATATGTTAATGCTTAATCAGTTACCTTTGAGCGTTAACATATTCAGTAATATTCTACATTAATAAACATCACAAAATAAATAAATATATATAAAAAATCCCCTGTGTTCCTTGGATTCTGTGGCTGTTGGCTTCTCTCTCATATATATATATATATATATATATATATATATATATATAGCGCATATAGGGCACCTATACACAAGGGGCCGGATGTACAGAGCCGTTCTAATTGCGCACGGGCCCTTATAAAAGTTGAAAATGTCAGCATGCATTTATAAGTATAAACTTACCGTGGCTACACAGGCATATATCTACCGTGGCGCGCGCGCGCGCGCGCGCACACACACACACACACACACACACACACACACACACACACACACACACACACACACACACACACACACACACACACACACACACACACACACACACACACACACACACACACACACACACACACACACACACACACACACACACACACACACACACACACACACACACACACACACACACACACACACACACACACACACACACACACACACACACACACACACACACACACACACACACACACACACACACACACACACACACACACACACACACACACACACACACACACACACACACACACACACACACACACACACACACACACACACACACACACACACACACACACACACACACACACACACACACACACACACACACACACACACACACACACACACACACACACACACACACACACACACACACACACACACACACACACACACACACACACACACACACACACACACACACACACACACACACACACACACACACACACACACACACACACACACACACACACACACACACACACACACACACACACACACACACACACACACACACACACACACACACACACACACACACACACACACACACACACACACACACACACACACACACACACACACACACACACACACACACACACACACACACACACACACACACACACACACACACACACACACACACACACACACACACACACACACACACACACACACACACGGTGTTTACGATGTTTTACAATGTATGCGGAAAGCAACTAGAGGTGTTCAAACTACGAAGAACTTTAATGGAATGCGGCTTTCCAGCCACTAATTTCACAGAAAAGAAAATCGGTTAGCACAAAAAAATCTAATAGACTAAATTGTGGGGTTTACGAAACCTTGCCATGCGGTAGAAAGCGATCTTCGTTCTAGAGAAACCTTATTGCGAACTCAAGACAGCTTGCGAAATTGCGCTTCCTATCACGTGCCTCTAAATTATCGGTATTGAAGACTGGCCGCCGATTGCTCCATCTAATCACATACGCGGATCGAGGCGAACTGCATGTCTCGACCTCCGGCATGGCGATAACAAATTCACTCCAGTGAGCTGTCTGATTACGACCAGAAAAAATTCGATAACGACATCTCTACTGATTGGCTACAAGACGACTAAATATCTGGATCATCAGGAGAGACCGAAATAAGACTAAAATGTTTGTAACTATTGTAAACAGTGTGTACAGCTTTCCCTTGTCCATTCTAGCTATCGCTCCCCTCTGTACTTCTCTTTGCCGTCCTCTTCTGTCCCTTTATTTCTGCCGGCCGCAGCTCTGCATACCAAATGCCTCAGCTGGAAACATATTTTCCTCGTGTACTGTGCGATGTCAGTGCACGTTAAAGAACCCCAGGTGGTCGAAATTTCCGGAGCCCTCCACTACGGCGTCTCTCATAGCCTTAGTCGCTTTGGGACGTTAAACCCCATAAACCAAACCAAACCTTTCTTTTGTATTTTTTTAATAACAAACCACCAATGCTGCTACTGGACAACAGTATGACGCGCAAGTATGAAGTCGGGACTAAAGATGACGTCATTCAGGCTATAAAAGCCTTCGTGCGCAGCTTTGGCCGTGGATAGATGAGTGTTTCGTAATGTTCGGCTATCTCAGCCCACTTCTTACTGTCTGGCGGAGTGCAATGCCACGTGAGCGCCGGTAATCGAGCGCTAGTCCTACCCTGAAGCGTGACTCCCCTCCTTTTTTATTTTTTTAAGGCGGAAGCCTTTAATGCCTCATCGTTGTCGAAAGAAGGTTGTCAGCAGAGGTGTCACACGCTTTTCGGTTGGTCGAAATGGTTATGACGTCAGAGTGCGCGGATTCGAAGTAATGAGGTCACCTACGGATGCCTGACGCCCTCTTTTAAAGCAGACGACAACTAATAAAAGAAATAGTTGTCGTCTGCTCCGACAGGGGGCGTAAGGCGTCCGTGGGTGACCACATTACATACCTCATTACTGCGAACACAGCCATGGATGCAACCGAACTCATCGGAGCAGAGAGAGAGAGAAGTGCTAAAGAAGCAGTCAAAGTGTGTAGTTGTAATGTGTAGTCAAAGCGTTTAGTCAAATAAAGCACTGATACAGCATAAACAGTCTCGCAGTCAATGCCAAACAGCGCGCCAGGAAAGGCTTTCGCCTTGCAGCACTTTAGAGAGCCAAAGTGCCCCCTGAATTTTTAAACGAGATTTATTGCCTCAGGCATGATGAAGGATGAAGGAAAGTGTGATGAAGGATGCAGTACTGATTAAAGTCATGGGAGTAGGTTGCCGACTGCACTGCCTTAAAACTGCAGATATCACTCTGTTGTAAAAAACAAACTTTGAGATAACGGCGGCGACCCGCATTGGAGCAGTGCGAAAGCAAAATGTTCACAACTATAGTGACGTCCGTGGCTGTTCTGACGTCAATGTATTATATCGACGCCTATAGCTATTTTGACGTCAAAGTGTATTTTTCTCGTTTTTCACGCGGTTAATTAATTGACTAATTACACCTCATCAATGAAATTCTTCCCACGGCAACTTTATCACACACTATCTGTCACATTCATAGTTTCACACATTTATCTTCAGAGAAAGACGTAATTGTGCGGACAGATTTGCGGACACTTTTTGCTGACGCGACATAGCCATATATATAATGCTTTCGTGTTAATAACTTCGGGAGAAAACATTGGATCATTATCCACCCTTCACGTACAGTGATCCGAGTCGGTTAGTGGCGTTAACCTCCGAAAACGCTGTCAGATGAACTCGTGGGTGTCGTCAGCATACCTGGTAACGCAACCCGCTCGAACAGCTCGTTTGCTGAGTTAAACACGCTGGAAACTGCTTGCCAAGCGTAACGACAGATGTGCGTTTTCCTCGAAAGCTAACTCAGCGACGCATCGGGTTAGTTTCAAAATATCTCGTGCGACGACGAAGTCGTGTCAGGCAAAAAAAGGGAGAGGGGAGGGGGGGGTTGGAAACTCGAATCGACTCGTCGAACCCTTGGGCGGGAGGTGTCACATTGCTCCCTATTACAGCGCAGCAGATTGGTTTGACAAAGGCCGAAAGATGGAGCACAAATAAAGAAAGATGAGCAAAAGAAGAAAGAAACGACACAGTGAAAAGGGAAAGAGAAACAAGGGGAAAGCAGGAAAAGTAGAAAAACAAAAGGAAGGAAAAAGAAAGGCGGGAAAAAGAGAAAGACAGAAAAGAAGAATGCATGAAATCAAGCTTTCAAAGGAAAGATGGCCGAGAAGGGAAGAAAAGAGACAGAAAGAAGGATGAAAGGAAATAAAGACAGAACGAAGAACACCAAGAAAAAGTGAGAAGAATGGAAGGAACCTCAGAAGGCAAGAATGGAGATTGGAATGAAGCAAAGAATGAAGGAAAGAATAAGAAGAGAGCATGGAAAGAGAGGACGAAATGAATAGAGGGAAAATAAAGAAACACGTGGATATGCGATGCAGCCACACCGAGACACAGGCTACAAGCGCACGGTCGAACATAAGAAGAAATCCGGTCATGTAAACCATCGAAACAAAATACCCCAGAAAAACCTAGTTCCTCGAATCTCGTTCTAAACGACGGCGGCGGCGTGCATAGATTTTCTAAGCCGTACTTAGCGGGAAAAGTGCGCCCGCGATAGTTCATCCGCCATGGAGAGGCGCAGGAACTTTTACTTGGAATATATGGTTTCATATTCGGCTAGGATAGTTTTACGCGTAAAACGTGGATTCAGCATTAACAATACGACTCTTCTCGAGGGATAGTTCCAAGAATTGCTGTGGAAGTTTCCAGACTAACCAGACATCGAGTTTTCACTTGCGTTGAATGTACCCAAGAATTGATGAACGCAAAGTTAAAACAATTTACTGCGCGCGGAGGGATAGACGATCGTCGCGGTGCAGATGCCATTCCGAGGCAGAATCCACGCTTTCGGCCAACAGTAGCCGAGCCAAATACGAAACCTCACCATTATAGTGACTTCTAGTTCACTGTACTCACCATCGAAAGAGCGGCTGCGGTGACTAACTTAGACATTTAGGCTGTTTCAGAACCTTCCTGGACACCGCAAGATCATGTCTCGCATGATAAACGTACAGGTGCAGTCAAAAGTAAATGGAAGGCAATATTCACGAAAAAATTTAATCATTGGCCCCCCAATTCATGCATCCTTGAATACATATGTGCAGCCCGATTGTGATTTTGTGAATTCCACTGTGCACCAACAAGCATGGACCACTATGCTGTAGATTTAAAGAAATTAAATTTTTTTGACAAAGTCGCCTTCCATTTACTTTTGACAGCGAGTGTACATTCGCTGGGCCATAACCGCGTGCTCCTGTTTCTAAACAACGAAATTCGTCATAATTAGCGCCACCGATGATAACGCGTTTTATACACCACGCTTATACCTGTGTTGCACTTATCGCTGCTGCTTTAATTACATAATTCGCATCGGGTTTTTTTCGCGACGCTTAACCCAGAACTATGATCTCCTCTGGCAAGCCCCCAAGTAAACGCCACAAGGAAAAAGGAAAAAAAAAACAAAAACAAAAAAGCAAGTGCCCGCAGTTCAACGACCTCTTGCGGCTCTGCGGTGAGTCGGTGTCGCGGGAACTCGATTTAGATCACTTCGTTACGGCACACATCCCGCGCACTTTCCGAGCGCCTCGCGGAGTCATTTCCCCAGATCGCAATATCACGCCGGTCCCGGGGCCTTTACCCCGTATAGCCACGACTCCGTGAACCGACTGCCGACCGCTCAGAAGGCGACTGGCCGAATTAGGCGCCACGTTCGCTGTTTCACTGCCGCTCGACTCAGCGCTGCTATGGATTACATAGGAGGCAAAAAAAAAAGAAGAAAGAATGAAAGAACTAGCTATAAAAGAAAGCTCCTTCGAGCTCGAAAATGACAGCCACGACCACCACCAGGGGCCATAAAACGTTCAAGCGCACAAGGTCACGAACGTTACATGCGTGTACGTGTTCTGAGAGTTTCGCGGAAACTCGAACGCTCGCGTCTTTTTGTGCGCAATCGCCTATAGCATCTGCACACACTGTCTGTCAAGGTTTAAGTCTATACTCCAAGTAAATAAAAAAATGCAACTATTACTCTACACAAGCGCGAAACCAACACACGCAACATAGTATACACGTAAACGGAGAAGCACACATAAACACATACATCCGCACGTATGTACACTGACACGCAACATAAACACACACATCCGCATATAAACAGGCACAAATATCGCGGATAGCCCCGATGACCCAGTTTGGACATCGAGGAACGTGCCCGGTCATATCGCTGGGCCCACTGTATCTGCGCGCTTTTCCCTTTGCCTTTCACCGACTTCCTGTTTTATATATTTTCTTTTTCGAGACCGGCGCCGATGTAGCCGAATTATAGCTGTTTCGAAGGGGAAGGGGCAGGGCGTCGGTGGGGGGGGGGGGGTCGCTCCGCATCATGACTTCTTCCTTTTGCAACGCACGAACCAGCCGCGGGGTCGTCTTGCGGGACACATTCTCGAAGGGGGGAACCGAAAATAAAAACAACGACTAAAAAAAAAAACTGGGGCGCGCGGCACAGTTCGGCGAAACCACTCTTGGAAACGAAACTCGGCCGGTGCATCACTGGGGGCGAAGTTTCGCCGATACAGGAGAGTTTACGAGCCCGCAGTGCCCGAAACATCGCCTATAGCGGCAGTAAGGTCACGTGCGCAGTTTTTTTTTTTTTAGAGCGAAAGAAGCTGTACTTATCGACTACAGCTGCAAAATTGGAGTCATTGCTGGAGCCTTGACCTTGAATAAGCAAAGAAAATAAATATTGCCGCGACTGCGATTCGAACCCATGCACTTACTAGTAGCGGCCGCGTCGGAAGCATGAACAGGATCGGATTCCACGATCCATTACTGGGCCAACAAAAAATTCGCTGTGGCTTAGCTTGGTTAAGCCCGGTAATTGCGAAAGCAATATCCGTATACCTACGCCGTGGTACAGCTGGTAGTGTAGCTGGTGGTGGTGCTTGTGGTTAGACTTGTGGTGATGCCTCGCTTATATAATCCAATCCCATCCAATCCATTCCAATGCAATCCAATCCAATCCACTCCTATCCAATTCAATGCAATCGAATCGAATCCAATGTAATCTACTCTAATCTAATGTAATCTAATCTAATCCAATCCAGTCCAGTCCAATACAGTCCAATCCAATCTAATCCAACTAATGCCATCAAGGTCAAATGAAGGTCAGTGGTGGTCACCGCCGCGGCACGATGGTGGTCACCCTGGAAAGTGCAAGTAGTATTGCTTTCGCAATAAAAATAAGTGGTAAGGTTTCAACGTAGTTAAACCGAGTAGACGTGCGAAAGCATGTGTTTAGCCTGGTTAGCTGATGGCTTTGATTTGTCTTTAGCTTGTATTTAGTTTAACACTATAGGCGTGATCGGCTGCGGCACTAGCCCAGTGCTCTCGCGCTGTGGCCAGCGAAGGTGATCTGTCCGCCCCGCCGCGGACACGAAATCGAATTGCGGCAATATTTATTTCTCCAGGTTGGCAAAGGTCATTCTCAAGGTGAAGCTTCACGCAGTATTTTTGGTTTGGTTTGGTTTATGGGGTTTAACGTCCCGAAGCGACTCAGACTGTGAGAGACGCCGTAGTGGAGGGCTCCGGAAATTTCGACCACCTGGGGTTCTTTAGCGTGCACTGACATCGCACATCACATGGGCCTCTAGAATTTCGCCTCCATCTAAATGCGACTGCTGCGGCCGGGATCGAACCCGCGTCTTTCGGGTCAGCAGCCGAGCACCATAACCACTGAGCCACCGCGGCGGCTTTTGATTGGAACGTGTTAAGTAGTGCATTCGCAATAAAAAGCGGAGGTAGCGTCTGCTTTCCTGGAATTTTGGGGAGCGTTGTGTCTACTGCGCGAATCACAAAAAGCGGCAAGAATACTATCGACATAATAGAATGTGAATAACGTGTAAAATGGCGTGGCCCAAGGTCAGTTTCAGTGTGCTTTGATGTCAGAGGTGTGCACATTCTTCGCTTTACTTCTGACACCGGCTCACACCACACTGTAAACGTGAATGCGCCTGCATGGGAATAAAAAAAAAGGGGGGGGGGGGGGGGGTAAGATATCGTCTACCGCATTTACTTTTATTTATTTATTTATTTATTTATTTATTTATTTATTTATTTATTTATTTATTTATTTACATATACTGCAGCCCCGATGGGGCTATTGCAGGAGTGGGGGGAAGAAAAAAAAAGGCAGAGAGGGACAACATATTCAGAAGTGAACACCATTAAAATACAGAACAGAAATCGAAAGGGAATGCGTTAAAGGACAGTTTGGTCCCTTTTTACTGCTTTCTGTTTAAAGTGTGTACATGCTTAATCTGGATGAAGCATTCTTGGAAGATAACGACCTACCTTGCAGAATGTCGGCCTCCGATGAGCCTTGCCCCGAATATAGGTACACCTCATGTCTTTCATTTAAAACACGAGTGTGTCCTCGTACAACAACAGCAAAAAAAAAAAGGAGGGGGTACGGGAATAGCAAAACAAGCAACGGTTCCGTGCTTCTTTTTTATTTATCTCCATCATTTTGCCCATACATTTTGTCTGCTTCGTTCCTCGCACTAAGTACGTGATCTTAACATAGAAGCGCGCATATTACTGCCAGTCCGGAGCAAGCTAGCCAAACGCGCGTTATCCACATACTTTGTGTATGACGTGACACTTGCAGTGCGTCAGAAATGTCAGACGCGATGCGGACACTGCCTGTTTCGTTTACTGTTCGTTTTTCAGAATTTGTGTACGTGCTTTGTGCTGATATTTTTTTTTTCAAGCGCCCCGCGCCAGCTGCTCTGCTCTCCGTGGCGGGTTGCTAGAGGGGTTTTAATTAAAACTCAGGCATGAACGGTAGGCGTCGTTCTGGAACAGTATTTTACAGCTGCATCTGAGCCTATAGCTTGCGAGAGGGATTCGAACCGACGACATATGCACCTTCATTTGTACGCCTCTTCCCTTAATAGGCAACTGCATAGGTTTTATAAATCGACGAGCTTAAAGGGGCTGAATATGTGAAATTTGCAGGTAAAGCAGGCGAAGACTTTCTGATGACGTACTCGCCGATTGAAATCGGGACGGCTTTCAAGCTTCTCGGCAGCGCACAGTGCCAAGTGGGGGGCGCATATGATGACGTCATCGAAGCTACCGGTATATTTCCAACACATACTTCGAAGGAAAAAAATCCAATGCCGCCGGAACCAAAACTCGCCGAGCGTTCTTTGGCAGCATCCAACGAGGCACGGTAGGATGTGGCTCACGGCAGCGGTAATTTGAAATCTTACCTTCCGTGACGTCACACCGAACTTCCCCGGACTGTTCCGTTGCTTAGAGGAGAGACGAAAAATTCAATCGTCGATTACGTCACTATTTTAGATGCTAGCGCAGAAACACTCGACACGCTTCACCTACAGCCTATGTAGATTCGAATCCTTTAATATCGCGGAATTCTCAAAAAGCCGTGCAGTTGCTCTTTAACGCTCAGTTGAGGCGTCCGCCGAGATGTGAGACAGTTGCTGCGCCATTTCCTTTCTTCAAAAACCAATTTTCGTATCAAAATTGTGATGCAACCGTTCGTCGTACGGCGTTTCGTGTGGTGCCATACGCACTCGTGTGTGTGGGTGGGTGTCACTGCCCCCAAGGGCAGTAATGCTTTCGGATTCCCAGACGTAAGCATCTTAAGGTTCTCCAGAAAATTTTTTCAGTTATTTTTTGCTGAAAGAGTCTCCCAGCGCTTGGCGTCGACTCTGCGGCTTAGAACCCCGGTTGCCAGCGCAACGCGTTTCACATCCCGCCCACCTCCAGTTTCCCCTATTAGTTTCAACCAAAATAAGCCAACTCTCGTCTGCTGTCCTGCCCAAACTACTTTTTTTTTAACCTTATCTATTGTTGTTGCATCTGGCACTAAACTTTCTATCACTGGCTGCACTATTGTTGGCCTCACTTTTTAATCAATTTCTAAGCCTAAAAGTTCCGGCTTGTTTTTGAGGTCAGAGCGGTTAATGTCTGAAGGGAAGTTATCAAGCAGTGGCGCACAACACTTAACGGTTCATGGAACCGGAAGAAACTGAGCGCACCGGGCCGGAAAAAGTCCGGAGCAACGTGTAAAGCTTGTTTGGCGCACATCAGAACAAACAGACGCCAACGACAACAAAAGAAAAATAGGTTTTTTTTAATGTCTTCAGGGAGCTATATGTCTCGCGCGCAGACATATATACGAGCCTTTCGACGACGAAGCAGGGTGCAGATGCCCAAAAGCGCGAAAAAGCGCTTTGTGGACGTCTTTACCTCTTCAAGGCTCTCCCTATCGGATTTCTACCTTTTAATAACCAATTCGGTTTCGTGGTTGTATGAAATTTTGATCTGTTTTTGTTTTTCTTTGTTTTGATGCAATTTGGACTCGTTTCCGCGGCTGACACTGCTTATGTTATGTTTGTTTTTATGTGTACCTCCCCCACTGTAATGCCGCTTGGCGCTGTGGGTAAATAAATAAATAAAGTTCCCCAAGCGGACTGGCAAAACTATCGAAAAACAATGTCTTCGGGGAGCTATGTGGCTCCTTTTTGGGTAAAGTTCGCCAACGGGACTGGCAAAACTACAGAAAAACACAAGACAGAACAGCTCAAAACAAGGCGAAAAGAAAACGCACTCAACAAAAAAACAATAGCCCCGCTGAGGCAGGGGTATCAGTAGAGGAAAACTGCCGAGTGCCGATGGACGAGGCCGAGCCTCTCTGTTCCGCAGACCCCGCTGGAAGCCCAGTAGTGCAGGCCCCCGCATCGGCGGTGTATAGGTCTGGGTCTGCGCAGTGTTTATTTAGCCGGGCAGCGCTAATCGGAAGCGAGCAGCAGACAGGGGCCAGTGCACCCGAAATAGCGATCAGCCCTTCCGGGTAACAATGCGTGGAGCCCGATGCCGAAAGCAAGGAGGGCTGAGACCAAAAGCGTCGGCCCCTTCCCCTAGTTCCCTTTCCCATCTCTGTGTGGGCGATCAAAGAACGGTCCTCGCAGCTCCCGTTGTTTATGTTTATGCCATCTAGCAGGCCGACGAACTCGGGGTGTCAGGGAGCTAGGGCAAAGCCCGTAAAATCCGATAGGGAGAGCCTGGCAGAGGTAAAGACCTCCACAAGGCACATCTTTTTCGCGCTTTTGGGCATCTGCACCCTGCTGCGTTCCCGAAAGGCTCGTATATATGTCTGCGCGAGCGAGTGTTTTGAATACGGGAATCCGCTGCGGCAAAAGTGAAGAGTTAACCGTGTCTGTAACCCGGCGCTCGGCAGTAAACTGTGGTTTTTTTAAACCGAGTCAACAGGACCACGTCTATGACCTCGTATACATGTTAGGGTGCGCTGGTTTGTGTATGCATAGTCCATACACGTGATGAAGTAAGGTCAAGGGCATAAACGTTGCTGGAACGTGGTTAGAGCAATAAGCCCGGAGCCTAAACGGGTTAACAGGACTGCGAAAAACGGTCCGTACGACCTGAAGGCCGGCAAAAGTAAGAGGAAGTGCCCTCAACCTTTGGAAAAGCAGCCAAAGCGGCCCCCTCCTGGGGATTTGAATAAACCGAATCATTTTCTGAAATGTTCTGCGCCACATCGACGGCGATAGCTGTAGACTTCATTTATGATTTGTTTTTTGTTTTGTTTTGAAAACACGAGCTCATTCTGGCTTATTTCTTTCGATTTTGGGTTCAGGATGACCGACGAACGAATAAAGGGCGCCGACCAAAAGAAAGACGGCACGACGTTCCGGCTCCCTATGGGAGCCTTGTTCAAATTTCTCAGTGAAGATGGGTTGGCCGTACGTTTGACGAAAACGTTTGAAGACGAGAGTCTGACCGACAAAAGGCTCTCGTGTGGGAGCCGAAACGACATGTCATGTCTTTCTTTTGATTGGTGCCTATTAGTTTTTCCTCATGTACAGTCGAGGACAAAAGTCCCCAGGACACGCGACAGGCAGCCAACGCGTATAGCTTTGTTATCAGCTGGTGGTTTCAGACCACACTTGCAGCGGTGAATGTTGCTCTTGGGCACTACATTGTGTGCTAGTAAAATCAGTGGAACATAGGCACACTTTGCACCAATGCGCCAAGATCGGAAGTTGCACGACCTGGAACCATCGCGACCGAATGAGCTTTCATCACACTTTTGAATTCAGGATAACCGAACTTGCTGAGAGCAGGGTCCCTGGTATGCATACTCTACAAATTCATGCACACAGCAGACGTACAGTTTTTGCTAAAAGTAACAAGACTGCACGGTTTGCTTCTCAGTCGTATATTAAAGCTATGCCAGCCCTCAAGCTCTAAATCTCTGTATGGTAAGGAGAACCCTTGACCTCACCTTCAAAGAACTTTCCCACCTTAGGGAAAGCCGTGAGGGCTCTACTATACCAATGAGAAACAAACCATGTAACCTGGTTACTTTTGACAAAGACTGTAAATTATAAATTTGTAATGTACATCTGTCTTTTATAGATTCGTTTGTAAAACAAAAGCGCATGTTTTCCAGTCAATGCGACACTGGAAGGCGTAGTCACCACTTCACGAAATTTCAAGCGGGCTTCGAAGTTGGCTGGTTTTTCTAAACCATCTTCCTGCTCGCGTTATACCATGAGAGTATTCGTTAATTTAATCACATAATCATGCCCAGCTTTCGTGAACATCAAAAGTTAGCGCCATCTTTAGCCTTCAGGAGCAAACACCGCGTAAGTGAAGGAGCTCCTTGGTAAAGAGAGGGCAGGTAGGTGGTTTTCTTCGCAACACAAGACAAAGTGAACAAGGAAGGGGAAGCCTCAGGGCGTTTAGTCAACGTTTCGACAAAACGACTTGTCCCCGTCAGGGCAGGAGACTTTAAATTTGTAATTTCGAGAAAATTAGAGAGTTCCGAGAGATTCCGCGCGAGCATGGTGATTATCATGACCCGCAATTCCTCCTCGCTGCAAAATATTGCCTATAAAATTCTTTCACCGTTCACACCATTTCCGACGGCTATATATGAATTGATTGTAAAACATTTTATTCGCCGGAAAGTACGCAGCCCTCGACGACTTTGTCAGCCCACTCCACCGCCAAAACTTGCGTTCTGGGGTCAGAGCTAGCCAGCACGGCCTCCCACCGCTCGAGTGAAGGAGCGGTAACTAGATCACCTGGAGGTGGCTCCATTTTGCAGTCCCACAGGATGTGATCATAGATGGCTCGTTGGCCACAGTGTTTACAATTTGGGTTGTAAATATCTGGGTCAATGTGCGCGAGGAGTGATGGGGTTCGTATCGATCTCGTCTGTAGACGACGCCACGTAACCTCTTGTTCTTTAGTTAGGCTTTTGTCCGGAGGGGGGACAATTCTCCTCTCTAGTTTAAAATGATTGGTGAGATCATGATATGTGATCATGGAGTCCTTCGTGAAATTCAGGGAGCCAGACTCATCCACTGCCCGGTCGACGAAACCTCGGGCTTTATTGTGGGCTGCCTCGTTCCCCGGATTCCCCGAATGGGCTGGGACCCATATCAATTCCGAATAATTTGGTGAGAATTTGGTTGCGGTAAGGATTCTAAGAAATCAATAGGATGCACCGAAGATTTGAAATTCCCGCGCTGATTTAAAGCGTCCAGCGGCACTAGCACGTGGTGGCAGTCGTGCAAACTAGAATCGTTTGTATGCCTTTTCTGGAGTTGTTTTATGCGCAAGTATTTAACTAAGCATGCGTCGTAAGACGTCTTCGTACGTTTCTAAAGCTATATAGACATCTCCAACGCAGAACGTAGAGAAATTTCGTGGAGAAGGAACCGTAGGACGGCTGCGAAATATTTTGGGGCGTTAGTGGGTACAGCGCCATATTTCAGAAATACAGCATTTTGAATAACGCTGACAAAGTGAAACTTTGCTCAGGCGTGAGGAGGATATACCGGAGATGAACTTTCACGAGCACGAAGGAACATTGACCTCATCAGGAGAAGACAGCGATAAAGATGATGATGTCGATGACGATTACCCTGATGACGGCGGCGGACAGGAAACCGAAGTGCAACCGAACCAAACCCAACTGAAGTCGGAAGACAAACACCGCAAGACTCAAATCGAGCGAATCAATCAGACCCAAATCTTCAGACTATGTTTTCAATCCATGGTTCGTTTTGAGCCCAAAATGGCTGATCTTTTGAATAGCAATTAGGCAATTCACTCTTGTTAGCACTGCCAGCGATTCAGTCCGTTCATTCTTAACGTATTTATAGCTCTCTGCAAACGAAAGTTTTATTTTCGCGTTAAAGTATGCCGGTGTGTCGAACCTTGACCCTTGTGCGGGTAAAAAAAAAATATGCGCTTATTTCTGGTGGTGTTTATATTTGTAAGCTCTATCTCTGTGTCTCGTACTTCCTTCGGTGTTTACCGATGCAAACGACTTTGTTTTCCAAACGCAAACTGCATTGCCCTCGGACTACCAAAACACTGGGCCGTTGCTTTGCATTTTGCGAGGCCCGAAAGCAGTGTATACACTCTAAATAAAACCAAACCGAGGGCGTCTGACGTCTTTCAGCGACGGACTGGACGAAGCAAGTGAAGCTGAAAATACATGCACTGCGCTGACGTTTTGCGAATGACGTGTATTTCTTTTCGTTAGCCGATTTTTTCGATCTCTTTCTCCCTTCTTCGTTTCCTGATATACGCATGCTGCATTTTAGCCCTCCCAATTCACGACCTACCAACTCTCATGAATTTTTCAGCGGCTTCTTACGGAATCGTTGTTTAGTGTGTGGCGATGCTGAGGGTGCGAAAATAAAAAAAACAAAGATGAGATAGAGCGAGCTATATGATAATGAAGGATGCACATCCTGTGTTCACGACAGTGTGGTGACATCGTGTATTTATTCATTTTGTCCTTTTCTTTTACGCGCCCAGTGCGAGTTAGGCTTTCTTGTAATTCTCACGTACAAGGGGAGCAACTCTACAGCGCCGTCTGACGATGCTCGGCAGAATTTGTTCGACTACATTAACGTCGGCGGAGGTAGCGACAGCATCCTTCGACCTCCACATCGCTGTTCTTCGCTACACTTTCTTTAACACGATTTCACAATCCAAGCGCCTCGCTTAGGCAGCAGTCTTCATCGTTTCCGCGAAAAAAACAGCAAACATCATGTGATAGGCTTGTACGAGGTGCTGTCCAGTAAGTTAGACCTCCTGCGCTGTAGGCGCAGTAGACATTCGAATGAACCGGCAGTTTTACTGTGAACGACCTTTCATTTGTGCCCTAACTTGTCCGTTGGTGTAAACTGAATTGAAAATTTTGACCCATAAAGTCTTAGACGGGCAGCGACAACAAGTGTATTAAGTTTTTGTTCTAACTTCAAATTCGACTGTCTGGCATTTCGCGGCTCTGCTAACGCCTCTTGGGCAGTAGACGTACAATTAGTCCGGTAAAATTTAGAGTTGAAAATAGAATACTTTTTCCCACCTCAAGATTCATCCTCGTGTCGTTGACGATGACGTCAAGAGCATTAGGGACTTTGTTCCTAGGGTCCGAGTCCCCAGTTTCTGAGCTCATGTCGTCCGGTACATGATTACTTTCCTTTGTATTACAGGTGCACCAGTATGTTTTTTTGCTGGCGCCTAAAGCACTGAATTTAAAGAAAAAAGATTACGCGGAAACCAGCTCTTCTACAGCCTCTCCCACGCAGCACTTTTTATTATTTTTTTTCGAGATGAACTATAAGCCCGAGAGCCAGCTAAATAGCAAAGAGAACACTTGCACGCTTCAATACGCTTCGTCGCTTCCTCGATAGTATGCGGGGGCGTTCTTAAGCGACAGCCTTCGAGCATTTCGTGGAACTGAAAACTTTCTCTTCTTATTTTTATTCGTCTTCCTTCGGCTTCTACATTTAAACGCTAATTACCCGGGAGGGACGACTCGGCTCGGTGCTTTTATAATACGCAATCCCGTTCGTATACGAACGTCTGGCTCTGCGAAAACCGTATGCTCTCATTATTATACGGGCGATTCATTGATGCTACCTGACAAGTCCCCACGAGGTGTCTATAAACGACGAACGAACGATGTGAAAGAAAGCAATGAAATAAAATAGCACAGAAAACGAAAGCAATTTTCTTTCAGTATAACTGCCATGCACGCCTCGGGCGTTCTCTTAATGACGCCACGCTCTCAAGAAAACGATTCATAAGGGTCCCGATACGGCCTGTTCAAAGATTAAACAGACATAAAAAAGCGAGAGTATATAAATACGAAATGCGGCAGACATGTTCGAAGGCATACGCAACGAAGACGTGACTGTAGTGTGCTCGAAAGAGGATGCGTATGATAAGGCAGCTCGTGTGTGATGTATAATAAGGAAAACAGAAATTGGGTCGCTACAGTGTTCTTGAACGGCATCGGGGCGCTGAGCTGAGAAATTAGCCGAGGAACAGACAGTTAAGGGGAAAGCGGTTTGGGGGAAAAGCACAGGAATGTTTATTATAGCTCGTATACGGAGAAGACTTTAAATAATTCTTTAAATAGTTTTAAATAGTTTTCTTTTTTCAGGTAAAAATATGCCTTTTTAGCATAGTGTTGCCAGAGTTGGCGGGCACCAGAAAACCAGTGAATTGCATTACATAGTCAGCTGGTTAACTAATATTTATGAATTAAGTTTTTAACTATTAGAGTTAGGCGCCTACTTGCAATTATAGATTTGTAGCCAATCGTTGGTAATAGCCATATCAATTTTTATAATTTCGAAAACGCGATTACCCTTGGCACTCTGGCTCTACGAAATTTGGCTTTTTGACTAGTTACGTGCACTGGAGGGGTTGCTTTGCCTGCATACTTTCGAAAGCGCACGTATTTTGGCACGATGTAGCCAAATTTTGTCGAGCCACTGCGCCGAGGATAATCATGCTTTCGAAATTCTAAACACTACATGGCTATTGCTAACGACCAGCTACAAATCTCTAACTGCAACCAGTTGCCTAGCTGTGATAGCTAAAAATTTAATTATCATAAATTAGTTAACCAGCTCACTCCATAAAACAATTCACCGGCTTTCTGCTTCCCGCCGACACTAGTGATGCTATGCCGCAAAGGCATATTTTTACCTCAAAAAGCCTACTTTTGAAAATTACTCAGACTTTCCTGAAACACCGTGTATAAAGGCAACCACCTCTGCGCCTGACGCATCACTGTGCGTGTGTGTGTGTCTGGTTGCGCACGTGTCTCTGTGTGTATATGTGTGCAAAGAAATGCAGTCGTCTGCTTCGCCCTTCATGCAGTGCTATCATGATTTCAAGACGTAGTAGAGCATACACTTCGATTATAGCCCCTTCAGTCGCAGTGTCCACATATGCGGACGTGACCTGAACACTCAAATATCGCCTATACGAGGGCAAGTAATGCGCTGAAGTCGGAAAAACCTTGTGTATATAGAAAGATATCAAGTGACGCATGTGAAATAAAAACAGGAATCCGGTCTTTAAATGAATGACTCCGTGTTTTACGGTAGCTCTGGCTAGGCTACAGTGAGTGTGAGTTTTCGTTCATTGCTTTACAACCAAGCCCGCTTAAAGTACCTAAAAGCGTTAATTTATTGGCACGACGACTTATTAAGGCAGCAATGAGTCAAAAGAAGTATAGTTGAGACGATGTGATTATCAACGACCTGAGCGAAATGGCATAATTACTTATAGAGGAAGTTTTATCTTTTTTTTTACGTCAGATCTGGACATGCTACTTACGAAAATCTGAAGTTATGAAAACTGTCCCCTCATTCGATCATAATTCACGCTTTAATAGGTAGGGTAGCACGAATAGAACAGAAATCAGGCCTCAAGTCTTTGTGAACGAGATCGCTAAAAAAATTCAGTGATGTACATAGGACGCCAGCTTTTAGAGATGCCTGATGGAAGAACTCCATGATACTAACTCGTCATTCTCGACTCATAACCTAAGTCCCCAGTCGAAACGTCCGCAAAGCATTGCCATCTCATGACAGCTGATATATATACAGGGTGTCACAGCTAACTTGGACCAAGATTTATAAAAAAAACCAAGCGTTCTTCAGAACTGAAATCGCGTGGATGTTGTTAAGGTTTATCTAAAGTTACAGTACCATTTTTTCGCTCCTCCAATTTGAATAATTAGTCGAGATAAATAAATTAACTTTTTAAATATAGCTTGAAACGTTCAGGCATCAATAGGAAAAATGTGGTGCTCCACAAATATCGTCCAACCAAGGCACTTCCAACGAGATAGACCTAGCGTAGCCGTTTTTATTCGGGAAAAACGAAATCCCGCGGAGTTTAAAAAAATACCACGTGAAAGCGCGCACCGTGCGCCCGGATGCGCCGCGATTACAGCGCTCTCATCCGTGCTTTGTAAGAAACATCACCCGCTTCGGGCCTTTCGTGCTGCCCAAGACAGGGCTTCGCGATGTGCTTGGTTCCAAGATAAGCGCCAGTGGGCAGTGGGTACGGGCTGGAGTTGAAAGAAAGCGCGGCTCCCGTTTCTGCGGCAATAACTTCACACTCACGTTAGCAGAATGCATGCGGAGGAACGATGACAATCTCATGAGTTTGAACTTGGGAGCAAGATCCCAACAAGCAAAGACGCATATAACAAGCCTGATAACGTCGTGTGAATTACGCTGAAAAACAGGAGGCGCGCTTTCTTTCCATTGCCGCCCGTACCCACTGGCGCTTATCTTGGAACCAAGCACACCGCAAAGCCCTGTCTTGGGCAGCACGAAAGGCCCGAAGCGGGTGATATTTCTTACAAAGCACGGGTGAGAGCGCTGTAATCGCGGCGCATCTACAGTGACTTTAGGCGCATCTAGGCACACTAGGCGCATCCGGGCGCACGGAGCGCGCTTTCACGTGGTATGTTTTAAACTCCGCGGCCTTTCGTTTTTCCCGAATAAAAACGGCCACGCAAAGTCTGTCTCGTTGGAAGTGCCTGGGTTGGACGATATTTGTGGAGCACCACATTTTTCCTATTGACGCCTGAACGTTTCAAGCTATATTTAAAAAGTTAATTTATTTATCTCGACTAATTATTCAAATTGGAGGAGCGAAAAAATGGTACTGTAACTTTAGATAAACCTTAACATCATCCACGCGATTTCAGCTCTGAAGAACGCTTAGTTTTTTTATAACTCTTGGTCCAAGTTATCTGGGACACCCTGTATATAAGGCTGAGGAGGCGCGTGGCAACACACATAGAGCTCTTTTACGGAACGATGAAGGAAACAGACACAGGCGCACAAGAATATGTTTGAGCGAATTCGTAGCGTAAACCCGGATACACACAGTATCCAATAAAAAAGAAAAAAAGAAGAAAGCGGGTCAGGAGTGCGCCAGTTGTTACGAAGCGCTGATGAAGACGTCACTGCAGCTTATACGCTTCAGGGCATGCGCGACCTCGAACGAAGACATCTACATCCCTGTTGGGCCGTTGTTCGCGTGGAAATAGAATAAAGGAAACGGAGATCGGGGCGAAAAGGAGTTCTTCGAATGAGATCACGGAGTAAATTGAAGAGTCTGTCCAGGAAACAAGCTCGCAGAAGAAAACCCGAAGCGCGAAGGAAACTCAACTGTATACGGAGCAGAGACGGAGGCATATCACTGTATAGCAGACGTGTCAGTGTGCTCATGTGTGCGTGCATAGAAATGAAGACATCGTCTGCCTCGAAGCCTGACTAGGCGCCATTATTGCCGAGCTGCTCACGAGCCATTGCGGACCGTTCTGCCGTGCGAGTTGCATGAAAAAAAAATAATAACAAAGAAGGAGACGTCTGTCTTGAAAGAACCGCTTGCCAGGCGTACGCACAGCTCTTACTATACACGGCGCTGCAATTGGCGCTTTTATGTTCAGCGCGCGATGCGTGTGCGCGAAGGCACGGCGCAATCTTCTTTGACGGTCCCCCTCTCCCCTCCCCCCATCCACTCTGCCTTCTTTTGTTGAGGAGTCGAAATAGCCTTTGACTGCCGGCGATTCCTCTCTTGCCGCCTCTAGGCCCCTTTCCCTAGCACCTTTACGTCCCCTTCATTTTACCGGCAGGGTGAAGACTCTTTCAACGCACGCTTTGCAGTATACCCCCTCTAGCGTCGGTGAAACGCAGTGTTTTTCCTCCAAAATTGCCGACTATGCCGGATCGGCAGCGACCGCACTCTAATCAGAAAGGAGTGAAAAAAAAAAAAAAAGAGTAAGATGTACTCTAGCGCACTGCCTTTTATAAAGGGCGCGCCCTAGAGGAGAGCTTATTCCTTTTTAACTCCCATACGGAGGCTCGGATACCGCGTCCGCGACACTGGCCTAAATTTTTGTCACCGCTTTGGCGTCAAGCTGGTTGCGAAAGGACAGCTGTTCTCATACGCGTATTGTGGCTTAATGAAACTGCACACACTTACGTAAAGGCAGAGACTGTCCCAGCGATGAAACTTCATGCGCGAGGAATAGAAAGATTTCAAATGTTGATATCCCGCAGAACTCGCGCACCCGGGAACGAGGATTAGTACTTCGACAAGCACAAACGAGAACCTCACACAACCATTCAGGAACTATACAATGCATGGTCCTCAGGAGAGCGAAGGTCCATCCGATATGGAAATTTTGCAATGAGCTACCCTGATAGCACATACTTTACGTGATTTCCAGAAAGTTAAGAAAACGAAAACCGCCAAAATCAGCAACCTTCGCATATGTAAGGATGACTCTAGCGGAGTCTCCATCAGGGTAAGCAAGCGTCATCAGGATGCATGCATGATTGTATTAGCACAACCTCGGTCCTCTTCTCGAAAAAGAATTCTGCGTTTTTAGATCACTGAAAATAGATCTGCTATCTTCCCTCCGTCATTGTCGGGGGATTGATGGTGGCCGCGCTCCGCATGTACATTTCATCAAAACACATTTGATAGTCCAGTCATCGTATGTGTGCCTTCCTTGTTCTTCGCTTCACTTCACTTTATTACCTTAAAGACCCCACTTTGGGGGTATTACATAAGTGGTGGGAGTACAAATATAGATTGAATATGAGTGCCTACATGATATTTATGAAGTGCATATTTAAATTGTTCACAAAACTTGATCGGCAGGTGATGGCATCAACGTCGTGGGGAAGGCCATTCCAGTCTTTTGCAGTGCGAAGAAAAAAGGATGCGGGAAAAGTGACGCTGCGGGCGCGTTGACATGAAACTTGCAGTGGATGGCCGGTGCGATGAGATATGCGAGCTGGCGGTGTGATGCAGGGTGGTTGGCCGAGAGAACTTTAAAAAAACTTATGGAACAGACTAAGAGAAGCAATGCGACGACGATGGGCAAGAGTTGATAAACCTGATTGTCATTTAAGTGACGATACACTGATGTCGTACGAATGGGCAGAATGAATGAACCTCGTGGCGCGAATTTTGGACAGATTCCAGTGAACTGATGAGATATGCTTGTTGCGGGCTCCAGATAGCAGATGCGTATTCTAGCTTTGGTCGTATGAGTGATTGGTAGGCGAGAAGTTTAATACTTTGAGGGGCGTGCCGTAGATGACGTTTAAAAAAACCCAAACGTCCTTTTCACTACCCCACATTTTTCTAGCAGTCCCAATTTACCGGCGCCAGTAAGCGAAAGCTCTATTTCACGACCACAGCTGCAAGAGACCGGACATCGCTGAAGCCTTGACCTTGAATAAATAAAGTGCTCCCATGATTGTAATTCTAACCCGTGGCGGCGCGAACCGATCAGCTTCGCTGGCCCCTGCACGAGAGCACTGTGCTATCGCCGTAGCCGATCACGCCTCGTGTTAAACTGCAACACACTGTCATGCTGTGCACTGCACATCGTCGTCTTCGTCAACGAATTTTGCTATCGAACTGATAACCGTGCCACACGGACAGATTTAATGCCATTAAGCGCTTACTGCCTTAAGTTTTAATGGCATTCGTGCGGTGCCACACGCATAAATTTAATGGCATTAGCCTTACTGCCATTCGCGGCCTACTGAGTTCGCCACAACTCATTCGCCCGTGCAATGTGTACTCTCGTTCCCATTCCACACGCAGAAAAGCATGCAGCTTTGTCAGTTACAACTGCCTAGCCCACTATAAAATGGTTAATTCTTAACTTTCAGCCAGATGAGGCACCTAAACCGCATTTTCGATGCGAAGAGCGCCATTTTAACCAGCCTTATTGACTGGTACTCTCGACTTATGTGCTGACATGCGAGTCTACTTTTTCGACTTGTAAAGCAGGAACAGCCGTATTTTCTGGAAAATCGTTTTTACATTACATTTGAACATCATTCCCGATATATTCTGCTCATTAGGAATGTTTATATTAAGATGAAACTTTTGACTACCTTGCAAGCGTTATCGTCATCGTCACTTTCGATAATGGCATTAAAAGTGGACGTGTAGCACCAACTCCGAAAATAATGGCATTAACAAACTTAAGGCCTTAAGCATTTACTGCCATTTCTTGTGCGCGTGTGGCACGGGTATAATACACGCATTCTGGCGCTGTTCATTGCACATCGTCGTCTCCGTCATCTAAAACTACTATCGAACTAATATCGTCGCCAGACGTGCTGACGACCCAGCAATGCAAGACTATCAGCCAACGAAGCTAAACACATGCTTTCGCACATGTACTCGGTTTAACTGCGTTAAAGCCCTACCATTTTTTATTGGTTACTCATCACGCCGGTTACACTAATTCAACATGAAGCTGCGGTGCAGCTTCCAGAATACGGGCTGCCACGTATGCCGACTGCACTTCAAGGCAGACGCCCCGGTACGCTGGAAAGCGTGGGAAAAGCAAATTGAGCGGTGCCAATGGGCCGCGCTTATTGGCTTGCCGCGCCATTTAGCAGGCTGTTCAGAAGAAAAACGGAGGCAGAAAACAATGTCTGCACTGCTGAGACCATCAGGGGTTCCCAGGCAAAATTAGGTACTCCGTGCTCAGCACATATATATATACCCTCGTGGCACACGGTCCTCGGATCAAGAAACGAGCCGTGTCCAGCTCTGCTACGCTCGAACACACCAAGTGGGAAAGGGCAGCGACCTTTTCGTTGAAGGAGTTAGCCTCGTTTATTTCGCGAAGGCAATGACCGCCAGCAGGCAAAGGACAGTAGAAAAAAAAAAAAAAACCTAATGAGGGTCGGGTTTGGGACCCGAATCTGAGCGCCGAGACCATTAAATGGTACAGAGATTAACATGAAGGGACGACTCGTGGGCTCTAAGCGGCAGTACATATACAGAGTACTGCATTTTTCGATATTAACGCGCTAAACGTCGAGTAGTTACAGCTTGTTACACGGCTACGTGAGCGAAACGTTCAGTGCGCACTGGAACTCCAGTGGACGTCCGCAGGACGTCTCAGACGTCCCCAGGACGTGGAAGGCAGTTTCAGTGCCCATTAGGTGTGGTGCCTGTGACCAACGTATATGGAAGTTTTCGACTGTGGAAACGACTAGCAGTGGATATAGGCTGTAGATATACCTAGAGATCATAAGATAATGCCTCCGGGGCTTCCGACAGGACTTCCTGCACTCACATTCCACGAGTTTCGAGAAGGATGACTTTGTTCGTTGTTCGCAAGTCCACTATAAGGCCGCACACCTGTGATGGCAGGTAATCCATACGAAACCACATTTTTGCTAATCAAGGCCGGCCCTCCTGAGCCAAGATTGGCCATGCTCCTGCTTGAGATGGGCTCAAGAAAGTGCACCCACGGCAACTAAATCAACAACGTCGATAAAAAATACTGTCAGCCATTTCGTCTTTTACCCAGCCAGTATACACGGCGGCGAAACGAGTCTCACATCAACTCTCACGATCTCGCAGTGTCTTAGGAGGGTAGCTGTGTAGGCCAGTTGGTGAGACATGAAGGCGCTAGACACCGCAGCGGACACGGGACAAGAAAGAAGACGACACAGGGCGACACAGAAGACGACACAGAAGACGACACAGTGTGCAGCAGACACTGCGTACCGCAGTGTCTGCTGCACGCAGTGTTCGCTACACCCAAGCACGACACAACACGAAGCCAATACCACATCTCGCACCGGCCACATCGACTCCATCAAGAAGTCTAGGCAGTATACAAGACAAGGCGGGCCCCGAAACGGCACGAGTCTATTCAGGTGCACATATCGATCCCGCTGCGGCGTCAGCAACGAGCATCAAGCAGCGGGTGCCCAAGTTCCGGAAACGTGCGCCTCAAAGTCACGGCCATACGCGCGTCACCGAATCCTCACGAGTGCCAGCGCACTGCTCCCTTGTGCACGCACACACAAGCGTCGTTCGCCCATCATCCACGCGCGTGTTCGTGTTCTTAGTGCGTGCCAACGACTCCAGGGGGCGCTGCTTCCGCAGATGTACGCTTCGAAAACAGAAGCCATCCTGAGCGTTGTTGTTTGTCAGCGAGATGCCGTTTTGAGCCAGTCACGTTTTCCCATAGCACGGGCGCGTATGTTGATGCAGCGTCTCTGTGCGCTTGTATGTTCGTTTCCTCTCTGTGCCGTACTGTCTGTACCTGCGCACGCCTTCGACTGCACGATGATGATGATGACGAGGTGCAGGAAGAATTGTCTTTCCGTGCCATACCGTCTACACAGCGTCTAGAAGCGGTCGTGTCCCTTACCGAAGGTAAGGGGTCGATGTGCTGCTCGGATTGCGAATGGAAAACTGCAGGGATCGTCTATAGGTGGCTGGGTTTCCTAAGGCCTTCTATAGGGGACAGGAGTTATTACGAGGTGTGGATTGGCAACAGTTGGGGATAAAAATTAATGGAGGATACCTAAGTAACCTGCGATTCGCTTACGGCATTGCCTTGCTAAGTCACTCAGGAAATGAACTTCAAAGTATGAGCAATGAGTTAGGCAGGCAGAGCAGAATTGTGGGCATAACATTTGACATGCAGAAAACCAAAGTAATGTTCAACAGTCTCGCACGGGAACGGCAGTTCACAATTGCTAGCGAGGTACTGGAAGTAGTAAGGTAATATGTCTACTTAGGGCAGGTAGTGACCGCTGATCCGGATCATGAGAGGGAAATATCTAGAAGAATAAGAATGGGGTGGAGCGCATAGAGCAGGTTCTCTCAGATCATGAATGGCAGTTTACTAAAATCCCTTAAGAGAAAAGTACACAACAGCTGTATCCAACCGGTACTCACCTATGGGGCAGGAACGTGGCGACTAACGAAGAAGGTTCAGCTTAATTTAAGGACAACGCAGCGAGCTGTAGAAAGAAAAATGATAGGTGTAACATTAAGAGACCGGAAGCGGGCAGATTGAGTGAGGGAAAATACGCAGGTTAATGAAATCCTAGTCAAAATCAAGAGAAAGAAGTGGGCTTGGGCAGGGCATGTAATGCGAAGGCAAGATAACCGATGGTCCTTAGGGGTAACGGAGTGGATTCCAAGAGAAGGCAAGCGTAGCAGGGGGCGGCAGAAAGTTAGGTGGGCGGATGAGGTAAAGAAGTTAGCGGGGATACGGTGGCCCCAGCTGCCAAAGGACAGGGTTAATTGGAGTAGTCACACTGATAATGACGATGATGGGATCCGCTCGGCGACCAGTGGAAATTATCGGGGGCTGGGATCCAGACCCCTACTCGAGGAGCAGCGTATGGCATTGAAGGCCTTCAGTCTAGTTAAGCGTATAGAGCCTTGGAACTCAAAGAACACCTTTATGACATCACTGCAGTTAGTTGAGCTCCAGGTACAGTGAAAACTGTTCAGTGCGAAACACATCACCCTGAGCAAACTCATAACACGAACGCTTAATGTCGCCCTCCACTCCTTCGTCTACTCATGTCATGGCAAAAAGGCTATTCCCCGTATAGCTATCAACTATACAGGATATTCCTCACACGAGCCGTATAGCTGACACGAATCTCCATCACCACAAACAATGCCACTATTAATTGCGCCCGTTGCAACGTTCCTGAATTGAATTACGGTCCATCAACGAACGAGCTGAGTTCCTGCCTGACGTTGTCTTCTTTGAACACAGCACTCAGTGGGTAATAAGTGCCCGTTCCTACTGACTGACACACATAACACGTTACACGGGAGCACCCGTGCTGGTGTGCCCCAAATGCGATGAAGAAAAATAATAACAAATAAATAGAAGAGACGACAGAAAACGAGAGACCTCGGCGAACCGAGCGTTACATCCACCAATCAAAAGAGCCACAAAAACCGACGCCCACCTTGACAGCCGCGACCGTGAATGTCGGGTGTACCATGACGGGCCCGCATCGGCCTCCACATCCTATATTTATGGTGTACGCCCGCTGCTAATATACCGCGCCAGAGCGAAGCATGCCGGAAGCCGCGTATAGCAGTCGCGCAGTCATGGTCGGGCTGGGGTCCCGTTCATATATACTTCCGCCTGTGTGCGCTACAGAGGCTGCGCCGTCGTTTCGTCTGACCTCGCCGAGGTCGGTCTCCGCGTCTCCTCACTGCTACCGCCGAGCCCCCGTTCTGCGCATGCCACTGCGCTGCTACGGATATATGTGTGTGCGGCCTCAACGCGTACGCGTTTGCATTTCCTAGCTACGCACGGTTCCTTCCTGCTCGACTTTACGAGTTTGTTTGTTTCTGTTTTGTTTTGTTTGTCTTGAGTATACGCTTAGGGCGTGCAAGTTGTCGCCGCGGAAATTGCCGCGAAGAGCTTTCTGAGTTGGAGCGCGTACAACTTGTGTCGCGCTCGGTTAAAGCGATGAGTGGGTCAAGAGGTCGACAGCCATCATCATCAGGGCAGGGGGAAAGCATTCATTGGATGCGTTCGAAACGCTGAAAGCGATGAAGACGCGATAAGTTTTTGGGGATAATTTGATTCGGAAAGAAAATTGCGGAAAGGAAAACCAGTGCCCAGTGCCTCGTCAAGAGTGCCTTGCCGAGAAGTGACCTCGGAATATGGGTCGTACACTGTAGTACACCCGAAAAAGGCGGGCCCTCCAGCCGAAACGTGACTTTATGTCATATGATTTAATCAGCTGCCAAGAAATCGCTTTTGATATATATATATATATATATATATATATATATATATATATATATATATATATATATATATATATATATATATATATATATATATATATATATATAAGACGGACGCCTGTTCCTACCAACAAAACATATTGGCCAGATTTAAATGCACGCTACAGGCTCGAACCCGAATACCCACCACTATCGCATATGCGTTGCTTATCACTCCACCTGCGTAATTGCGATAAAATACGTTAAGATGCCCTTCTTTTCTTTATAAAGCATGTGCTCCACAACGTGAGGAAAGCCCTAAGATATAATATGCCTGCTGGGAAGGCATCTATATATACTATATATGCATATGCTTTAGTTATAAACGGTTCCGCTTTCACTGTCTTCGACTTCGCTGCAGCGAAGATAGATATTACATGTCGAAGCTATATATATTCACACGAATGCTGCGTTCGGGAACCACTTATTGCAAACGCTCATCTCGGACACGGGCCATTATGGCCTCAACGGAGTAAAAAGAAGGGTTTATCAGGAGTGGAAGGACCTTCCGTAAAGGAGGCAGTGCCTATATGCACGAGCTGAAGGCGGAAGTTGCACGCATATCCGGAAGCAACAACAACACGGACGTGTTCCGTGTACGATCGAGCTTCCCGCGAATAGCCAACATACGCACGAGTTCTCCATTTGCATAGCTATTAACGACGCCTAAATGTCGCGCACTATTTATGAAACGGAAACCAGCTTTACCTGACTGTTCCGCACCGCAGAGGATCCGGGAAAGTGGCTTCTTTTAGGTGCACGTATAGTATATATAGTGTACAGTGCTTAACGCCACGGCTCAGTAGGCAGCCGGTAATTTCGTTTTTCTCTTTTTAATCTTTTTTCCATTCAAAATCTTCCTAGTCGCTCGAACGAGGTATTAGGCGTGTCTTATACTTTTACTTGTGGATTCTTTCCGCCCCCTCTCTATCTGAAGGCTATCGATTCTCACACGGACGCCTCCTTTCCTTAGGCTAGCATTATGTGCTCTTAAGGCGAAAGCCTATTCTCCCGCCCGTCCGTCCGGCGTTACATCCAGCGCCTGGGGTGACTCATCGACGAGCACAGCTGCCAATCTTCGTCGACAGGTGGAGCTGTCGGCGCGGCGCCTTTCTAGGCATAAGCGGTGCATACGATAACGTGAACAGGGAACTCCTGTGGAGCATATTGAAAGATTTAGGTATTGGTGATGAGGTAATTGATTTTCTACAGGAAATCTACCGAGATAATGAAGTTGAAATTACATGGGAAGGGAAAAAAAGTACCACAACTGCGGGGGTGCACAAAGGATTAAGGCAAGGTTGCCCTCTATCACCGCTGCTGTTCATGCTTTACGTGATAAATATGGAAAGAAGGCTAGAAGAAAGTAATCTGGGTTATAATCTATCGTACAGATTAGGCGGAAATGTAGTTGAGCAGCGACTCCCGGGTTTAATGTATGCGGACGATATTGTACTGTTAGCAGATAGCCAGGAAGATTTACAAACTTTGGTTAATTGCTGTGGAGACGAAGGAGACGCTCTAGGATTCAGTTTTAGCGCAACTAAATCAGGTGTGATGATTTTTAACGATACAACTGATCAGGTGCTTACAATACAAGGCCACGAAATACCCAAAGTGGCCGAATACAAATACCTCGGGATATGGCTAAACGAAGGGCAGATATACACGGAAAAGCATGAACAGGCTCTGAGGGCAAAAGGACGAAGAGACGCCGGGATAATGAAACATAGGGCATTATGGGGGTACAACAAATATGAAGTACTAAGAGGTATTTGGAAAGGAATAATGGTGCCGGGACTTACTTTCGGCAATGCGGTTCTGTGCTTAAGGGCAGAAGTTCAGTCGAGATTAGACGTAAATCAGAGAGCTGTTGGAAGATTAGCACTAGGTGCCCACGGCAAAACCACAAACGAGGCAGTACAAGGGGATATGGGCTGGGCATCGTTCGAGGCACGGGAAGCTAAGAGTAAAATACTATATGAAGAACGCCTGAGGAAATTGGACGATAAGAGATGGGCAGCTAAGGTATTTAAATATTTATACAGAAAGAACGTTGACTCACAGTGGCGGAAAAGAACTAGAAAACTAAGTATGCCGGTCATGAGGACGGAGAAAGAAAGAGCATTAAACGACAGGTCAAAAACGCGGAAGTTAAAAATTGGATGAATTCAATGGAAAAGAAACATAGTGTAGAACTATATCGATACTGGAAAAGGCAGATCAGGAAAGAATTTTTCTATGATAACTCAAGAGGCAGTGCCCTACTTTTTGAAGCTAGATCAGGGTGTCTTAGAACGCGCAGCTACAAAAAGAAATTTAACGAAGAAGATGAAACATGTGCAGTGTGTGGTAGATCTGTGGAAACAATTGAACACCTCATAATCAAATGTGATGGTATCCATCCGGATGTCGATGCAGGCACAGTCATTCTTTCTGAGGCCCTAGGGTTTAAAGATAACAATGGTCATGTAAATAAATCTGCAGTGGAAGTCAGCAAAAAGCGATTGGAGGATTGGTGGCTGAAAAGCAGAGATGTGGAATAAGGTTAGAATAGTAGGAAACCGTAGGCAAAGTTGATGGAGAATCTTAATGAGAATTGCCAACACAGTAAACAAAAACAATAATAAATAAAGAAAAGCTGAACATGGTGGCAATTGCCACCACCCCGTTTCAAAGGGGGCGCTCCTATCCATCCATCCATCCATCCATCCATCGTCGAGCGCGCTGCTCCGTCGTCAGTCGGTGTGCGGCAGCTATAGTGGAGGAGGATGGCTCCCAAGCGGTGCAGCCGTAACAAACATTGGCAGTCACTGGCAGTCGAAGTAGCGCGACAAAGGGTTTCGCCTAGCGCACTTTAGGCTGCCAAAGTGTCCCCATAGTTTTTTGAACCAAACAATAATAATAGTATAGTTATACATTTACTCCCAGTACCCTGGGAGGCCCTCAAAGTGAGCCCATCACGTTTTTTTTTCTTTAGGGGGGGGGGGGGGGGGGGGGGGGCGTGTTTGGAGCGCAATCGAGATAATAAACGCAAGTAAATATACAATGAAGTAGGCTCAAAGCAAAGAAACACTGAAGCAAGATGGTAAAGTGCGAAATTACGTACTAGTTGACGGCTAGCTACGTGACAGAGAAAAGCTGTAGGTTATATTGCATGCCGTCGTACATGACTACAGACTAGATTCAACCGCCTGGGATTCCTCAACGTGCACTGAACTTCAGCAACAATAATAATACTGCGAAACAAGTGGTAACTTCTATTAGCGCAACAGTAGTAAGCAGAGAGGAATAATAGCAACAACAAAACAAGGTTTTGAACCTACATTATTTGCGTATTTGTTTTTTTACCTATGTTTACACAGATTACTGCGATAAAGTTGCATGTCCATGTCGAGAAATACGCGTTAAGCCAAAGCGTGACATATAATATCACAACACTGTAATTCCTTCTCGCGCATTCGACTTCAAACAAACAAATGTGAAGACCTTATAACTGGAGGGCATCTGCTTCTGGTGACATGTCCTCATCCCACTACACGCAGCAGTTCTAAGGATTTTCCAGAATATAAAGACAACGCGTCATACCATGTTCTGTAGCTCGACTCATAGCCTATGACCAGCGTCCGTCAACTGAAGCAACCTGACTCGGGTAACATCATGCGCCGACATAGCGACCAAAGAACAACGAAAACACATCCCTGCAGGTAGAACGTCCTAGAGTTCCTCTTCATGGCGATCTGCATACCTATGTAACGCGATATTTCGCTCTTCGAGCATTTATGTTTGCAAAGGACTAACGTACAGAACTTCATTAATTGCAACCTTCCTGCATGTGATTGAAGCCTCACGGAGACTATGAAGATGCTGTATAGGAGTAACATTCCGTAATGCGCCCCACCAGAAGCAAAGCGGCCGGATCTTAAAAAAACAGGCACTGGCTCTTCGTGAGCAGCAACAGCCATATCGGATGCCGCGGGAGTCGAACCAGCAACCATTTGGATCGGCAGCTACAAGACATGATGAACTGCAATTTGCACGCAAGCGTTTGCAGACTCACGGCAAATAAGAAAGTGCCTTACCAGAAGCAAAGCGACCAGGTCAAAAAATTGCGAGGACACTTTGGCAACTAAAGTGTAGAGAACCGAAAGCCGAGGATACTATGCCGTGACGACTTCCGGCGGATGTGACGTCACACCGTTTCCGTGGCTTTATAGATACCCAAATTTACATCTTCGGGGATCTTAAGTGTCAATTACGCTTAATTACACATTTTTCCATCTAATTTGACACAAACCCGACGTTTGTCCGACCATTCTGTGGCAATTTTCACTGTGCCGTGACGACTTCCAGTGGATGTGACGTCACACCGTTCCCGTGGTTATATCGACTTCCGCGCTATTTCAACACAATTTCGACATTTTTGCCTATAATTAATTAACTACTCAGTCTAGAGTCATCAAACTTGGCTTCTAGATTCATTTTTTCCTCGTCTATGTGAAGCAAATGTTCGTTTTCTCCTATCTTTTTCAGTTCCCGACTTAACACGAGTTAAACGCTGCCAAAGGTGTGACATCCTCTGCTAACGGACAACAGTATGAGCCATTATACTCTTTCGCCTTAAAATCAGAGGCACTGGCTCTTCATGAGCAGTAACAGCCATATCGGATGTCGCGGGAGTCGAACCAGCAAGCATATAGGTCAGGAGCCACAAAACATTATGAATTGTTATTTGCACGCAAGCGATTGCAGACCCACGCAAATATGAAGGTGCTTTATAGGAGTGGCCTTACGTAGTGCCCCACGAGAAGCAAAGCGACCAGGTCTTTAAATATCAGAGGCGCATGGCCCTTGGCGAGCAGTAACAGTCGCCGCGGGAGTCGAACCAGCAACCATTTGGATCGCGAGCTGCCGCCGACCAGAGGAGGCTGCACAGCGCCGCGCCCTGCCATGTCATCCTCGTCATCGGGCACTGCCCACGCATGGCTTAATCTAAAGCGTGCCGCTCCATCGACGCCTACGCCCAACCGCGCGGTCATCGTCAGCGTCAATCTGAATACAATCGTCTGCCCACTGGGCCGCAGTGCGTCGTCCGAGAGCGATTCGCTTCTTCCACGCGAGTGAAGCGTAAGGAACGGGACAACAGAGCAAAGTAACACAAAGAAAAAAAAAGCGAAGCAGCGGACACGGAACGAATGAAGACCCGTTCTGGGTCACTAGGCCAGCAGCGCGGCGACGCTGACAGTTCCGAGAGGTGGCGGGCGGACCGCGAAGACCGCGACGGGCGCGCGAAAGATGGAGCCGCATTACCGTCACGTACTACAACTGCCGCCCGCCCGTGCCCGCTCTGGCGAGAAGGAGACGAGCAGGTCGACACGCGACGCAGCAGGACGCAGCCCGAAAGGGAGTCATTTGACGCAACTCCCGACTCCATTTAAAGGTTTGGTTTGGTTTGGTTTATGGGGTTTAACGTCCCAAAGCGACTCAGGCTATGAGAGACGCCGTAGTGGAGGGCTCCGGAAATTTCGACCACCTGGGGTTCTTTAACGTGCACTGACATCGCATTTTACACGGGCCTCTAGAATTTCTCCTCCAAAGAAATTCTAGCCGCCGCGGCCGGGATCGAACCCGCGTCTTTTGGGTCAGCAGCCGAGCACCATAACCACTGAACCACCGCGGCGGCTCCATTTAAAGGCGAAAGCCTTTAATAGCTCACACTGCCGCCCGTTAACAAAGCGTGTCACACGCGTTTAACTCGGGAACTAAGAAAGATAGGAAAAAAAACAATAGTTGCTTTAAATAGAGGAGGAAAAAATGAACCGAGAGGCCAAGTTTGATGACTATAGATTAATTAGTTAATTAATGATAGGCAGAAATGTCCAAATTGCGTCGAAATAGCGCGAACGTCGATATAGACACTGGAACGGAGTGACGTCACATCCGCCGGAAGTCGTCGCGGCATAGTGAAAATTGTCGCAGAACGGTCGGAAAAAGGTCGGATTTGTGTCAAATTAGGTGGAAAATTGTGTAATTACGCGTAATTCCTCGAAAAATGTATAATTTGGCTATCTATATAGCCCCGGGAACAGTGTGACGTCACGGCATAGTGTTCTCGGCTTTTGCCTCTCAACACTTTAGTTGCCAAAGTGTCCTCGCAATTTTTTCTGCAGGAATAACACAAATAAAAGCTGTAAGGGTGTCAGTTACCGCAGCCTAAAGGGTGTCATTTGACACCGCTCTCCGCTTGCAAAAATTTCTTTAGACAGTCTGCAGACTGTCTGTAAACTTCTGTCCATAATGTCTACAGACTTTCTATAGACAAATCCTATATATAGGCTAGTCGATAGGCGCTACAAATCCTATAGACACTCTACAGAAATCCATAAATTATGGCCTACACTTTTAGTAGATTTTTCTATAGACAGTGAATAGACTATCAATAGACAAAATTAAATATATATAGGAAGGAAATGGAGTCAATATGCTGTCAATATATAGCCTATAGGCCGTTTTGATACGCGTCTGCTCATCTTTTTTCGATTGGGCTCCTCACGAGTACTGTGAGGGTGTGGGTTAACACAATCTAAGAGAACTGATCTCCACATAACCTCCAGTATTCTATTTGACATTACTCGTATTAATGCTGCGAGGTGCGAATTAAACACACTCCGAAAAGAAGTAATTTGACACCACCTTAACCTAATCTTTTTGGATTTAGCGCAGAGGCAGTGTCGCATCCCATGAAATCTCGCAAGAAATAATATTGTCTCACACTGTAAACAATAATACGAAAGCTTAATTACTCCTTTTTTTACTCCGTTCTGTTTAAACTGCAGGGCCGAGTTACACGCGCTAGCTCGCGAGGCGTTCTCCGGTCGGAACCTACGATACCACCCGCAGGACGAGGGGTGAGAGGACGTGTTAAAGGCTGTTCTCGGAAGGTTTTCGATCGGAAAAACTGTCCTGAATTTCAAAGCAAGGACGAGGAGAGAGAGAGAGAGAAGGTTAATGGATGTTAGCGGGCAGTGAGTTTTCAGGGATACTCCCCTATCGATTATTGATCCCTCCAGGAACGCGCCCTACTACGGCCGCTTATCGATCTAACTACCGGGCGCTCGGCGGTGCCTACGCACGGTCTGCCTTACTATGAAGAACCATGCAGCGTTGAAGTAGGCGGAGCTGGCGTCAACCATTCAGGTACGTAGCCCGCGGAGCAGTTCTTGCTTAGGAAGCTGACTGGTTAGCGACCAATTTGCGAGCAATAACTTCTTACGTGACAGCACCTATACAGGTGCTATTACGTTTTTGTCCAAGACCCTTATTTACAAAGAATTTCAACCCAGAAACGCCGAGCAGCCGGCCGGGAGAAGTCTTGCACCCATCAAAACCGATAGGTACCCGGCGGCACTAGGAATCGAACCCAGCACCTCCCTAGTGAGTAAGAGCAGATAAACGTAAGAGCACGCAAGCCAGCTGCTCTTGCTTAAGAAATTATTCGTGGTTGGTCAAAAATCGGTCACTAGCGAACAACTGTTTCCTAAGCGAGAACTGCTCAGCGAGCTAGGCACCTATACTTAAGTATAGGAGTATACTCCGCTATACTTCAACGCTGCACGGTTCTTCAAAATGAGGCAGAGCTATGGTGGCTGCGTATAAGCGGCCGGTATAGTGAACTTGGTCCGGGCTAACTCTATACAGCTCTGCCTTTTTACGTTGCGCGGAAGGAATGCCTAAGAGTGTTCGTTGACGCAGTTTAAAAGCAGTGATTTTTGACACCATCCTCGACGTCAATTTTTGCATTGCGTCGGGAAAGAGTACCGTGCCGATGTGAACAAACATAGCCCCCCCCCCAAAAAAAAAAAAAAAGGAGTCATTTTACACCACTCTTTACTCCTCTTTTCGGAATGCGCGAGAGACTACCGTTCCTAAACACTGCACCCTTTTAATGGGAAGAGCAGATATTAACGGGGTGAGCCGGAATTTTCGCAGGACAGAGAGGTGCGGGGTGGGGGAGGGGTGGTGAGAAAGGGGAGAGAGAGAGATAAAGGTGGGAGAGCTAGTGCGACGTGCGCGTCTATATGGAATGCGCGGCTTGCACGCAAGGTCGTCGGCAAACACTGGGAGCGCGTCGCGACGCCGGCGACCACAACGACCTGCGCGGACATTCCTGGCTATAAACACGCGCGTGATAGCGAAGGGTGCCTCCGCCCGCACACAGTTTTGGATGCCAGCGAAAATGACTACATAAAATTGCAATCTACAAAGTGGCGGCCCTAACGTGCACGCGAAGTAGCAGTTTAACGTAACGACGTCCCGTTCTCTCTCCCTCTTCTCTTTTCCATCTAACTAGCCTTCTCAGTTCGTGAAGTGCCACTGAAGTTAATGTTCCGTGCTCTGTGCTCGTCACGCGGTCCTGAGCGCATTTGGACGGGTGTGTGCACCGGGGTACTTTGGAAGTAGTTCAAGAGCACGCAAAAACAAGAGCAATGCGCAGTTTTAACCTCAATAAGCATTCCACTACGCCATTGTTGCTTGCGTCACTCGAGGAAAAATAAACGGCATAATTTCAGTACGGCCTGTTCTACCTCCTCAGAACACTAGGCTTTAAGCCTTTATTTTTCTTTCCGTACTCTGCGAGCCTACATGAGGGAACTAAACATCACCCTCATCGCCATCAACCCAGCTGCCTGCTTTCTAGGGCAAAGGTCTCTCTCATCATCGCCATCATCATCTGCCTTACTACGCCCACTGCAGGGCAAAGGACTCTCCCATGTCTCTCCAATTAATCGTGTCCTCAGCCATTTGCGGCCACCCTATCCCCCCAAACTTCTTAATCTCATCCGCCCACCTACCTCTCTGCCGCCCCCTGCTAGGCTTGCCTTTCCTTGGAATCCACTCTGTTACCCTTAAGGACCGACCTTTGGATTACATGCCCTCCCCAAGCCCATTTCTTGTCTTGATTTCGAGTAAGACGTCAGTAACAGGCGTTCCTCACCCACTCTGTCCTTTCTGGCAGTGACCTTTGACTAGCATATATCCTGCGGCACCTGAATTCACATTATGCAGTCCCCCCCCCCCCCCCCCCCCCCCCCTCATCTGCCGCTCCTCGGGTCTGTGTGCCTTCTAATAACCCTTTAATGCCCAATTTACGAATGAATCAAATACGTTTATGGTTTAAGGTGTACGGTTTATGGAGGTTTAACGTCCCGAAGAGACTCCGGCTATCAGGGACGCCGTGTTGAAGGGCTCCAGAAATTTCGACCACCCGGGGTCCTTTAACGCGCACTGACATCGCACAGTACACGGGCCTCTAGGAAGGAATCAAACAAGAAAATCATTACCTAAACATTATGTTATAGCTGACCTGCTCAAATTCAAAAGCCAGCATCCAAATTTTCTTAGCGCTGCTAACATTTGAGAAATCTCCTCGTCGTCAATTAGAAACCATTAGCGATTGGTCCGTTTTATGCAGCTAGACCGAGTTGTTTGAGAGACCAGATCTAAGACCAAGAAACGCCTCGAAAGAATAGTGACAGTAAAGAATTTTTTATGCAAGAATAGTCTTGCTATTCTTCCCGCAACATTTCTAAGAAAATGAGGGACGAGATATTGTTGGGCGCTGGCTGGAAGTTGCTCATTCGCGCTTCCTTTTTCTTCGCAGAGCTTGCTCACAATGCACCAAACATGCTGACCCGAAAGCGGTCTCTGCAGAGTACACGTTAACATTAAACTTCTTATCCACGCTGTGTGTATAGTAATGAGCCCACAGCGTGAAAATGGTACGTCGGGAACTCGTGACACAGGGCAGTAAAGGGTTAATATCAACTCTGTTCTTTAACAGACGGTCGGATGCCTCTCTACCGTTTCGTATGGCTGCAGAGAGGTAAATTCCACAGTACAGTCTCTAAAAATATTTCGAAACAGTAAGCAATGCAGGCAAACTTGGGACAATCTGATCAGCTCGGTGCGGAGCATGATACGGCAGAACATGTTGTTCGCAGCGTCAAACGCAAGTCGGATCCCAGAATCTAAGACTGATGAAACTGTTGATTGCCTCACATGAAGAGTGAGGCGCTTGAGCGTAAACTCGTTTAGAGGCCAACGTAAAACAGTTTCGGCAGAGCGGCCGGTTGTACATGTAGTGTAGGCGCGCGCACTCTGAAGCGTTGCATAAAGACTACAATAAACCAAGCACCATCCCAGGCAAGGCTTACACAGACTGCCTCTTCAGTTCGTGAGCAAGCAGGCGGGCGCTTTTAGGAGAACTGCTTCAAAGCGGAGTAGTTCGTTTTTTTTTTTTTTTTTCCTTGAGCGAGGTGTTATTGCGCGTAATTTCTGTGTGAGCGCAGCCATAACGGGGACGGCGGCATTCATACAGCTGGCTCAATCCTTGGAGCTTCCAGCAGTCCGCAAATCGCTTCCTATGCAGTCCGCATCGCGGCGGAGATAAGAACCTGCCCTCGTACTTCTTTCCATCTGACGGCTATGGAATAATTTTTGCACGGCATTACTACAGCTCTTCCTTTAAACACTACTGGAATGAAGCCAATATAAGAAACCTGGCCGCATGCGGGAGCATTGAGCGCCTTTAAAGACTGACGTCGTTTCAACAGTGGACTCCACTAGTAATGGAGGCCCGTGGCCGACGTGTGCACTGCAAAAGCGAGCACTTGTGGCGTTGACATATTTCCATGAGGAGAGCAGCAGCCTTGGGAAATACTAGCTTAGTAGAATTGAATTAGCCAATGTTAGAGCTCTTACCTCTCTGTCAGTGAGTGCTTCAATATCTTTGTTATTTGCTCTTGCTGAGTTCGATGCAAACAAGCTTATTATTTTTTTTTTTTGAATGAGTGATTCCACACCTTTGTTATTTACTTTTGCTGTGTATACTGCAAATAAGCTTTCTTTTTGTTCTTCTGTCCTTGTTCATTCATATCTCTTATGTATATTGCATTGTGTGCTGTTCTTTTAACATTCACAGCGTTTATGTTCGCTCATTAATTATACTTCCCGTGACACTTATACTTTGTTTTATACGTTGTGTACAGTTTGTGCTTGTCTTATGATACGTCGATCTGTATGTCGTCAGACCAAGTGGTTGCTATTAATTGGTAAGAAAGAGTAGCCGGAGCCGCTATGCGGCACCAACATCTCCTCTCTTGTTTTGTAAATAAAAAAATGCTAAGTCAACGCCTTGAAATAATGTGGATGTGAAAAAAAAAGTAATAAAATATTCTCATAATTCAGGCAAATAAAACGAAAACTCCTTTCATTGCAGGTGTAAATTGCTCCCTCCCATATTGTGGAGTGTAGCGAGCTCCAATGTAAGGGTATCACGTACTGCGTATCCTGATGGCTGGTTCAGTTGTTTGGTATAGTTACATCCACGCTGACACCAAGTGTCAGACCAGAATAACAGAATAACAAGGAAGATTGCCTTGGAGGTGTTGGTATATCCGATTGACATATTTGCAAATTTCTTTCGGGGTATTAAAGTAAAGAGAGAGAAAACGGGCAACGCGTGAAAATACGGTGCAGACATGACGGCATAACAACCGTGAAGTTTATTCACGCCGCAACAGAAGGAAACACGCAAAGAAGATTACAAACGATCAAAGAGAACGTCTTCCTCAATGCATCTCACGTATGCCAAGTCCGAAAGCGCGCATATGCAAAAGTCGTCCTATCGTTCGGGTACGTGGTCGCCATAAAGAGAGACTTATCTGTAGGTGTCACCGGGGTCACGCTTACGCGAGAGTCGTGCCCGCTGTTCGTAATGGCGCTGCCGCAGTCAGATTTCACCCTCGATATTTGTTTGACCTCGGTCTGTGAGGTTAGCGCTCCCATTAGCGCGTTGGGGGTTCGCGCTAAGCGGTAGCGCCAGGCATTACACACTGGTAAAACTCTCTATTAAACGCGATAACGCTGACGGCCCCGTTCACCAGAAAATCCGGTGTCGGTGTCGTGAGCGAAAAATCACGAACATGACTCAGGCAGGTGGTGCCCAGAGAGCAACCCAGGAGGCAGGTGGGCCACCCCAGGTCACGTGACCTTCCGGCGTCATCACAACCTGCCGACCGATATTGTTTAAATGTTTAAGCGGAATCTTCCAAGGTGGAGTAGATTTGCAATAAGGGAGTCATTACTCAATGGCATCCACCCAAGCACAGCCATACGGCTCCAAAGGAAAGCTAACCGCTTTCTCAGAAACTTCGTAGTTGAAGAAAAATTCGTCCTGGTCCGAGGTTCGAACACGGGACAACCGTTTCACCGGAGCGGTCGCTCTACCAACTGAGCCAACCGGGACGGCAAGCAAGGAAAACTGCAGGGTTTCCGTAGCTCGCATGGAGCCGTTAAGACTGCCATAGAAAACTAACGAGGAACGCTTTTGACGATAGGAAAAACGTTAATAGCAAAAGAAATGCAAACCTGCCAACGGGAGATCTGCGGATATATGGATTTTTATCGCGAAATATTACAATACATGAAAATAATGCGTTCATAAATGGGTTCCCGTTCAAAACTGCTTCCTGTCCTCCAGAATCGTTGGGTATATGCCCCGTCGTCGTCACCGTCTCGGTCGTCACAAGCGGTCGCGTCTTCTTCCTCCGTTCGCGGAAGAGCGGGGACTCGCCGTGGTCGCTCTTGAAGCAGAGCGGCCAGCGACCCGGGTCGCCCGTCGCGTCCCGTGACACGGCGACGCGAAACACGACACGCTCGACGGACGATCCCCTCCCTGCCGCTCCGACCGCAGAGCACGCGAGCAGCTCGCACGCGCGCTGTTGTGTGCGCGCGCACATCGCTCGGAACGCGGCTGCCGCTGCTCCCGCAGACGCTGCTCCACGTTTCACGATGCGGCCGCATCGGGAATGCCCCCCCCTCCCCCCCCTCCACATCCCTTCCTTGAGACGCTTGAGCGCTGGCGTAGGAAGACCAAAGCGAAGGGTTAAAAATTTCAGGGGGCACTTTGACGATCTTAAGTGCGCGAGGCGAAAGCCTTGCCACCAATGAGACGACGACCGTAGGCACACACGAGGCGGCTAAGGGCGACTTGGATTGGCTGTTCATGACTAACTAATCGTGATTGGTTAATTACTAACTAGTCATGATTGATTAATGACTAATTGATTAACGACTAACTAGTAATGACTAACTAGCCGCCGCGGTGGCTCAGTGGGTATGGTGCTCGGCTGCTGACCCGAAAGACGCGGGTTCGATCCCGGCCGCGGCGGCCGAATTTCGATGAAGGCGAAATTCTAGAAGCCCGTGTACTGTGAGATGTCAGTGCGCGTTAAAGAACCCCAGGTGGTCGAAATTTCCAGAGGCCTTCACTACGGTGTCCTTCATAGCATGAGTCGCTTTGGGACGTTAAACCACATAAACCGACCATAAACCAACCAGTAATGAATAACTAGTCATCACTGGTTAATGACTAAGTAGTCATGATTGGTTAATGACTAATTAGTTGATGACTAGCTATTCATGTTTGGTTAATGGTCATAACTAGTCATGATTGGTAATGACTAACCAATAATGATTGGTTAGTGACTAGTTCGTCATTACTTGCGACTAGTAATGACTAGTTACGGCTTCCACATCAGATGTAACGGACAGACGGACAGAGTCATGGCCGCGAGTATGAGCGCTTAAAGGCTTTCGCCTTAAAACAACATTTACGTATACCTCTTTTGATAGTTCGTGTATATACAGAGTACAGGTTTGGTTTGGTTTATGGGGTTTAACGTCCCAAAGGACTAAGGCTATGAGAGACGCCGTAGTGGAGGGCTCCGGAAATTTCGACCACCTGGGGTTCTTTAACGTGCACTGACATCGCACAGTACACGGGCCTCGAATTTCTCCTCCAAAGAAATTCAGCCGCCGCGGCCGGGATCGAACCCGCGTCTTTCGGGCCAGCAGCCGAGCACCATAGCCACTGAGCCACCGCGGCGGCGTACAGGGTGTTTCACCTAAATCGCTACATGATTTTCAACATATGGTTTTCGAGTTAGAAGAGCGCTTTTCTCTCCATAGCATTGTCAGCGGTGTAGTACATTAGAATACAACTAAAGCGTGCTAACTAGCAGGCTGGATAACTAATATTGAGTAGTTAACCTTTTAACTATTACTGTTAGGCTCCTTTGATTACTGAGAGGCATGAAGGCCACCGTAAGTAATATCCATATCAGCTTTTAGAATTTTGAAAACGCGGTTACTAACCTCGGCGCTGTGGGCCAACAAACTTTGGCTACATCGCGCCCAAATACACGTGCTTTCGAAAAGCTTGCAGGAAAAACAACCTCTCCAGTGCACGTAACTCGTCCAAATAGCCATGAATAGCCATAATCTACGGCTGCCCTATGAACAGACTGTGGACGGATAGCCCTTAGACAGCATTTATACTGACAATAGATTATCCATAGTCTCTAGACAACCGCATTTACTCGCATAATGCACGTACAGTCTTTGCCAAAAGTAACCGGGCAACAGTGGTTCCTTTCTTAGCCGTTAGCGAAGCACATGCAGCAGTCCTTAAGCTCTGAATCTGTGTAGAGTAAGGTGAGCCCTTGTCTTCATGTTTTGAGACCTTTCGGTTATTATGGGTGACGTAAAAGCTCAGTTGTACGGTCCAGAAGCCAAAACATATTGCTCGGTTACTTTTGGAAAAGGGGGTACGTCTTTCCCCAAACTTTGGAAATTTGAGAGAACTTGGGGGTTGCGTTCATTACGCGGGGTAAAACAGTGAAGAAAAAAAAAATCCATTTCCGACAGCCAAAGTAGGAGGTGCATTCATTATGGGAGTAAATACGGTAGTCTATAAGCTACCTAAGGCTATAAGGCTGTTTTTAGAGTGTCTTATAAATATTTCTGAAGGTTGTTTGGAGCGTTCGCGTTGGTTCTTCTTCGAGGAAATCGTAAACTATAGTTTGACTGTCTATATACACTTTATTTAAACTTCTGTCATAGAATGGGGGCAGACGCGATAACAGGAATGAAATAAAAGCACGAGGTGATGCCTCGTATACATGCTTGGCATGAACGAACGCGCAGGGCGTCACTACCAACGTGGGCGGCTGCTCTACTGGACAGACACCGCCTGGACAGCTGAAGAGCAACGCTCGCGTGGCGTCGGCTTGAACACGCACGGCTTCGCACGGCACGTCCTGTCTGTCAAGCTTTCACTTGCGAGACGGCGCGCGGTACGTCAGGAGTCTGACTGCCCGGGGCGGAAAAATAAGTTTGTATAACCAGCTAGACCTCACCGTGACGTGTGGAGCCGACCCCCTTTTCACAAATCCGTACAGCACAGCGCTAATCAGAAGGTAACATAACTAGGTTGCACAGTAAACCATGTTTTAATTACGTGTATAAAACTAGTTTGGTTTGGTTCAGGTTTGGTTTATAGGAGTTTAACGTCCCAAGGTGACTCAGGCTATGAGGGACGCCATAGTGGAGGGCTCCGGAAATTTCGACCACCTGGGGTTCTTTAACGTGCACTGACATCGCACAGCACACGGGCCTCTAGAATTTCACCGCCATCGAAACTCGGCCGCCGCGGCCGGGATCGAACCCGCGTCTTTCGGGTCCGCAGCCGAGTGCCGTAACCACTGAGCCACCGCGGCGGGGCGAGTATAAAACTAGAAGTAAGAAAGAAATATTTCACAACGTTTAATATTGAATGCATCCCGTTACATCCCATGATGCTTTTAGGTGATTGAGCAAATTTTTCATGTATTTTTAAGTTTCTCAAGGAAGTTTAAACGAACTTCCGACGAACTAAAGGTGAAGTATAAAAAACTTCATCTTTAACAAAAACTCTAAGGTGTTTGGCGAGCCATAGCCTCAGTTGCTTTTGCATAATTAAAATCAATAGAACTAAGAAAACTAGGTTGCTGACAACAACAAAAAGTAAGCATGTATTCGTTCATGCACCAGTAGACTGCCCCGCAAATGTAACCTGATATAATATAGCGATATGTCATCAGTCGTGCAATCTCCACTATGAACGACAGCTTACCGTAAAATATATAGACTTTTTCCCATTTGCCTTTTTTGAGCACAGCCATATTTACACGGGGCTGTGCCGGCAGCGTTCTGATTGGCGGATTTCGTACAGGCATCTATTGCGCACGCGCAGCACAGTCCAACACGCACGCACGCTCAGTCAATCTGTAAACTGCGAAAAGGTGTATACTGTTATGGTCTGTAATTGGATAGCCACGGCTCACGGCAGAGTCAGGCTCGCTGCAGACGAAGCAGAGTGACGTAGCTCGCGGCTACAATACGGCGGCTACATCCGTAGCACGCTTGCACGTGGCTCACTGAAATTCCCCTCCGAAACACGAAGGAACTTCGTTTTTTTTTTTTTTTGCGGTGTATTATAGAGAAATTGCCCTTTATCGTAAGCTATCTGGCACTTTTATCTGCAGGTCTAGCTGTTTCAGTGCGAGTTGGTTGCTCAGCTATTCACGACTGATTTCGCAATAATTCGAAAACGACGGCCTTATCGAGGCTGACCATATGTCAGCGAAAACTCGGATCAATATCTGAAAAATGCGGCACCACGAGCTAGGAGCGTGCAGATTTATTTCGAAATAACGTATCGCGTTTATTCTGCTTGCGATTGTAGCGAAAATACGTCACTTGTATTGCTTTCATTTGAAACACTTCACGAAGGAACGAATAAAAAGCTGCAGAATAGAATTGAATCCCGTATTCAAAATACAACTGCACGATCCTAGACCGTTGCGTGGAATGCGTCATTGTTCTCTCAGCTCACTTGACTAGGGGGTGTTTTGTGCGCCCTCTTGTGACCTCACAGCCAGCTGAAACGAACACTCTTGAAGAAAAATAGCACTGCCATGAATAATCGAAACCAAACCGGGGCATTTACTCCCCATATCCATAGTGTAGATTCTGTCGCCGATTTTTGTTTCAAACGCGTGGGACATGATGGTTTAGATTTCAAAGCATGACTGAAACAGCGTTTGCTGCGTTCCAAGTTTTTTAATCTGTGTGCTGATAAATATGCCCCGTGTAAGCAATGCAATTCAGACTAAAGAAAATTACGAAAATTTTGAAGCACAGAGGAAGAGGAACATTAAAGCCCTCTCTTCGCACAAATGCATGCTCGTATGCGCTGTTGGTACTTCTGCAACGTATGCTTATAAGAGCTTGAAAGTGATTTACCGTCTGTTTTAAACGCACATGCAATCCGCTTCATTCTTCTTTTTTTTTTTTCGGTGGCACTGTGATACATGCCCCCACTAATTTCGACATTTTTTAGAGCTTCTGAAAACAGAGACGATGCGACATTCACCCTACTCACTATATAACATCACATGCTCTGTAACGGCATTGTAACGGCATTGTAGCACAGACATATTGTAACGGGAAATAGGGCGACAGGTCGCTAACCAGCAGAATACAGCAAGCAGCCAGCCAGCCAGCGCGAAACACTTCAACGTCTTCGAAGACACTTCATGGCCACCTGAGAACACCAGGTGGCATTATGTAACCGTGAAAGACTTTTTTTTTTTAGTCACTAAACCTTCTTGTATGGTTTCAGCGCCTGAGGTTCAGTTGTACAATATATCGGACAAATTTTCCATTGCCGGGTCTAAGGCTATCGGGTTCTATCGTTCCTAAGGCTAGCTGCGCACCGTTATCATGAAAAAAAAAGCATAACCTGAAAGCTTTTTGTCTTAACTAGTTCAAGCAAAACAAACAGCCCTGCTATCACCAGGACAGAGTAGTCCCGGCTGTAGATGACAAGGAAAAAAAATAGAATCGAAGAAAAAGAATCTCTGTGTCGCATATCGCGCCGCCTGGTGAAAGAAACGTGACCCAACGCGTCCCGTCCAGAGCGCTCGCACAGAACGTTACAGCCGCAAATGGTCACCACAGAGTGGCGCTTACAGCGTGGATCGACTCCCACGGGCTTTCATCGAGATGAACTCATACCCGTTCGGATCCGGCTGCTGCTCTTGCTGCTGTTGTGGCGGCGGACGAACGAAACCGGACGCTCACGCTCCAAGCTCTTAAAAGGGATCGCCGCCAAGGAGACCGACAGCGAGGAACGGGCAACAGCGGATGCTCTTGTCTCGTCGTCTAGACGTGCTCCAGTTAGGAAGAGAAGCTTCCCACCGCGCGGTGGCAAAGGGGTGACGCGAGGCCCAGTCCATCGCCGGCGAGACGCGAGGCCAGACGAGAGTGGCCAGACTGCGACGCGCAACAGCGAGACGCGAGGTCAGACTAGAGACTGCGACGCGCAACAGCTGCGAGCCAAGCGCCCGCATGCGCGTCGCAGGCACTTCGCATGTACAGGGTGTTCCGTATTTATCTGTCCTCTTTGTTAAAAATTCTCCTGCGCAAACTGCTCGCCTGTTTGGACTCAAGCAGTGACCACAGGGCAGCTTATGATAGTACGCGTATTTCAATAAAGAATTTAAACATCGGAACTTGCCTGATTTGTCGGAATAGGCGAAAAATTGCAGTCGTCTGCGCGTAGAATTTTCTTCTGGACAAGCGGAGCAGCAGATTTGACAGGCTGCGCCATCTGGGGTACGGCGAGACCTAACCAAGCTCCAAGAAGGAATATTGATTGTCTCGCAGTTCGCCACATGGCGCAGTCTTTCAAATCGGCTATCTCGATCGCCTCGGCGAAAATTCCGCGCGCACACGACTGCCGTTTTTCACCGACTGTGGACAAATCAGACAAGTTCCAATCTTAAATTGTTAATACAAAAGCAAAGACTATCAGAAGCTACTCTGTGGTCGGTGCTTGAACCAAATAGTCCAGTAGTTTGGGCAGGAGAATTTTTTGCAACCTGGACAGATAAATACATCATACCCTGTATACGCGTGTCGGCCTCGTCGCAGACGCAAAGCATGCACTTACGAAGCGCAAAGCGGATTCGGGAGCCGCGCACGATCTTCTCTCGACTCACTTTTCAGCAGTGCACATCGAGGGTGTGTCGTAACGGTAATGCAATCCGCGCCGTTGCGCGAGTCAGCACCCGCGGTATTGCGTGTGCAGAAAGACAAGTGGGAAAGCTTTCCAGCCGTAACCGGTGGGAAGAGAAAAAGGGAGCAAAGAACGATGATACGAGTCGGAATGTTGGCTCCGCTGATGCAGAAGAGGTGCCGAGCGTATGCAAAGAAACGACGAGGACACGGAAAGCAAATTAGGCGCTCGCGATATACGCGGCGTTGGGGGTGAATGAATTGACTTCGCGACAGATGCATGCGTGAGTGTTCCTCTGCGTAGGTAAGATATGGAGCGTATTATAGATCGGCGGACTAGAATCTATTTGCCTTCAGTGTAGGGCGCCATCTAATCAAGAGATAAGGGTATGTAATACAGAGCGAATTCGCAATCCCGTGTTAGTGCTGTGCATGAGGTAATACGTGTGGGCAGCAAATAGTTCTCGAAAAAAAAGTATATAGAAAGTATTTCTATATATTGTTTAACTTTGGTAAGCATTTATACTGATTGCTCTCTTTATTAAGTGTAGTAATGATATGAACCCCGTCCACAACTCTTGAGTTCTGGACTTCTACTGCATACCAATATGTTTTTGTAATCTCTTTTGTTGACAATAAACTTAGTGATTAAAAACAAGCGTCAAGAGAATTATTTGTCCAATCAACTAATTCACAGTGCAGCATCATGTTGCACTCAGAACTGGTCACGATCGATGAGCCAGAAATGAACTGCATTTGTATCAGTCAGTCGACGCCGAGTGCTCCAAACTGTTTTAGCAGTGGGTAGGTAGATGTTTTAATGCGTGCTGGACACCCCGCTTCACTTATAGTTCGTGAGGTCCCCGTTGCAGGAGTTGTCGTAGTAAGACTTTTGATTTATTACCTGCTCACCGCGAATGTCTAAAATACATGAATTACCTGACCGCAGTGCACGCCATTTCAACCAAACAAGCGCGCGAGATTTCAATCCGCCCACAACAAAAGTAGAGCGATTCGCTTTGCTGAATGAACGGCGGCAGAAAACGAACTGTACGAAGCTGTTCTGGTTTGTTGCAGTGTAAACTTTGCAAACAGTTTTGAAACGGCGGTGTGCAGAAAGAGGTTCCAGAGCACACATCATCGCGTCACAGTCACGGTGCCGAAAAAGAAAAGTCATTTAGAGTCTTTCGCGCAGGCGCAATACAACGTTTTCGCAAAATACCTAATTTCCTTAAATACACGCACGATTTACCACCTCCTCTAGAGACCTGAAATTTCGATGACCCGTCTCCCGTCACCTGAGAGACAATGATATTTAATTGGTCCAAGGCTGCCGGTATTCTGGCCGCAGTTGTAACGGATGCACTGCAGACACGTGCTTCAAACGGATGTCAACTAGCGAGCTCATTCGATAACGCGGATTCGATAACGCGTCGTGGGTCACCGATGGGTCACGTGTGCGGCACGAATTCTGAGTGGCACTACGAAGCTATGGGAAAGTTCAGATTTTTGAAATAGCCAGCGAAAAACACACGTACATAGAGTCACTGGAAAAATTTCAGAGTACCGCATTTCTTTTCCCCGCGCCGCCGACGCGGTCATTGGCCCAACCGTACCACGTGATCTTGGGGTGCCATATACCTTCCAAGCGCCGGTCGGGCCGGCTGAGAAGAGCGCAGGTTTCCGACGTTTCTCGCGTTGCAACTGTCGCTCTCGTGTTTGATACCGAAGAAATCATGCCTGGCTGCTGCGCCTTCGGATTTAGCAACCGCACCGAGCCCGGAAAGACTTTTTTCTCTATTCCGACCGGGAAAAATGACCGAGAGCGCCGTTCTGCGTGGTTGCACAGAATCGACCGGGAGAACTTCAAGCCTTCAAAAAACACAAAAAACACACGCTGCTAAGTGAACCTTGCTTGTGCTTTTTGGTGCTGTTTTAGAAGGTATGTACGCGCAGTGCACGCGGTGTTAGCGATAGGATGCTAAGAGAATAGGAGTTCACAGCAAGACCGCCGCGCATGTCGCGCAGGGATCGTTCGCGGCTTGCCCGCTTGACGCGGGTACAGGTGTACGCGCTTGTTACTCAACACACGCGGCTCTTCGGACTATTCCGTGCTTGTGGCACGCGAAGGCACAAACTTGTCGCGCGAGAATTCCGCGTCCTAACGTGCACCAAGCACTCGCACGATCTTTCCGCGCCTCGAGTCATTCGACCCATGGCACTTGTTTTTCGCGGACCGTGACGATCGCAGTCAATAAAAGCATGGACGGGCATGTCTTACGTTCACATAACGGCCGCTTTCTGTTCAGTTGTGTTGGGACTGGTAGAAAAATAGAAATGGGTGAAATGTTAGCAATCCTTGAAGCTGCGTGTTTGCGGCGACATGCGTGTTTACATCCCAAATGAGCTATTTTAAGTGTCACTGCGTAAACTTAGAAACCTTTATAACGTATTGTTTTTCTTCGCCTTTTTATTTCGGTGTTTCAGCTTATTATTACAGCTATATTCCATGTTTTTCTTGTTCCACATATTTGAAACAGGGCTTCACTCGAAAAAGCCCTGGGAGCCTCCTTGGGCAGCCCAGCATTTGGGTGACCAGCATCACTCTTCTAACCGTACAACAAACATTTGCAGGACCACTTTTGTGCTGAAGACTTCGATAAGCCTAGAGTGGATGGGAAGAAGAAGCTAATGTCAAGTAGTTTCGTCCTGCTTGAACGAGACGGTAGTCCCGTGGCGGTCCACGATGCTCACTGCCCAAAAGCACGCGCTTGTCTCTTTGCTGCTCGGAGTGGCGAAATGTTTCCTTCGTAGCTTGCTCCGCGGAAGGGGAAAAAAGGCGTGCACAAGCTCCCGATAGCAGCGCTAAGATGCTGCTCACAATCATAGCACAGTTCCTGCAGTAAACGCAACCGCGGAGCAAAACAAACCGCCGGCTGCATTACTTCGCACAAAATAACATTTTTCTCTTCTGAGTAACCATTGTCTCCGAGCACGAAGTATTTGCGCTTCAGTGAACACTCAACCCGATATGTCACCGAATATCAAGCTCTTCCAACACGGCGACCTTCCTGCGACGCAGTCGGCTTGGAAGGTAAATGGCAGTGGCCGCTCAGTGTTGCCAGTCAAATTCCGACCTTTGCGGTACTCTGAAATTTTTTCCAGTGACTCTACACGTACAAAGTTGTTATTGCCATCTATTGTCGGTTCCAGTAAGTTCACTTCGCTGGAGGCTCACTGGTGGGTCACGCTGCACCGAAAGAAATCTCGGAAATCGTTGCCGCAGTGAACGCGTTAAAGCCTCAAAAAATCTTATCGACTTGTCATTGGGCTAACTGGTACATGCTTGTAGAGAGAAATCCTGTGCAGTACAGAGCTCCTCTGCAAATGGAAGGCCTCGGCAAATACCTTGTTCGTTTGGGAGTGACGCTTGTCCAAGTGTTCCGCGCACCGAGTGTATGTTTTCCCATTGCACCGGATTCCACATCCTAAACTAATCTACGCCTTACACCCATGAGCGAAAAATCGGCGCTTAATTTAGAAACAGCCCAGATGCGCTGTTACAAGGCAACCAAATGCATGCCAGCAAATTTAGACCCATCTCATCTGCCTTACATTTCAAACTTGTTTTCTTTCACAAACTCTGCGTCACTTAGGGCGTTCAGCGGGGAAGGCGGCGGAAGGCGCTGTGAGGGAGAGCCCGCCAAATCAGCGGGAGTCCGCGCTGTCGTCCGTCAAGCCGCTTATCTGGGTCAATAAACCCATTACCGCAGATCGCGGCGAACGGAGAAGCTACGGGGGCTCGACGACCGCGGGCCATACTTCAAAGGGGCGCCCAGACGCGCTCTGAGAAGTGCTCGTTCGGCACCCCAGATGGGCCGAAAAGTGGGCCGCCCACCAACTCCCGTCGCTCCAGTAACCCCCCCCCCCCACCCTTCTTTGCGTTAATGCTTGCTGGCATGAACCGTCAATCAATCTATCCTGATCTCTCTCCACTGCCAGCGAAGGGCTGTAATGGTGTGGCGCCGGTTATTCCGAAGTTCTTTCATCGTGCCAGTTAGGAGGCTCCGAATAAAAATGCTGGCACCGCATGCATCCAGTTTTTAAGTAGCTTGGAGAAGTCTGAGGGCCGAGAGTGGGGCGTATGGATAGATTTTATCGGTGCCCCTTTTGAATCAGGGCGGTAGGAGGAGCCACCGTGAGTGGCAGATTTAAGCGTCGGATTAATGTATAGGTTAATGTGGCAAACTATGCATTAAAAAAGCCTGTAGTTGAATTAATATCCAGATTAATGCGGCATACTATGCCTAGAAAAACACTGTGGCGCGGCAGAAGACGAAAACACAAAGAACAGAAACCACGCTGCAGTGTTTTTTCAAGACTATGAACCAGAAAGCCCAGAAGGCCACACTACTGGCATACTATAGTCGGATACAATTCAAGAACGGAGCGGCTTTTTACCTTCAAACGAGCGACCCCCTTCCAGCCAGTGCCGTCGGCCGATTCTTGTGAGTCTGCTAGCGTGACAATGCAGGAAGTGGCAGATGAAAGCGGATAGTTTTTGCCCCACATTTCCACGCAAAGAGGTTCGTGAGAATCGCTCGACGCCATTGGCTGGAAGGGAGTCCTTTTGTCGCAGAAAAGCCGCTTCATACTTGAGTTGTATCCGACTATAGTGACGCCAAGAGGAATCCTTACCTAGAATTTGTCCTAGACTGAGTGATTATGGAGTCAAGGAGAACGATGTTCTCAATTACAACATATCCTAGGATTTGTCTAGTCAGTTTTCTGGGCTGTTTCTTTGCATCTACTTATTTCGTACACAGTATGAGTGCAACCGAGTGAAGCGGACAGGAGAGCCTTCTGTGAGCTGGAAAGTGAACTATCGATGATGGTTTCAGAACTTCTCGTTGTACAGGACAGCGAGGCTTCGATCAGCGCTGAACAGTTCATCTGAACGCCGCAAATGACGCTACAGTCCCCTAATCTCTGGGTTTCGTTCAAATCAGAGCGCTTTACTTCAATAAATGGACCCTATGAGGAGTTCCGCAACCGCGGCATGGTCAAAGACCCCCGTTAGATAGTCGCCGACATATTTTGGTGCGGGGTATATACACAAGAGGGGAGCGCGGGCCGTCTCACCCATCTCGACGCTAATCTCCCAACGGGACCCTTAACTACAGTGCCTAACCATCTGTCTGCAGTGAGCAGGGTTTCATCGCCGCTCCGAACAAGAGCCCATTATGCTGTTGCTAAAGATATCTCGTTTCCAGACATATTGAGTGACTCTCCCGACTAGCATTCGCCATTAGCGTAACGAGCCACGATAACTGAACGAGCACCATTCCACCAGGAGACGTAACGTATCCCGCACAGCGCAGTGAAAGGATTCGCCTCGGCAGGCCAGCTCGGATGACGACGCTCCTTCTTTTTCCACCTTCCCTCCTCCTCCTCACAACCTCCTTTCCACTACATTCACCGCAGCCGAGGCGCGACGGGAGGGAGAGGAGGTTGGCACGACAACGTCGCGAAACACGCGGTCCCCGTCAGGCCCGAAACGCGACGACGACCCCTCCCTCCCCCGTGTAATGAGAGGCAGAAAAGAATCTCGGTCGAGCCGCTGCTTCTGCCGCTTTTAACGCGGTTCCCACGAGCCGAGAAGCCGACGGAGAAGGAGCGCTCCAGATTGGAGAGGAGGAAAAGTTGGGAGAGTGGGTGCCATCTCCACTCGTGCCTCGCTAAAAGCGTGCGGCCTTGTGGGATTCCCAGCTAGTGCAAGCCGATGACGCGTTCGCTAAGCTATATCCCCGGGGAATAACTGTTTGCGACTGCTTACCGTCTTTTAGGTTCCCTAGAGAAGGAAACAAGTTTTAAGGAGCCATAAGATCATCAAAACACTCAGCAATTTTAGCCTTAATTGAGAAGGTAGGTGAAATGTTTAGGGGAATCCCCCAAGGTGGAGTAGATTTGTAACAAGAGAGTAATTACTCATTGACATCCATCCACCCGAGCGCAGCCATACGGCTACAAAGGAATGCTATACAGCTTTCTCAGAAACTTCGTAGTTATAGAAAAATTCGACCCCAGACCAGGACGAATTTTTCTATACCTACGAAGTTTCTGAGAAAGCTGTATAACTTTTCTTTATAGACGTGTGGCTGCGCTCGGGTGGATGCCAATGAGTAATTACTCTCTTATTATAACTGAGAAGGTACCCCCTTTAACCATGAGATTGTAGCATGGTTGCTTTTCTTGGTTGTGAGCCGTTAAGTCTAAACCAGCTAAAGAAACTATTTGGGATTAGCTTGAGACGGTATGTTCACCAACCACTACGTATAAGGCATCGGCAAACTGAAAACTCTTCTCGCGTGCAAACCGCCTCGCGAAGTCGTGGTTTCGTATTAGTCCTAAACACCAGCTCCGCCACGCGCTGCGCAGTTTTAATGAGAGAGAGTATGCAGGGAAACAGAGAAAAGGCGGCGAGAGAAGCAATAGTCACTCCACCCTCCCCCAGCCGCTACCTCCCGCAGAGGCACATCCGCGTTTGGGACGTCCCGTACGAGGAGGGAAGATGGAGAGTGGAGGCGACCGGGAGGGGCGGTGGGGGAGGGGGGAGCTGCAATAGCAGAGCAAAGTGAACGAACCGAAAGCGTGTGCGCGCGCGTGAGTTAGGACGACGACACGCCAACGGCTCCTTAGCGTCAGCGCGCCTTAATTTAGCGGCCCGCATTTTGACACCGCGAGAGGAGGAGGAGGAACGGGAGAGAGAGAGAGGTTACGTTAGAGACAGAAGCGCTGTCTCCTCCTCTCTCACCGGTCGCGCATCCCGGAGCACGGCGGGGCACACGCGTCAGCATCACAACACGCACTTCGCCGGAGAGCGGAGGAGCGGCTGCGGCCGAGTCAGGTCTGGCGCTACCGGTTCTTGTACTTTCTCGCGCCCGCCGACTACACGACGAGCAGCGAACACGCGAAATGGATGCGTCACGACACGCTATGTGGAGCTCCTCGTTTAGAAGTCGCTGCATCGCGCTCCGCTGCCTTTTTCTGGGCAGTTTATTCGCTCAGACTCTTTTTGGAGAGGAACAAAAAATAGCGGCGAAAAGGTGAGATTTCTGAATGACATCGTAGTCCAGTGGGTTTCGTGCATCGTTCGACGTTCATGAACGTTGAAACACGACGGCATGGAACGACGTTCTCGTTTATAGTCGGATACAAGTCAAGAAAATAGCGGCTTTTCCCCGTGAAAGTACCTCTCTTCCAGTCAACGGCCTCGGTCGATTCTCATAGACCTGCTAGCGTGAGTAGCTTGGTAATGCAGAGCGTGATCACGCGATCATGTACTTTTGACGTAATTGCTTGGACTATCAATTATGACACCAATGCTAGTGCTGATACTGTACTACTGCTGCACCAAATGCAGTGCTTCCGCTGCTATTGCATTTACTGCTGTATACAGTCGGATACACCTCAAGAACGCAGCGGCAGGTGCCTCTCAGAAAATACCTTCTAGCCAATGGCATCGGCTGATTTTCATGAAGCTCCGGTTAATTAATCCGATTAAGCCTTCGTTAATCTCCTTTCATCTGCCGTCCCCTGCGATTTCACGCTGAGAAACGATCGACGCTATTGGCTGGAGGGCCCTCTTTGAGTGACATTTGCCGCTTTGTTTTTGAGTTGTATCCAACTCTAGCAAAGGATGAAACAACCTTCGCGAAGCATAGCCCATGGCGACCCGAAAAAACGGCATGCACATTCCACCAGTGGACAACCGTGGTGCCTTATACGGTGGGTTAAGTCCAGTACGACAATGGGCGTACAGCGGCCCTTCCTCAATGGGCTCTCCGATTCAACCTGACGCACTACGACAGACGCACAGGCAGAGGTGCCCATGTGATCATCGTCCTGAGGCACGATGCAATCTGACTCGCCGAGACCTTCCCAGCTACAGGGAGGCTTCAACGCACTGGAACGTTTACGGAGCTCCCGAGCAACATCATCCCAGTCGTCTACGTACGGTGCCGTCACACGGGCGCTATCGGTGCAACCGTGCGCGGCCCAGAAAATATGGGCTATGCACGCTTCAACGGTGTCTCAGCGCGATCTGTCGAACCGTGGCCCGGAAGGTTACGTATGCTTCAACGGAGTCTCAGCACGGTTCCTCAACCATGGCGAAGCAAGTTCCGGTTCAGACGTTTCGTCGCGTCACGCTCTTTGTGTCTTCTTTTCTTCGCTGCGTCCGATCTTACAGTCGCAACAAGCGCCTTGGCCCCATTATACAAAGGGTACAGACTGCCCGGAATGCGTTTGTTTACAGCGCTCAGTCGCGAAGCTCAGTTAGACACTGGCACGAACGCAACGGCGATGCCCGTACAAGGGGCCTCCATACACTGTCCGGCGGCTGTCCGGTAGAAAGAGCGCCCGTATACGACGCTAGGCGGCGCGCAAGGAGTAATTCGTTTTACGAGCACCATCAACACAGCTCAGCGAGAGAGCAGGGCGCGCTACGGTCGTCAATGAGCACTTCGTCATGCGACCGGTACACACGGTCGTCGGGACGCGGGCCAGAGTGAACGACGTAACGGGTAAGACACACTAAAGGGAAAAGAAAAAAAAAAGCATAAGAAAAAATAGAAGTCGTGCCGAACAGGAAGCAGGGCCGTCGCGGACACGGCTTCCATTGAAGGGCGTACTGAAGCGCGTACTCGAGCACCGAGAGGTTGCCGTTTTCCTCGTACCGTCAGGAGAAGGAATTAACCTGACTCTTCTTACGGGCACGGGACTCGGGCGAGCTCGGAGGCGGCGTCAGGGGCAAGAATTTTGATGACAGCACCGTACTCATTGTATTGCACGCGAAAGGCTATATACGATGCGAGCGCACGCGTGATGCCCCATTCGAACTTTATATTGTATGTGGCATGTTCCTAAGAAAAAAAATGAGCCGACACTGAGGCAGCGATCGAATATCGAGCGTTGACACACCTAACATAGATAGCCGGCTCGAATCCCTGCCACGAGCTAGGCTCTAACTTGACTATCAAGTTCTTGGATACAAATTTTGAATATCGGAAAACTGTACGACCCTGGCATAGAAATATTGAAGGTAATGGTTCTTTCTTCTTATATGTAGCGAAATCTTACTTTAAGTGTTTCCATCGATTGTATCGAAGAGTTAAGACTGCCATAGAAAACAAGCGGGGAACGCTTTTGACGACAGCAAAAAACGTTATTATAAAAAAAAAAAAAATCAATGCTGCCGTCGGGTGAACTGCGGATATATTCATTGTTATAGTGAAATGTTCCATTATATGGAAAAGCTACGTTCATAAACGGTTTGCCGCTCAAAAATGCTTTTGTCCAGAATTGTTCGGTACGTGTCAAGTCACGCAAACAGTATAACGGGTATAGACGGAAACAGAAAGCGTTCTTTTTTTTTCGTATACAAGAACCAGTGAGCTCGGCAAGCAATATCAGCGTTTTATAGTCCACATTCAGGTGCTGGGCCTTTGACGACGCCGCACGAATGCACAGGTTCGACTGGCGCGGTGGATTCGCGAGTCTGACCACGTTTTCTGAGTGGCCTTCGAGGTCGTAAAGCAGCGGCCGTATACGTGCCACCGTAGCGAGCGGCGGTCTAAAAAAGGGAAAAAAGGCAACCGAACAGCCAAAGGGTAGAGGCAGATGGAGAGGCCGTATCTGCGAGCCTCCACCGGATACAGCCGCGCGAGGTGTACACACAGTGCTCAAAGCGCTCCACAGATTCAGGCTTTGGCCGCGATAACGCGACGGTGTGCAAACAGCTATTCAGCTAGCGGTCGATGCTTTTATGTGGAGCCCATCTGGCGCTCCTGCCATATTGGTATGACAGGGTACAGTAAGGTACTCATGGTTCGCGTCATAAGCACCGACTGCGGGGGGGGGGGGGGGGGGTCTAGCCTTACCCCCCCCCCCCCCCCCCCCCACTGGACTGAGGGGTCAGATGAATAGCATGCAAAATAATAGTGCATATATTTACACATCTTGTTATTTTTCTGGAGGATAACAATTTCTTCTCTCTAAGAGAGCATGGCTTCCGAAAGTTTTTCTCTTGTGACATTCAACTAGTTTCCTTCACTTACGACTTGCGGTTCTATTTGGACTCCACTTTTTCATCTGGATGCATATTTCTAGGCATTGATAAAGCATTCGATAAAGTTAATAACTCACTGCTATTACATAAACTAAGTGTGCTGAACATTGACCCTGCAGTTCTGAACTGGATGCGTCGATTTCCTTCTTCTCGTGTTGAATTTGTAAGCATTAATGACGCTGATTCCTCTACTGTACCACTTGGTTCTGCGGTTCCTCAGGGATCAGTACTTGGCCCCCTTACCTTTTTTTTATCTTCTGTATTGCTGTGAATTGCCGTTCGCCTCTGTAATGTAGTCTGTATCCTGCAAGTAAAATAAATAAATAAATATCTCTCGCCAGGAAGCATGCCAGGAGGAAGGGGGGAAGGGGGGGGGGGAGAAAGAGAGAGAGCATGCGAACTCATTGAGGATCTGTTGAATCAGCACTATAACCCCTGCAGATATTTTATTGAATCAGCTGGAACCAGTACTAAGATTGTAATGACTTAACACGAGCCCTCAATGAAAATCTACCGGCTCAGCAGAAACCCCCAAGGAGTATCTGCTTACTGAACACCCACCTCCACTGAGAACATACGGACTTAATACCAGCCTCTGTTGAGGATCTATTATTCAGCACGAACTACTATTGACTAACAGTGACACAGCATGGAGCAGTTTTGGGGCACTAGTTGACTCAATGCAGATATCTAATGTGAATATGTTATACAACACAAACGCCTATTGAGAATCTATTTATTTATTTATTTCAAATACTTTCAGGGCCCGAAGGCATTACAGAAAGGAGTGGTACAAAAAATACAGTGCCTAGTTATGCAAAACTGAATTTATATGATTGCAGAAAACACAGTTTTCTTGAAGTCCTCAACATCGGTAATGGCAGCGATGGAGGGAGGAAGGTCGTTCGAGTCAACGCTGGTTTTAGGAATAAAATAATCATGACACAATTTTGTTCTCGAAAATGGAACACCAACTTTAAATATATGATCGGAACGGGATGAAATGTATGAAGGGCTCGAAAAAAGATGATCCTTTATTAGAGGGTTATGATAATACAGTCTGTGAAAAAGACAAAGTCAAAAACAATTTCGGCGCGAAGAAATATCTGGTAAGGAAAGTGTGTTTTTCATAGAAGTAATGCTGGCGTAACGGGAATAGTTAGATAAGATGAAACGTGCTGCACGATTCTGAATGGATTCTAGTGTGTTTATCAGTGCGATTATATTAGGATCCCAAACTGCAGATGCATATTCTAACTTTGGTCGTACTAATGTAAGCACGATCAAACTACAACTGGCGATCGCTGACTGTGTCGTGATTCTATTGACTATAGGCATGAACCCTATGCGAGAATTTAACGACTCAGAATAAATCCGCATTGAAAATATGCCGACTCAACCCGAACATCCACTCAATCGATTCACTCACTACCCACCTCTATTGAGAATCTATTGACTCAATAACAACTTCCGCAACGACAAGCGTACAGGGAGCGCCAGAATCCGAGCTCTCCGATCTCCTCAAACCTCTCTAGCGCGCACTCGCAGCACGAGCAGGCCATTTAATGAACGGAAAACGGCCGCTAACGCTCAACGCGCTGTCACCTCTGGGCGCGCGCCTCGAGGTATAACAGCAACGCGCCGTAGCCGTGCCAAAGTGCCGCCTAGCACGCGAGCGGCGGCCGCATTGCCCGCGAGGCTTCCTCTGCCACTTGGCACATTTTTTTCCCAGCTCGCTTTATGGCCGCCAAACGCGCCTTTCAAGGTCAAGGTCTCCACATCGCGGTAGCCTTTCCTCCTCTCCCCTCCTTTCTCTCTCTCCCGTACGCGCGGTTGCTTCATTCCTGCCCCGCCGTGGTCGCGTCATGAAAACGGTGCAGCGCTAGCGAAGGCACAACAGCTGCCGTGTCGGCTAATAATCAGCGGTCTGAATCTGTTCGAACCGTGAACGGCTTTGTAAAGCGGGGGACTGATTTGCGGAGTCGATGCTCGCTGTCGGGAATTGAGACCACGACCTAACGGGACGGGAACAATAGGGAGATTTAGCATAGCGGAGACTTACTAGTGCAGGCGCAGGACTATAGGCGGGTGCGTACAGCGCATGCGTGATTTCCAGGTGCGCGTCGCCGCCTTACTAGTGCCATACTAGTGCGCAGCTAGCACCCGGCTGGTCCGGCATGCGTTTTTGGTTGTAAGCCTGCGGTGTACTAAAACTTGCTCATGCCTAAATATTCTTGGACAAAAATTTTGAATATTGGAATATTGTAATATATATTGTTGTGGAAATACTGAATAATGGTCCATTCTTCCGATATGTAGCAAAGTCTTTCTTTTATAATCTTTCTATGGCTCGCATCGAAAAGTAAAGACTGTCAGAAAACCAATGGGGAACGCTTTTGACGATAGCAAGAACGTTATTAGCAGAATAAATGCAAGCCTGGCGAGGGGAGATCTGGGGATATATTGCTTGTTATAGTGAAATCTTACAAACAGGTAAAAAAGCTGCGCTTAAAATTCTTTTTGTGCGGAATTTTTGAGTATGAATCACTCAGAAAAACACAACAACGAAGTCACTTCCAACCGAGTCTCTGTAGCGTGGCTTTTTGGGCTTGTTGGTACATACTTCAAAGACACGGTACATAGTCAAAAACCTGTAAGCCTTACTTTGATAAAAGTCTGGTAATAGGAAAAAGTAGAGAAAGGTTAACGCGCGAAATCATTGAAGCCGAAAAGATAAATAGGTCAGGATGCTCGTGTGTAAGCACACCTTCCATTCTCCTCTCAGATAAAGAGCTCGTTTTTCTAAGAAATTGATACTGTTCGCACGTGTGATTACTGTTTTCTGGTGTATAAAAGTGTGATGCTTCAGGAGAATAAAGTTTGTTGGAAGTTAGCGCTCGTGGTGTTCGTCTCTCGTTTCTCGAGTCTCTGCTTTGAAGAAGCGCATCAGTTAAAGAAAAAGGAAAAAAAATCGCGATTACGTCGATCGCGTTGTTCTGTCGCACAAGCGACAAAAAAAAATAATATATACACGATGATTTCTTCAGGAAAACGGATCACAGGCAGAACTTCAGGTACGGGGTCTGCAGGTTCCTAATGGAAACGAGCCTACCCAAAGAAGCCGCCGCGGTACACCAAGATGTAATCAAACAACACGTCCAATCTTCATAGCTTTACATTGATTGCTGAGCGGGTTTGACTAGCGCAAGACGGAATGGAAAAGCCTCCACGCTGGCTGACGCGAGCGCTTGTACGGTTCCGTGGGACGCGGTGTGGGTAGTTACGGGTGCGGCTTGCACGCTTCTACGGCACTCCTCCGCGCGGTCGCTCTCGTGACGCCAGCGCCAGACGATTACAGCCGTCAGCGCCGCAGCGACAACCGCAGCGACAGCGTTGTAAGCGCGCACAGTTGCGCCGCTTGACACCGTTTCACCGCCGACGCGAGCCGCTATCGTGTTTCGGGCTTCTTAGCGGGACACTTATGGCGGCCTTTAAGCTCTAAAATCTCTGTATAATCAAGAAGAACCTTTTCCTTACGTTTCTGCACCTCTGGTCCGTAGGAGCTCAGAAAGGACTGCACAATATGGCTGAGAAACAAAGCCCGCTCATCGGTTACTTTTTGATGAAGGCGGTGCGTATCGTATTTGGCAAAGTAACCAGGCCGCATGGTTTGCTCCTCATTGGTATATTGGAGCACTTATGGCAGCCATTAATCTCTAAATTTCTGTGATCTAAGGCGAACCCTTGTCCTCACCTTTTAATAACTTTTAATGTTTGGAGAAGGCCTAATAGCTCCATTATATGAATGTGAAGTAAAGTTTGGTTTATTGGGGTTTAACGTCCCGAAGCAACTCAGGCTATGAGAGACGCCGTAGTGAAGGGCTCCGGAAATTTCGACCACCTGGGGCTCTTTAACGTGCACTGACATCGCACAGCACACGGGCCTCTAGAATTTCGCCTCCATCGAAATTCACCCGCAGCGGCCGGGATCGAACCCGCGTCTTTCGGGTCAGCAGCCAAGCTCCGTAACCACTGAGCCACCGCGGCGGGCGAATGAGAAGTAAACTATGCAGCCTAGTTACTTTTGGTGTAGAGGGCACTTGCCCCAATCAATAAAAAATCAGTAGCAGTTCTCCGAGCCTCCTGAGTTCGTCCCTCGTAGTCTTTTCTGTACAGTCTTTGTCAAAAATATACGGTCCAAGGGGTTTCCTTTCTGGACATTGCAGTAGGGCTGATTTTGCGTTGTGAACGGTTGAAATCGCTCGAAGGCTAGAGGGGGGACCCTCGTCCTCACTCTCCCAGAGCTGAGGACACCTAGGGGCGCTACGGGGCCCTACTGCATGGCTCTGAAGCAAGCTGCTCTTTGGTCCACTTATTTATGAAAAATGCTGTATGTGTTGCGGTAGATGATCAAGCTTAAAGATTCGATCGCGCCTTTTATCGTTTGCGCCGCCACCTTCAACACTCAACTCCCTGAATCCGGGTGACTGTGCAACACATCCACGTCAGATTCCCGCTGACATTACAACGCACAGCTGCGTTTTACGGCTTTTTTCCAAAGAAACGCATAAGGTTTCGCTGGAAGTCAAAGAGATATACTTAATGCGCTCCGTGCACGTACTCAAATGGCCATGAAGTGTGTAACTATAGGAGCTCAATGACACGAGTTTGTTCCCATATCTGAATCGTCTTGCTTGCCCCTCCCCCTTCCTCCCAGCAGCCCAACGACTCCCTACACTCCGTTTCATACAGCAGGTGCCACGCTGTGAAGTGTACGGAGGTAGTCCGCACTGGAAAATGAAGGAAGGCCTGTTACTCCGCGCTTTCTCTGTGGCCTAGTTGTCTAAGGCATGACAAAGCGACATCGTGTTTTCACCAATAAGAGTGCATTTAATCGAACTCATAACAAATCTGCTAGGTAGCAAGCCTGCAGGCAAAGTATTTACTGTGTTTCGCTCACCACAAGGAACGCACTACTTTTTGGTCGCGGATGCAGGCAGCGCTAGCTCTTGTTTGCGCGAGTATAGTTTCTCGCGCGTCACCTTCATGTTAGTCGTGATTTTTACTTAAGTACCTGCGCAGTCTCGTACGCATTTGGCTAAATAAGACGATGTTGCATGTTTCTACACTCTAAATAGAAAAGAGTAAAAAAGGAGTAAAGTCGTCTTTTAGCGCATTACCTTTAAAAAGGGAATAGGCTGGAGGACAGCTTAATCCATTTTCACTCCCACATAGGCGTATTAATATTTGGAGTGCAAACGCACATAAATAACCGCATCGCATATCATTTAACTTAACTTGTACCTGCCTTCTTAACTTGTTCACTTCTGTTTTCAGCCGTATGTATTCTGTGTTGTATATTTGTTGTTTTCTTTGATGAATCCCCCCCCCCCTATGTAATGCCTGCATTGGGCCTTTAGGGTATTGAAATAAATCAAATAAATAAATAAATTTAGAAAGCTCACTGTGAAAGAAATGCTGGAATTAGGGCTGCAATCTGTTTTGTTTTGTTTTTGTATACGTTCATAGAAACACCCTGTATTGAGAAATACACCAGGGTTGCCAGATGGCTCCGACCTCAGGTAGCCAAATTGGCTTCCGTAATAGCCCAAACGTAGCCAAAAGCGAAATTTTTGCGTAGCCCAAAAGTAGCCAAAAAATTTTTGTTTTTGTGACGACATTTCTTAAGCATATTGAATTAATTTTCGGCAAGAATATTTACATATTAGATTTCTTTCCCGCACATGATGTCTGAGGGGGTGCGCACGGCGTGTTCTTTCCGTTGTTACATTTCGCATCCGTCATGCGCGCTAACCAGTGCGGCTAACCAGGTCCTAAAGATGGGGCTGAAGTTCCACTTTGCAGGTGCGGCAGTAGGCCATATCACCTGAGGCGGGTTACGACAGCCAGTCTGCACGCGGAAAAGAACGGCGGCGCTATATAACGTAATCACGCCTCTAGTTTAGGAATATTTCACCTTTTAAATGTTCGCGCGCAGATTAGACACATCGACAGTGAAAATACTTTACTATATACTTACACAGCCTCACATTTCAATTTTATGCTTTAAGAGAAAGGTTCTCACTGAGAGCGTCACCTCAAAGCATCTAGCGAGCGCCTTCTTGATGCTACATTCTACGATATGCATGAGCTCAGAATAAATCAAGGATATATGCCATTAGATGGTAATCTGTGTCGATTTTATCTTCAGTCTAACAGCACGTTCACAATAATGAGAAAAACATATTGCCACTGAATTCCGGCTCTTTTTTCCATTCCTTTTGGAGTCCCGGATGTACATCACCCACTTGCCCATTCTGATTAAAGTTCTCGTAGCGACGGATCTAATGCCATGTCATGCCACTAACTTCCGCCGCCTTCGTTAGTTACAGTGGGTTCCGCGCCGCGCCGAAGAATGGCTCTATGGTTCCGCATGAGTGCACGCAGATTACGCAACGGACACGGCGCTCTCGCGTCGCTCGCAATGAATCTCGAGGGCTGCACATGTGCCGCTTGAGGCTGCAGAAAAAGCGTAGGCTCTAGCGAGTGGCGCGCTTGCTGTGTCCACCACGAGAATAGGAAGAAACAGAAAAACCTTATTAATGCGTAAGCATTACTTGCCTCATGCGTATCTTGAGCAGAATGTGCCCGCAGAAGCAGAATACACAATACAAGAAAAGAAACTCCTGGCGGTGGGTTTCCAACCAGCCACCTACCGCAGCCGAAGCGGACGCCCCAAACCACTAGGCCACGTCTACGGTTAACATGTGAGGATCACGAAACCAGGCAACAGAAGTGAAACAGTAGCATTTAATGCTTACGCATTCGCACCACGTTGGAAGACGTAAGTTCTCTTAGTGTTTTTCCTCTATTCTTGTACCATGGTCACCCGTGGTGCACCGTCGATGGGAGAACGCTCACATGTGCAGAGAGCAACAGTCTATGTTCGGTGGCGCGCGCGCGAAGGTGGCGTTAGTTCGATGATTAAGTGGAATATAGGCCGTGACGTGTTTCCGGGGGGGGGGCAACTTTCACGCAGTGTCCACTCTTCATAAAAGAAATCGAAAGGCCATGATCCTTGACCGCCTGAAACACATGTTTCCTCGAACACAGCGTTGTCATTTTGTAGCAGACGCGCTCCATTTCTTTAACCTGCTATAGCCTCCATTTTGATTCCGGCATTCCTTTTATTTCGGTCACTGTATAATTGTAACAGAGCACATTATAACAAATTTAACTGTTTTTTTCACGCATGTTAGTTATATGGGGTTTTGTGGCGCATAAGCAACTATGGCTATCATGCGCCAAACTTTTTCACGCATGAAAAAGATGTAGCCCAAAAGTAGCCACATAGCCAAAACGAAATTTCTGACGCCAACTCGGACAAAAAGTAGCCCAATTTGGCTATTAATAGCCCAATCTGGCAACCCTGAAATACACTTCCCTTAACGCGCACAAGAGGAACTTTTGCTTAGGCAAGAACAGGATGTGCACCGTATCGTCAGCTGTCGCTCAGCGATAGAGGGCGCTTCCATGTGTAAACACTAGATCTTCTCCTAGCTTAACTTTAGTCGTTCCCCGGAAGCCACGACATGGGGGGAAGACATTGTTTTTGTAGGCGAAGGAAAAACGCGTCCGGCCAAGCACGCGGCTTCCCCGTAATGGCTCGTCAAAGGAGCTGCGTCGTGTCATTCTCCTTCTCTCCGTTTCTTTTTCTTTTGCTTTTTCCTTCTTTCATTCTCGACTGGGAGCGACGTAATGATGTCATCCGCCCACTTTTCGCCTCCGGCCTGTTTCTACGCTGCGCAAGACTCCGAATCCGCTTCCGGCTCTGGCACCCAAGACGGGACGACACGCGCGCGTGCTCTATGTCGGGCCGGGATTCGGGTTTCACGTGTATACGCGGAGCTCGCGGTTAGCGGGTGCTGAGTTCCGCGTGATGTGAAGGGGTCGTCTTACGAGAAACATTCGCCAGCGTTGAATGCACTTCCTACGCGATCCTAATCATGTTTACAACTCATTAAGACGGAAGCCTTTAATGCCTCATCGTTGCCGACAGAAGGTTGTCAGCAGAAGCTTGTGAGCGGAGGTGTCACGCTTTTGACGGGTGTCCACCTAGATATGTGAGACAGTTACTGCGTAATTTCCTTTCCTCAAATACAATTTTCATTTTCTTCATTGCGGCCCCTCTTTCTCTTTCTTTCACTCTCACTTCCTCCCTTCCTGTAAGGCGCGGTTCGGGTGTCCACCGAGATGACAGTGAATTACAGCGCCATTTCCTTTCCTCAAAAAGCGTTGCGTTCTAAGGGCAAGGCATCGCGCCGAATGGGTGGTGGCGTTCCGTGGACTACCTGGCAGCGCTACAACACGCTGTCGCGTTCCACTCCTAAAGGCGAAGCTTAAGCGTCAATAATTAGCAGTTCATCAGTGATTAGTAGTGACTAGTGATTAGTAATTTGTCATTACTTATTAGTCGTTAATTACGTGTTACGTCATCCAGTGGTGACGTCACCAGTGCCACAGGGGGCAGTCAAAGTGGTGCGGAAAACCCTTTCGCCTCTACACACTTTAGACAGTCAAAGTGCCCCCTGAATTTTGTATTCCCTCGTCAATAAAAAGATTCCGCATAGCGAGTTTGAAAGCTGGCATGATGCTTGGATTATCACGCGTCGTTATAGAGTGTGCGTGCGTTAGTTAATCTGCGGATTGTTCGTTTAGTATGCGTCGGTGTGTGGGGCTGCAGCTTAAGCAAGAGCTTGACTCTATAAGTGTGCGCGCGTGCGAGTGCGTCTGTGGGCATTTGTGTGTGTGTGTGTGTGTGTGTGTGTGTGTGTGTGTGTGTGTGTGTGTGTGTGTGTGTGTGTGTGTGTGTGTGTGTGTGTGTGTGTGTGTGTGTGTGTGTGTGTGTGTGTGTGTGTGCGTGCGTGCGCGTGCGTGCGTGCGTGCGCGTGCGCGGAGTTCAGACCGAATCGCATGCGTCTAAACTTACCAATAAGCCTAAAACTTTTCCGTTTGCCACTCCACGTTGCTGCCTAGGAAGATACGCTCGCTACAAAGTTGCGGGATTGTCATGTAGTCAGTAGATAGTCTAAACTTACCAATAAGCCTAAAACTTGGTCCATTTGTCACTCCACGTTGCTGTATAGGATACTCTCGTTACAAAGTTGCGGAATTGTCGCGTAGTCAGTAGATAGGAAGAAGAGCGCTTCGTGCTATGTCCTTTACACATGATTTTCCTTTCAACCTTGCAGCGCATCAAATCATCCAACTAATATCCTTTCCCTAAGCACACAAATGTATTTTTACTAGATTCACCAAATGTTACGCGTAGGTGATCGTTCATTCGCGTGTACTGACAGCTAAACAAGAAATTGCGAGGACAGTTTGGCAACTGAAGTGTTGAGAGGCGGAAGCCGAGGACACTATGCCATGACTTCCCGTGGATGTGACGTCATGCCGTTCCCGTGGCTATATCGATACCCATATTATACACCTTTCGGGAATCTTAAGTGTTGATTAAACTTAATTACAGATTTTTCCATCTAATCTGACAAAAATCCAACGTTTTTTCGACCATTCTGTGACAATTTTCACTATGCCGTGACGACTTCCAGTGGGTGTGACGTCACACCATTCCCGCCGCTATATCGGTGTCCGCGCTATTTCGACGCAATTTCGACATGTTTGCCTATAACTGATTAACTAATTAATGTACAGTCATCAAACTTGGCTTGCAGGTTCATTTTTTCTCCTCTACCCGAAGCATCCATTGGTTTTCTTCTATCTTTTTTAGTTAAAAGTTAAACGCATGTGACAGGCTTCGTTAACGGACGACAGTATGAGCCATTAAAGGCTTTCGCCTTAATACACATATGTACTATACATGGAGACACCACACCGCCCCGTACCGTGTCACGTTCATATCTCTGCGAGTCAGATGAGACGGTCGCTCTGCGACAGGCGTGCGCTAATTTTGCCGACGGGAGCAGACGGCGCTTTTCGAACAGCGCTGCTTGGATAAGGGGGATTCACACTGTGTGTTTTATAAGGACAGCGGAACCGCCCAGTGCCCTCCTATGTGGAGCACTACACCCCGAACGTTGGTCGCATATAACAGCTGCTCTGCCGTGCTGGCTCCCAGAAGTGGCGGCGGCGGTGTATTTTTGGAGCCTCTCCTCCGGTGAAGCCAAGTGTGGGTGGAGGCCGAGGCCTTGCCTGCTTCGGAGTCTGTATAACACGAGGGGTGCGCGATGCAGCCGGTATATGGACCCCGGCTTTTTTTCTGGCGTCGCGCAGACTCGTTCTATATCTCTGCTATACGAGGTGTTTCAGGGAAGACTCAGTAATTTACAAATATAGGCTTTTTGGGGTAAAAATATGGCTTTTGCGGCATAGTGGTACAAGTGTTGGCGGACACCGGAAAGCCAGTGATTTGTCGTAAGCAGTAAGCTTAAGCCCCGCCGCGATGGCTCAGTGGTTACGCCGCTCGGCTCCTGTCCCGAAAGACGCGCGTTCGGTCTCGGCCGCGGCGGTCGAATTTCGATGGTGGCGAACTTCTAGAGGCCCGTCTACTGTGCGATGTCAGTGCACGTTAAAGAACCCCAGGTGGTCGAAATTTCCGCAGCCCTCCACTACGGCGTCCCTCATAGCCTGAGTTGCTTTGGGACGTTAAATAAATAAACCAATAAACCAAAGCTTTTTGGGGTAAAAAGAAGGCTTGCTTTTGAGGCATAGTGGTACAAGTGTTGGCGGACACCGGAAAGCCAGTGATTTGTCGTAAGCAGTAAGCTTAAGCCCCGCCGCGATGGCTCAGTGGTTACGCCGCTCGGCTCCTGTCCCGAAAGACGCGCGTTCGGTCTCGGCCGCGGCGGTCGAATTTCGATGGTGGCGAACTTCTAGAGGCCCGTCTACTGTGCGATGTCAGTGCACGTTAAAGAACCCCAGGTGGTCGAAATTTCCGCAGCCCTCCACTACGGCGTCCCTCATAGCCTGAGTTGCTTTGGGACGTTAAATAAATAAACCAATAAACCAAAGCTTTTTGGGGTAAAAAGAAGGCTTGCTTTTGAGGCATAGTGGTACAAGTGTTGGCGGACACCGGAAAGCCAGTGATTTGTCGTAAGCAGTAAGCTTAAGCCCCGCCGCGATGGCTCAGTGGTTACGCCGCTCGGCTCCTGTCCCGAAAGACGCGCGTTCGGTCTCGGCCGCGGCGGTCGAATTTCGATGGTGGCGAACTTCTAGAGGCCCGTCTACTGTGCGATGTCAGTGCACGTTAAAGAACCCCAGGTGGTCGAAATTTCCGCAGCCCTCCACTACGGCGTCCCTCATAGCCTGAGTTGCTTTGGGACGTTAAATAAATAAACCAATAAACCAAAGCTTTTTGGGGTAAAAAGAAGGCTTGCTTTTGAGGCATAGTGGTACAAGTGTTGGCGGACACCGGAAAGCCAGTGATTTGTCGTAAGCAGTAAGCTTAAGCCCCGCCGCGATGGCTCAGTGGTTACGCCGCTCGGCTCCTGTCCCGAAAGACGCGCGTTCGGTCTCGGCCGCGGCGGTCGAATTTCGATGGTGGCGAACTTCTAGAGGCCCGTCTATTGTGCGATGTCAGTGCACGTTAAAGAACCCCAGGTGGTCGAAATTTCCGCAGCCCTCCACTACGGCGTCCCTCATAGCCTGAGTTGCTTTGGGACGTTAAATAAATAAACCAATAAACCAAAGCTTTTTGGGGTAAAAAGAAGGCTTGCTTTTGCGGCATAGTGGTACAAGTGTTGGCGGACACCGGAAAGCCAGTGATTTGTCGTAAGCAGTAAGCTTAAGCCCCGCCGCGATGGCTCAGTGGTTACGCCGCTCGGCTCCTGTCCCGAAAGACGCGCGTTCGGTCTCGGCCGCGGCGGTCGAATTTCGATGGTGGCGAACTTCTAGAGGCCCGTCTACTGTGCGATGTCAGTGCACGTTAAAGAACCCCAGGTGGTCGAAATTTCCGCAGCCCTCCACTACGGCGTCCCTCATAGCCTGAGTTGCTTTGGGACGTTAAATAAATAAACCAATAAACCAAAGCTTTTTGGGGTAAAAAGAAGGCTTGCTTTTGAGGCATAGTGTTACCAGTGTTGGCGGACACCGGAAAGCCAGTGATTTGTCATAAGTAGTGAGCTTAAGCCCCTGCGCGATGGCTCAGTGGTTACGGCGCTCGGCTGCTGGCCTGAAAGGCGCGGGTTCGATCCCGGCCGCGGCGGCCGAATTTCGATGGTGGCGAACTTCTAGAGGCCCATCTACTGTGCGATGTCAGTGCACGTTAAAGAACCCCAGGTGGTCGAAATTTCCGCAGCCCTCCACTACGGCGTCCCTCATAGCCTGAGTTGCTTTGGGACGTTAAATCAATAAACCAATAAACCAAAGCTTTTTGGGGTAAAAAGAAGGCTTGCTTTTGAGGCATAGTGTTACCAGTGTTGGCGGACACCGGAAAGCCAGTGATTTGTCGTAAGTAGTGAGCTTAAGCCCCTGCGCGATGGCTCAGTGGTTACGGCGCTCGGCTGCTGGCCTGAAAGGCGCGGGTTCGATCCCGGCCGCGGCGGCCGAATTTCGATGGAGGCGAAATTCTAGAGGCTCGTGTACTGTGCGATGTCAGTGCACGTTGAAGAACTCCAGGTGGTCGAAATCTCCGGAGCCCTTCACTACGGCGTCCCTCATAGCCTCAGTCACTTTGGGACGTTAAATCAATAAACCAATAAACCAAAGTTTTTTGGGGTAAAAAGAAGGCTTGCTTTTGAGGCATAGTGTTACCAGTGTTGGCGGACACCGGAAAGGCGGTGATTTGTCTTAAGCAGTAAGCTTAAGTAGTACCCTCAAGAGAAAACTATACAATACCTGTATCATACCGGTGCTCACCTATGGGGCAGAAACGTGGAGGCTGACGAAAAGGGTTCAGCTTAAGTTAAGGACAACGCAGGACAACGCAGCGAACTATGGAAAAAAAAAATTATAGATGTAACTTTAAGAGACCGGAAGCAGGCGGACTGGGTGAGAGAACAAACGCGGGTTAATGTCATCCTAGTCGAAATCAAGAGGAAGAAGTGGGCTTCGGCAGGGCTTGTAATGCGAAGGAAAGATAACCGCTGGTCCTTAAGGGTAACGGAGTGGATTCCAAGCGAAGACAAGCGTAGCAGGGGGCGGTAGAAAGTTAGGTGGGCGGATGAGATTGAGAAGTTCGGGGGGATACGGTAGCCGCAGCTGGAAAAGGATAGGATGAATTGAAGAGGCGTGGTAGAGGCCTTTGCCCTGTAGTGGGCGTAGTCAGGCTGATGATGACGATAATGATTAAGCTTATAAACTACTTTCTGCTAATTATTTTAACTATAACAGACAAGGGTTGCAATTAGAGATTTGTAGCCGGCCGCTGGTAATAGCCCAATCGGTTTTTAGAATTTCGAAAACGCGATTACCTTCACCGCTGTGATTCGACAACATTTGGCCGCATCGTGCGAAAACAAATGCGCTTTTGAAAGCATGCGGGCAAAGCAACTCTCCAGTGCACGCAACTGGTTGAAAAAGCCGAAGTTTTCTACAGCAACAGCGGCAAGTTTTCGCCGATTCAATCCTTAAGCCCTTTCACCATCGACCAGCTCGCCTCTTATACCGGTGCTGGCGAATGACATTGCTAGCAAACTGTGACATCATCACTGACGTCACAGCCGGTAGCTGGCCTTAGTAGAGGGGCTAAATAATTGATGGGAAAAAGAATCGTGGCGAAATACCTTTCTTGTCATTACCGCGCGAAACAAATCTCCCTGGAACGAACACCAGCCTCCTGGCGCGAAAAATAAAGTAGCAGAAAAACTCCATTGGCACCGGATCAACGGCGCTGTTGACAGGCACTCGAAGCTACCCGACATGAGCACGAACGGCGTTGGCAGACGACCGAAAAAAGGCCTGAATTGGGTAGGGGGGGGGGGGGAACTGCTCAGTTTTAATTGCGCACGATGGATACGCTCCGTACACTACCTCCCTGACGTTGTGTTTATAAACACCCTTGCCCTCTCCCTCACCTCCTCCTCTTCCTTCTATTTCCCCTCCGCGAGTGCAGCAATATCGATCGATGCTGCCCCCCTCCTCCCGTCCACTCTCCATCCACTACCCCAACGCCCCCTGCCGGCTCTGCCAATCGCATCTATACTCATCTATCTATGCATGCATGCAGAACAACCCCGCGGGTGATTGCGCTGCATATGTGCGCGCACAGTCCGTATTATTAGCCCCAACTCTCCAAGGGCCCTTATCTTGTGTTACTTTGCTTGTTTTTCTTTTCTTTTTTGTTTCGCGTATTTTTCTGCGTGGGCAACAACCGCACCCTGGTGCTGCGGCAAACCGTAAAAATATAGATAAACGAACCCTATAAGACATGGAGGAAAGCGTGGATACAAGAAAACATCCAAGACGAGACCCAGGCTAGGCGCGTGGACTACGACGTCAACGTTAACGAAAAATGTCAGCTGGGCATGTCGTGGCGGCCGCTTTGTGCGTCGCCCGCGGGTACGCTGCTGGCGACGACAGCCAGTAGCAACTGCTCGCTGTCGCTGCTTCTGCTGCTGTCATTACCAGAATGCTGCCTTTTTCTTTTGTCCTTCTCCTTTCTTTCTATTTCTCCCTCGCTTTTCCTCCACCTCTTTCCTCTCCCTTCTGCAATCTTCTTTCTCTCCCGGCTTCGCGCTAATTTTCGCTTAAAAGTACAACAGTTATCGGCGCGCGCGATAACGTTCTGACTTACTTCGCGTTTCGTCACAAAGTGCTGTTTTCAACACCCTCGGGCACCGAAGCGCAGTTTAGGGGCTGTTCTTTGTTCTTTTTTTGTTTCCGCAGCGCCTAAGCGCTTTTGCGTGTTCGGTAGACTCTTGCGAAAGACAAGAATTTAAAAATAAAAGGCTCTCCTATTTTTCTTCTGCTCAAATCTTTCTGTGAGGCTTGCGAAAGCGCTGTAATGGTTTCCAGCGCGGTGTAATCAAGGGCGCTCTTCGAAAAAGGTTGCGCTAGTGAGGTGTGGCCACCCACACGCATATTACGTAGTCTTTGACGCGTCGCTCGGCCGCCCATTAGAGTTTTAGCGAAGCGTTACCGTATACCGCCACCACCGTCTGCACACCAGCTGTTGGGGGCAGCGAAGAACAGAAACAACCTTGACGACGCTCAAACTACAGTGCGTGATAGTATTAGAGATCTCTCCCCCGCAAGTACTCCTTCTATTTAGCCCGGGTTCTACCCTTACGTCTATACATACGCGGAATTGGTCATTCTAAAGTTTGCTGATTTATTTTCAGCATAACTGTTTGGATGTAATCGAATTATTTTAATTTCCACCGGCCACGGAGGGCACATTGCTCAGAACCCGCTGGGCAGGTTGTGATGACGTCACGAGGTCACATGGCTTCTCTCGAATGTCATTATTTAAATTGCCAGCTGCTGCGGCGGCCAAGTTGCTGACATTCCGGTGGGCTGGTAGGCCAACTACTTTTTCGTGACACGGACAGATGGACGCCGGCTTTTGTAGAGAACGGGGCCTTTAATGTTATTGCATAATATGCGGGTCTCGAGGTACTGTTCAACAATAGCAATGCCCTGTTGGCAATCAATATCAACTCAGAAGCGACTGCCTAGAACTCAGCAAAAGCTTAGCCCCCTATACCTGCCGAGGTGGCTGGGTGGCTGCGTTTGTCTGATGAGTCCAAGGTCGCAGGTTCGAACCCCGAAGGCAGCGGCCGAGTTTCGATGGGGGCGAAACGCAAACAGCCCTTGTACAGTGCTATATGTCAGTGCAAATTAAGGAATCCCAGGTGTTCAAGATTAATCTGTATCCCTCCACAGCGTCATCTGTCATAGCCCATGTCCGATTTCGGGACATTAAACCCCAACCACAGACCACAGCGGACCATATCATATCATACCATACGATATCACACAAAATCATACCATGTCATACCAAACATGACGGAAACCAGCAGTCATCGAAATCAAACCATATCATACCAAACCACACCATACCCCACAGCACCGTACCGTACTATACCATACATCATCTTCGTCATCATCAGCCTGCCCACTGCAGGGCAAAGGCCTCTCCCTCGTCTCTTCAATTAACCCTGTCCTTTGCCAGTTGCGGCCACCGTATCCCCGAAAACTTCCTAATCTCATCCGCCCACCTAACTTTCTGCCGCCCCCTGCTACGCTTGCCAACTCTTGGAATCCACTCCGTTACCCTTAGGGACCACCGGTTACCTTGCCTTCGCATTACAATACCATACCTTACCGTACCATATGCCATACCATATATACCATGCCATACAATATACAATACCACTTTGCTAGTTCTTTTCGTTTTCTTTTCAAAGCGAAAGGAAGCGTCCAGGATTGTGTTCCAGCGTCCTCAGTACATCGCCCTTACAAAAAAGTTTTAGACAGTCTATAGAGTGTCTATAGACTTCTGTCTACAAAGTCTATAGACAGAAGTCTATTGGCAATACAAATGCCATAGACAGTCTATAGACAATCTATAGATTTATGGCTATACACTTTTAGTAGACTTTTGTCATAGACGGTCTATAGACTATGAATAGACAAAAAGCAATATCTACAGGAAGTCAATAGAGACAATAAAAAGTCTATAGACTGTCTATAGACCATTTTTATAAGGGTGGTTGCGTGTGCACACTGCGTATTCTGCAAGCGCACCCAACACGCCGATATACTTAGCTCAGGCGTACCGGGCATGCTGAGGTTACACCCGCTTACCCGCTAAGGAGCTGAAATCAGCCAAAGAGACCTTCGCTGCTCGGCCTTCCCAGAAATCCTTGTCGCCAAACAGATAACGTTCCAGGCGATCTCTGCAGTGCGCGAGCATGGCTCTCGTGTGCGACGAAGTACGGGCGTGGCAGTTTCTTAACAACATCGTCGGGCCGCCGCACGCGCGGGTTCCACTGCGGATCGCCGACGTCGGCGTCACGCGCGTCGCGCTAAGCGCGCTAAGAGAGATGAGGGTTGTGCGCACTTTACAGCCTCTTTTTCAGTGGTGCCACGATGGCGCTCGGAGGCGCTGACGCCCTCCCTCGGGAGGCGCGACGCCAAACGCTAGACTCAGCGCTAGACTCAGCTTGGCTTCGTACTTTTCGGCCGCGAAACGTGGTTAGGCATGCTTGGGGGAACAGCAGAGCGATGCACGGTAATAACTGAGAGAAACTCGCGGGCGACAAAGTGAAGGCGACGGCGGAACTTCGCGTAACGCCAAACATATCGGCTGACGGTGAAAATATCGGCGCGGCGGTTTTCTGTTCGTCGCGTCCTGCTTTTTGTCCTTCTGGTGTGAAAAAATACATGTGGAACGAACTGTAACCAAGCACTATACGGTGACGTGCGCATAGGAAGTCAAGAATTTCCTTCCTAATCATGGCCGGACTGTGTGCACATTGATCCTTTCTTCCTTTCTTCCTTTCCTTCTTTCTTTCTTTCCTTCTTTCTTTCTTTCCTTCTTTCTTTCCTTCTTTCTTTCCTTCTTTCTTTCCTTCTTCCTTTCCTTCTTCCTTTCTTTCTTCCTTTCTTTCTTCCTTTCTTTCTTCCTTTCTTTCTTCCTTTCTTTCTTTTTCTCTTTCTTTCTCTCTCTTTCTCTCTTTGTTTCTCCTTCTTTCTCTTTCTCTTCTTCTCCTCCTTTCTTTTTCTCCTTCTCTCTTTCCTTTCTCTTGTTTCCTTTCTCTTTCTTTCTTTCTCTCTCTTTTTCCCTTCCTTTCTTTCCTTCTTGCGAAGACAGCGAGACGACACACACTGAAAAGGGATCCAGCAACGCATGCACTCACTGACTGCTTCTGAATTCAGTATTTCTTTTTTCGCAGTAAAGATTGAGTTTCGAGTTAACGTTTCAGTTGCTGTGTATTTTCTCATCGTCTCTGTCAATGTAGTGTCCACACTCTATATTTATTAATTTTTTGATGGGGAATCAGTCAATGGCGTAACACATCCTGTGACGTCACGCCACGTGTTCGGCGAAGCGACGTCACGTGACCGGCGACGTCGCCAAAAGCGAGGAGCCGTTAGAAGGCGCTGCGCACAAGTACTGATGGAGTCTCTTCATTTCACCGCAGATAGCAGAAGCACCAAAAACTATACCAGTCGAGCGTATTAATGAGAAGGCATATTCGTAAAGGAATATTACCGCTATGGAGAGCGCGAAAGGTTGCAGCTTCCACTGTAGGCTGCACGACTACTTTACGGACTTTTCATTTCGCAGTCGTTAAACAAGAGAGGGCGCACCAATCTTGGGTCATACGCTTTTTCTTATCCTCCACATCAGACACGTTGCCCCATCGTTTAATTCGAGATACCGTATGTATCTTGAAAACAGAATTTATGCAGAGAAGCGGCTGCGTATACTCTAATACTTCTCTGAGTACAGATAGAGAGAGATAGACCGCCAATGGGAAAATTGAGCGCTATAGGAGAATTTTAAAACACCCTTTGAGGGATTGCGAAGTTTATATAATATACAATAGAGCTTCATTTACATCCCTGTACATGATGTACAGTCTTTGTCAAAAGTAACCAGGCTGCACATTTTTCTTCTCAGTCGTACATTAAAGCTATTATGCCAGCCCTCAATCACTAAATCTCTGTATGGTAAGAAGAACCCCTGTTCTCCCCTTCAAATTCCTTTTTTATCTTTGGGGGGAAGCCGTGAGGGCTCTGTTATACGAATGAGAAGCAAATCATGGAGCCTGGTTACTTTTGACAAAGACTGTACATGATGATTTACATGATGGGGATGATGTACGTCATGATGTACAGTCTTTGTCAAAAGTAACCAGGCTGCATGGTTTGCTTCTAGCTTGTATACTGGAGCCCTTGAGACTTTCCTAAAGATCAAAAGGCGTTGGAAGGTAAGAAGACCCCCAGTCCTTACCTTTAACGACCATTTCAGCTTCAGGGAAGCTTTAAGGGCGCCACTGTACGAGCTAGAAGCAAACCATGCAGCCTGGTTACTTTTGACAAAGACTGTACATGATGGGAATGGCTAGCGAGTCCCCAGCCCACACAGGAAGCGTGCAGTGGACGACATCATCCGGCGCTCGGTGAATCCAAATCCGTCGTACAATAAGAGTGTCTAATCCAAAGTAAATTGAAGCAAGCACATCGGAACAAACTATGGAACTCTGCGCACAAAACTCGACAGTGAAGAGCAAAGCTCAGGATCATGGTATGCTGAGCTGGGTACTGAATTTCCGAGGGAGTAATAGGAAAACGATAAGCCATAGGAAAAGCGTACGCCCGATCGAGCCAGCTGTGGGAGGGAGATTATATTGGTCGGTGCCCATAGCAGGAGCACTCGTTTCGAAAGCGGATTTGGCGATAACGCTGGAGTAAGTCTAAGCCTCGACAAAAGTGTAACGCATAGAACAAGGAATCTTGGGATGAAAGAACTCGGAAAACGTGCACATTCGAGTGCCTCTCCGCGAGCGGATACTGAAAATAGCAAACATAAAAAAGAATAAAAAAAGTGGAAGCTGGACACAGCGCACTTTGACCGCTCAACGGGAATGGTTGGGTTCATACCGATCCGCGTGTTTTTAAATTAAGCGGCCGACGTTTTTATAAGCCACGTCTGGGACATGGTTGATGGTTATGGTTATCTCCTGATGAAATAGCCAGCTCTTTCTCGTCCTGAACTAATCTAGGCTCAGACGCATTTAATTACACAACACTTTATTTTTTATTTATTTCCTCAGCAGCACCTAGCATTAGTATGGGCTTGGAGCCTGAATAAAAATGCACGTTTAATTCGATTTTATACCATTTCAGTTCTTCTGTCACGTCTAGAGGGCGCGACGGGCGACAGTCGATTGTCATGGAAAGAAAACTATTACTACATCAAACCGGACCAGAATAAGACAAATCTTTTCCTCCTAATCGATTCCATTCTTATCATCCTCGAGCTCGAACTTTGACTACGAAGTTGTGGGATTCAAGCCCCACCGCGGCGGCCATGTTTGGATGTAAGCGGTGTGCATAAGGGGCCCGTTTGCTGTGCAATCTAAGAGCACGTAAGAGAACCCCCGGCGGACTAAGTAAATCTATATAGTGCCCTCCGCGGACGGCGTGCTTCGCAGTAAACAGCGTTACTTCGCTAAGTAAAATAAATAAACAAATGAGTCAAGTATACTTGCTGTGCCAAATCGCAGGCACTTGCTTAAAGAACTGGGGCGAGGAAACACTTAGCGAAAAATCTATTATCAGCATCATCATCCTCATCAACCTACGCCCACTGCAGGAGAAAGGCCTCTCCCATACCTCTACAATTAGCCACGTTCCGTGCCAGCCGCGGCCACCGTATCCCCGCAAACTTCGCAATCTTATCAGCCCACCTGACTTTCTGTCGCCCCCTGATTCACTTACCTACTCTTTGAATCCAGTCCCTTACCCTTGATGACCATAGGTTGTTTTGCCTGCGCATTGCGTGCCCAGCCCAAGCCCATTTCTTCCTTAGAATTTAAAGTTACGGGAAACTTACGGATTGCGAGAAGAATATACATGGAGCACAACTGAGAGGGAAATGATACATTATCTGAGCTTTCTTCACGTCCCGGACCACGTTCAGGGAAGGCGCCACCCAAGATAGTTTACAAAACGAGACGTGTTCGAGTTTTTTTACATGTCGTCGGAGAACATATCGAAGACTATAGGGATCAGAAAAAGTCAGTACGTTCCATGCTTTATAGCACGTCGGACACAACACAAGAACGAAGGGCCTTTTCCCCGTCAAAGGACCCCCTTCCAGCCAGTGACATTGGCCGATTCTCATGAGCCTGCTAGCGTGACAAAGCAGGGAGTGGCGCCACAATGGAGAGGGGACTTTACCGCCGACCATAGAGGGATGGGATTATACCTTTTAATTTACCAACTGCCTACTTTCTCGCTCAAGCATGGTCGTGAGAATCCGCCGACGCCACTGGGTGAAAGGGGGTCCTTTGGCGGGACTATAGTTAGTCTGATAGTTATGCGTATAGTTTATATGGGGCTATAGCTTAACGAACAGCGCGGAGCAGTATTTTGGGAGAGAATAAAAAAAAAGAAAACCGGCGCGCCGAGAAAGGATTGGCAGGAACACGAGAAGGGATATAAACTAGGCATGCATGTAGAAAACGCTAATTGACTGGGGCCGAAGAAGATTAGCCAGAAACGGGATTTGGATCACGGATTTTCTTGTTTCTTCCTGAACCCCATTTTCCTCCCTCCCTTAATCCTGTTGTTCGAATTAGGCTCGATATACGCGTCAATTCCACGCGCGCTTGGAAAGTGGCACAAAGGGTAATAAACTAAATCAACGAAGAAGGCGGGAGAGGGGACAGGGGAGAGGGGGGGGGGGAAGAATTGCGCGCGCTCAGCCTCATAACGCCTCGCTAGAGTAATGGAATGTAAGGTGCTCAGAGCGGCCAAGCAGTTAATCTTCTTATAGGCAAGCCCAGCGCGCGTTCCCGCTGCGTTTTAGCTCACGCTAATCGTTCTTAAATCCTAATTTTCTAATCTTGATGGACGTCAATCCAGTTTAAAGAAAAGACCGGGTTAATAGTGCGCAGTTAGACAAAACGGGTCGTGGAACGAGCGAAGAAGCCGAGTAAATTGGCGGCGTCGTAAGACGGTCGATAAAATGCGACAACAAAACAAAAATAAATTGACCAGGCGTTAAAAACCGATCGATGGGCGACGTCAGCTTGAAAGAAACGTGGGCTTGTTGATGCGGATATTTTTTTTTACTTAACTGGAGAGAGAGAGAGAGAATAAATTTTATTGCACATTTAGTACCCTGCCCGGGGCTTTTTTTTTTATTAAACTGGAGCATTGGGATGCGCTGGATCAAAGTGAATTCGTACGGATAGGGTTAATCTACGAGGCAAAATTACTGCCTTCTGCAGACTATAACAACGAACAACTGAGCATCCGTAGAAACGACGATTCTGTGCTTAATTTTCGAAGAAGACACCTGCCGATGGACCAAGAAATAAAATCATCTGATACTGCCCTATTAAAAGCATAAAGATCTGCGCACCTCGCGTAAGAATAGCCGGGTATCGCAAGAAGCCAATCGCACGTGACCGGCACAGACAGGCCAATCAATGATCGATCAGGCGTCCTTTCGCCGGCAGATCCGCACATACCACTCACTAATACGATCCATGGCTAAATTCTGCAAACAATCACGAGGCGCTCTGGAACACTAAGCAGGGCTAGGATAATAATTACGATCCCATGCTGGCATTCCATTTTAATTCGTTTCGCTTCCCGCCATTCAGAAAGCCGCGGCATCCACCTCCCTATCGTTACATCAGACCGACCCCGGTAATTTATGATACAAGAATTATATATAACGTAGCAATCCATTTTGTTCGATTCCATTTCTCGCTTACCGTCCGCAGCTCCGGAGATACGGAGGTGTGGCCCCGCTTGAGGCAATCAAGAAGACCATAATGGATCAAGTAGAATTGAATCACAATAAAGTCGCTATGCTATCCAGCTCTTATTCCTTCTTGCCCCCCCCCCCCCCCCCCCCCCCCCCCCGTTTTCCTCCTATTTTCTAGCCCTCCCACCAGCTGGTCATTATCCAGACGAAAATAAGCAGGTATACATGCAGTGCTGTCGGCATTCTTAGCTTCTTTTATTTTTCTGAAATAAACATTTCCTTGGAACTAGTCCAAAATAATTCCGTTCGCTTCATTCTTTCAAATTACAACCGTACGGCAAGCATCACAGCCATAAAATCTAACGTGTCACTCCCACCGTGACAATGTCGCCGTAAAATTGGTCGCCTAACACTATTTCACAAGCTATATCATCACGTTACGCTTCACGACTATTTCATATCACCCCCAGAATACATTTCACGGCGCATCGATCACCGCCACAAGGTTGGCATCCCAACATGCCACACCAAATCTTCTTTTCAGTCATATCTTCCTCGCACATCTGTGGAATGGGACCGCCTTCCCCCCGATATTGAAGCCATTGCAGATAACAAAACCTTTCACGACGCAACAGCTAACATTGTTTATTCTGAAAGAAGTTGATCATGTGTTATATCTGTTTACACTGTGTTATGTACATTGATTTTATGTTATTTACGCTTTATGGATGTTGTTTGTTTTAATCTGGAGAAAATTTATTTTGTACTACCTGTTTTCACTGTATTATATTCATTGTTCTTTATCCTAATTAACCCACTCCCCTCTGTAATGCCTTTGGCCCTGAGGGTACAATAAATAAATAAATAAATAAATTGCTCCTGCTGCCCTTGCCGCTAGCAGACGCGGCAGCTCTGCGCTGAGCTCCTTTATAGTGGCAGTGCATATCCTCCTAATCATGGTTAAACATATGTTCCAGCTACTAACTGGAAATGAATCGAGCTGTTCTGTAAAGTTCCGTTCAAGTCGACTGCGGGTTCCAGATACAAAAGTCAATAATTTATGCAGAACAACAGCGCTTTATTTAAACTAAAAAACGTTCTATGCGGAACAATATTCCACGAAAGCCTAACAGGAACACTGTTGCGGGTATATTCTGAAGGGGTGTGGGAAGAAACGTCCCCGGAATATAGATCCCCGGAGGGGCGTTGCGGTTTTGCTGAATAATCACCAGTCATGCAGACAACGCTCAATCAGGGCATAAGGGAAACCAGTGTAAATATTCCGAAGAAAGTATACAGCGATCGAAACTAAACCAATGTTTAGCAGTGTGAGTAGATCGTAGTTTGGTTGTTTGTATAGGCACGGACGTTCTAAGAATCACTGCATGAAAAGTAAGGAAGCATTGCAGCGGTGAGACAGGACATAAAAGCCGAGCGTAAAACATATATATGCGTGCGCATCCAGCCTTGCAGACGACAGTGTCACGTTTACGGGCCCGTTCTATTTTAGCAGACGGTATATATCGCTGCCTTCATTCTTTTCTGTCGTTTTTTTTTCCTTTCCTTTTGCAGGTTTCACTCAAAAAGAGCAGAGCTTCGACCAAACTGCATTTCTCGTTCCACTAAACCCCGCTGCTGGAAGTTTAGGTAAGGTAAGATTAGGTAAGCAAGAAAGCGGGGAGAAAGGTGAGGCCGTGCAGGTTTAGGCGGCGTATACGGTTGAATTTCCTTCCAATTCTGAGGACGACTGTCGCTTTGCATTTCCTCGGTTTCGCGGGCGAAGATCAGTCTTGCGTGAGCAAGAGAGGCGGAAACGCTTCAGAACTGCGCAAGAAAGCGAACATTCAGGACGAAAAAGGAAGGTGTAGCGAACGGTGGGAAAATGCGCGAGGAGAGGCGAATTTCACCGTTGCATTTACCAGCATGCAGAACGAGATGGAAATGGGTCGAACGTCTGTGAAGTGTACGAAACCGATGTAAGATAACGAAAAAGAAAGAAAGAATGAAAGAAAGAAAGAAAAAGAAAGAAAGAAAGAAAGAAAGAAAGAAAAAGAAAGAAAAAGAAAGAAAAAGAAAGAAAAAGAAAGAAAAAGAAAGAAAGAAAGAAAGAAAGAAAGAAAGAAAGAAAGAAAGAAAGAAAGAAAGAAAGAAAGAAAGAAAGAAAGAAAGAAAGAAAGAAAGAAAATCTAGAATTTCGCCTTCATCAAAATTCTTCCACCGTGGCCGGGATCGAACCCGAGTCTTTCGGGTCAGTAGCCGAGCACCATAACCACTGAGCCACCGAGGCGGCGAAATAAAGAAAGGAAGAAGGAAAGAAAGAAAGAAGGAAAGAAAGAAGTAAATAAATAAAGAAAGAAAGAAACAAACAAAGGAAGAAAGAAGAGAATGGAAGAAACAAAGAAAGAAAGAAATGAAACGTCAGACTGAAGCATGAATAAACACTTTACTGTTGCAGATGTTCAGTTTTTCTTTTCCATGCGTGAATAAATACACGGAAAGATACAAGACCTTGCCATAATAAACCCGGCAGTTGCCGCAACAGCCTTTTCACACGGAGCGTGACAGTTTTCCGCTTACCACAAACATGAACCCATAAATACGCCCACCAATACAGTATTTGTACCCAATGCCAGCGCCAAGAGCCAACACAGTCTTTAGACGTGCAATGACAGGCTCCCGTTTGAAACAATCGTTCGAGTGTGAACAGGCGAATACATCTACCAGTGCAGTATACTGGTGCCCCGAACCGGTATCAAGAACCATCGCAGCTAGCGCTTGAAACATTTCTTCAACGTGTTGAGGTCTGTTGGTGCAGCCCCAGTGCTCAAGCCATCTGCTCAGCGTTTAAGTGTCGAGGCCATTATTTTACCTTGACGCCCATAACCGGTATATTAACGCCCAAAACCGGATGACCATTTAAAGGTCGCCCCTTACTTGCAAGTACTAGATAAGCCCACAAAACTACACTGCGTTTCCTCGCCACCACCATTTTCCTCGTTGCACTAAAACCCCTATAGGCTGGACTGTGGTGCACACCTCGAGCAAATCCCGAGGAAGCGGCAGCACGAGCTGCTTGCACCTGCTCCTAATAGTTCAGAAAGTACATCTTGACTTCCGCGAGCACGCAATGACGAAATCCATAGACCTTTCCATCAGGTACATGCCGCCTGCCTAAACACATGCTCTTTCGATTGTTGCGAACAGGTGCAGAGCGCCAGTGCTACCGCGCTTTCACCGTACTTTAGTCGGATACAACTCAAGAACAAAGCGGCTTTTTACCGTCAAAGAACTCCCCTTCCAGCCAATGGCGTAGGCAGATTCTCATGACTCTGCTAGTGTGACAACGCAGGGAGTGGCGGATAAAGGGGATAGTCCTCTCTCTGCATTGTCACCCCACTCCCTGCATTGTCACGCTAGAAGACTCATGAGAATCGGCCCACGCCATTGGCTGGAATCGGGTCATTTGACGGGGAAAAAACCGCTTCGTTCTTGAGTTGTACCCGACCATAGCGCCAGGTGTACACAACAGCCCAGCGAACAATATGGCGACGCCCAGACGGCGCCTAATGGAAACGTCCAGAGCAGGGATAAATTACAGGGTAACAAACTGCCCCTATTACGGGGTTAACGAAGTGCGAGAGTAAGTCGTCGAGTAGAAACACTGGAACGAATTCGTATACTCATATTGGGGGGACGAACACAGAGGGCGCGGGACGCCGTGGAAGCTCGTGGCGGCTGACACGCGTGCCCCTATTGTTGTGCCGGCAACGCGGGCGCTTTGTTGCCCCCGATCGGCCCCAAGCTCAATGGGGCGGCAGACGGCGACCTAATTGGCAGATCAATAAGGTTGAAGGCTGAGGCAAGAGGAGAGAGGGAAGAAAGAAAGAGAGGAGGAAAGGAACGAAAGTGGAGCGCCTCCTGGCGGTTTGCGTCGTCTTCAAGAACGGCGGAGAATGGGACGTTCCGTGCAGCGCCGTTATCGAATGAGGCAGGAAAGAAAAAGATATGTGGGCCACCGGGTCTCTCCAGAAGAGTCGTCGCCGCTCCCTTTCTCTCCTCTCTTCTTTTTTCTCCCTCTCCCTTTCTGTGAAATCGAGTCGCCGGACGCTCTCGAGTTCGAACGATTCGATCTGCGCCTCGTGTGCGGTCATGGTGAAAAAACGGACCCGTATGCAGGCTACGGAGTTGTGATAGGGAAATACTGCGCAATTAACATTTATAGTGGCCGCCATTCAGCATTTCGGCTTCTTTGAAAAGGTCGAGGAGAGGTCGTGGCGGATCGAAAACGAATAAACGAACGCGTTTTATGCTTGAAGGGCAGCGCCTTGCCCACGTTGTGCGTAAAGAGCATGGTCGGCAATTCAAACCTTCACAGCCCCTCAGCAACTATCCGATCACATAACCATCAATTTCAGTAACGTTGAACGTTGGAATACACTGTAAACAGCACGCACAAAAAGACAGAACACCAGTAAATGACTTTCTTCTTTAACTCTCTCCTTTATCCCTTCCCTTACTGCGCGGTTCGGATGTCCACTGAGATATGTGAGACAGTTACTGCGTCATTTCTCTGTTCCTCTAAAACCAACTTCCTAGTAAATGACAGTTCGTCCTCTGTCCTATACTATAAGCCCGTTATACCTAATGGCGCGAGCAGGGATAAAATATTTGTCTTTTTGACTGCACCCACATACCATTTGTATTTTACGAGAGTCCCGTATTTCTGTGGGGGGTGTTTCGCAATATAAGCGTCAACATCAGCAGCAGCAAAGTTTAGTCCAGTACAAGAAAGTGGGTCCCCTTTCCAGCGACTTCCAATTGTTCGAGCCGGCGGCAGCATTTCAGAATCTTAACCTCGTCACTCAATCTCACCTCCCTGCCACGCTGGACTCTACTTCCCTTTCATAGTTTTGTGCCATCCTCTATTGCGTCATCTGTAGCCAATTATGCACGTTGTATGTCCTAGCACCATGTCTAGATCTTTTTTTTTGTTTTTTCAATTTCGGATAGAATGTTTCGCAGTTGTTAATTCACACTTCTTTCTACCTTTCACAGAAAAAAAAAAGCTGTGTGCTCGTAAATAGATACTAGTTCGGGCTCTGTGTAAATGTTTATAGCTTTTCGAACTCGTAAGATTATGCCAGTACATTCGTGAAGCTTCTATTACCTATTCACTTAAAATTGACCGAAAATTGCTTTCGTGGGAATTTAAGTTACGCATGACCCTTAAAAACATTGCTTTAGTTCGTTATGGGCTGCACAATGAAATTTTTATGAGGAATTATCTTTCCCGTTTACTCCAGTGCAAAATGAACTTTACTTTTCTTTCTCTTAGTTTTATAGAAGAGGAGCTTGGGATCGAATGAACTAATTTGTATTTCGCGCCACATTGGCTTAATTCGTGACGTCAAGCGTTGTGACGCGACAGTCTTGACGACATGAATGGGCTTGCCGTGTTTTTCGATACCGCTATACGACTTATAATTGTTTTCACGCCTTCGTTTTGCGTTGCACTGCAGTATTCCCGCATAGTCTAAAGAAACTGCTTCCAATAGAGAACATATTGTACCATGCTTTGAATGTTATTTTTCTTCACTTGCGTTCAGTCTAACTTGTAACGTCAAGGGAAGAGGTGTAACGTTAAGTGACAGGAAAAGTGCAGAGCAGGTCAAGGTACGTACGCACGTTAATGGATGCTAATTAAAATCCATTAACGTGCGTACGTACCTTGACCTGCTCTAAGGTACAATGCTACAACACACCGGTTGTATCTCTTCGGTACTACCTAGGGCATATTGCTGCAATGCACCGGTACAACCTAAAGTACTATGCTAAACGCACCGGCGGTACCTCTTCGGTATAATATAAGGTACGCCGCCGCGGTGGCTTAGTGGTTATGGTGCTCGGCTGCTCACCCAAAACACGCGGGTTCGATCGCGGCCGCGGCGGCTGGAATTTCTTTGGAGGAGAAATTCTAGAGGCCCGTGTACTGTGCGATGTCAGTGCACGTTAAAGAACCCCAGGTGGTCGAAATTTCCGGAGCCCTCCACTACGGCGTCTCTCACAGCCTTAGTCGCTTTGGCACGTTAAACCCCATAAACCAACCGACCATAATCTAAGGTACAACGCTGCAATGCACCGATTGTACCTCGTCGGTACAACCTAAGGTACAATGCTGCAACGCACCGGTTGTACCTCTTCGGTACTACCTAGGGCATATTGCTGCAATGCGCTGGTACGACCTAGAGTACAATGCTAAACGCACAGGCTGTACTTCTACGGTATAATCTAAGGTACAACGCTGCAATGCACCGATTGTACTTCGCCGGTACAACCTAAGGTACCGTGCTACAACGCACCGGTTGTATCTCTTCGGTACTACCTAGGGTATATTGCTGCAATGCACCGGTTGTACCTCTTCGGTACTACCTAGGGTATATTGCTGCAATGCACCGGTACAACCTAAAGTACAATGCTAAACGCACAGGCTGCACCTCTTCGGTATAATCTAAGGTACAACGCTGCAATGCACCGATTGTACCTCGTCGGTACAAACTAAGGTGTAAAGCTACAACGCACCGGCTGTACCTCGTCGGTACAACCTAAGGTACAATGCTACAACGCACCGGTACCACCTAAAGTACAATGCTAAACGCACCGGCTGTACCTCTTCGGTATAATCTAAGGTACAACGCTGCAATGCACCGATTGTACCTCGTCGGTACAACCTAAGGTACAATGCTACAACGCACCGGTTGTACCTCGTCGGTACCACCTAAGGTACAATGCTACAACGCACCGGTTGTACCTCTTCGGTACTACCTAGGGTATATTGCTGTAATGAACCGGTACCACCTAAAGTACAATGCTAAACGCACCGGCTATACCTCTTCGGTATAATCTAAGGTACTACGCTGCAATGCACCGATTGTACCTCGTCGGTACAAACTAAGGTGCAATGCTACAACGCACCGGTTGTACCTCTTCGGTACTACCTAGGGTACATTGCTGCAATGCACCGGTACAACCTAGAGTACAATGCTAAACGCACAGGCTGTACCTATTCGCTATAATCTAAGGTACAACGCTGCCATGCACCGATTGCACCTCGCCGGTACAACCTAAGGTACAATGTTACAACGCACCGGTTGTATCTCTTCGGTACTACCTAGGGTATATTGCTGCAATGCACCGGTACAACCTAAAGTACAATGCTAAACGAACAGGATGCACCTCTTCGGTATAATCTAAGGTACAACGCTGCAATACACCGATTGTACCTCGCCGGTACAACCTAAGGTACAATGCTACAACGCACCGGTTGTACCTCTTCGGTACTACCTAGGGTATATTGCTGCAATGCACCGGTTGTACCTCTTCGGTACTACCTAGGGTATATTGCTGCAATGCACCGGTACAACCTAAAGTACAATGCTAAACGCACAGGCTGCACCTCTTCGGTATAATCTAAGGTACAACGCTGCAATGCACCGATTGTACCTCGTCGGTACAACCTAAGGAACAATGCTACAACGCCCCGGCTGTACCTCTTCGGTACAGCCTAAGGTGCAATACTGCAATGCACCGGTTGGATCTCATCGATACAACCTTTGGTACAAATGCTATCGCTTACCGGTTTTGCATCTCCGGCACAACCTTTGGTTTAGCTTTATGAAGCGCCGTTTCTGCCTCACAAGTAAAACCTTTAATACAACGCCATAACGCGGCTGTACATTCTACCGATGCGGTACAATTTTTGCTCCAAAATTATAAAATGCACCGGTTGCACGCCAGCTGTCCGAATTCCTAGTTCCAGGCAATTTACCCGGCTGGTAAGGTGACAAACGAAAAGGAAGAGAAGATGAAGTTACGCCTCCGTATTCGTCGCAGGCGATAACAAGAGGAGCCAAGACGGAATGGAAGACACGTAGGAAAAGCGGGCAGTGCAACGTCCGCGCCACTATACAGCACTAAATCACGCCTCCCGTATGCCAACAGTGTGCCTGCCGCAATAAACTGCTTGGGGCTTCCGAGCACGGATCCGAGTGTTGGCCGGCAGGAGTGAAGAAGGACCTCCAACGAGTGGCAGAGAAGCCGTGCTTCTCTTATCAGCGATAAGGATGCGCGTGCGCTGGTTTTGCCTGCGATAAAAACTCGCCGCTGTCCGCGCTATCTTTCCCGTATAGTGGTAACGACTTGCCTTTCCAGTTTATTTGTTTTCTTCTGTTCCCATCTACTTTCGTTTCTTTTTTCCTGCGTGGGTTTATTTATTTTCTTTCTGGTTGTACTCTTCACCGCGTGTTAAGCGACGCTCGTCTAGCCACCCCACCGCGCCAATATTCAACACTTGGTATTCTGGAAACCTACGAGTCACGGTAAACATTGAACCAAATAAACGGCCACCAAGTGTTACAAAACTTGCTGATCACACTGTAAAAACCAAGAAAAGCTGTTGGATGAGTAATCGAGAGAAAAATAATAATAATGATAATACGTGGGCTTTCACGTTCCTAAGCTAAACTGCGGGCTGTAAAATGCACCACGCGTGCCAAGGGAGACACAAGGCTAATCTCCACCAAAACACAGCTTTTATAAGCTAGAGAAAAGTGAAAGAACGCAAAAAAAAAAAGATCCTGCCACCACCGGCCGACGTCATAAGTGAATTGCGTGCGTTGACACCCATTTATATGCAGATCACAGAGGCTATGCTACACCGCCATTCACTTCAGACGGCGATCACGGAATCCTTTTCGGTGAGGACGTTACGAATTTGGACCGACTAGCCGGAATATTCAAAAATTAATTTTTCTCGCGGGAAAAATGCGTCGTTTTCTGCCGGACAAACATCAACATAGCCATAAATTCCAGAGAATCACCTTCTAATTAGAAGAATTATTAGATGGATTCGTTCGCAGTGTCTCTTCAATGTCTTTTTGTTCTTTTTTTCAAGTTTTTTTTTTCAATTCTCTCTGACTTTGAACACGGCTCCGAGCGGCTCCGTGGAGTACAGGCGACGTCAGGCCTAGCAGCCACTCAGCATCGCGGCGGTTAAAGAGGGAGCGGGATTAATTGAGAGAAAGGGAGAGATCTTTAGAGAGAGGGAAGCGGGTTGTGCAAGGAGCTATTTGAGAAGACTATTTACATATTTGCAAGCGTTGATTACATACAGGGCGCGGCGGTCGCGTCGCGCTGCGTTTGGTTACGCAGAATTGCTCCTTGTTTCCACACGAGGTTAACCTTTACACCGCGTCGCCATTACCTCCTGACTGGCTTACCCAGAGAACCCAGGTGGTAATCACTACCTGCGCCGCGTTCGCTGAACAAATTATTGGCCCGATTAGGGCTCAAGCTGGGGCGATGGAATAAAAAATAATAAAAGCTGACCTGGTCCAGTCTCGACAGTCTACAAGAAAGAGAAGCAAAAAAAAAAAAAAAACTCGTAGTAATCGGGTTAGGGCTTTCAGGGAATACATACGCCGGCTGGCGGGAGAGGGTGGGGGGGGGGGTTAAAGGCGGGTGGTAGGAGTCGCTAAGACCAGTAGCGCTATCTGGTTGTATACAATCGCTTGCGTATCCCAGGCCCGGTTACGAAGGCGGGCGCCGACTAAACTGCCTGAGGCATGGGCGTGAAGGCGGCCGGGGTAGAAGCGTTGTTGTTTTTTTTTATCGTTTTGTCGCAGGGGGCGCCGGTCGTGTTATCACAATAAACACCAGCTGTTGGCCCAGCCGCCGACACTCTTTACTGCACTGCACGCCAGACTGCGCTCAGTGCAGCTTGCAACGCGCGGGCGACTGATGTTCCAGCCATCATCTCGGCAGCAGTCTTGTACAGACTGTGCTGAACGCGGTATCGTCGCGAAAGTTACGGATGCAGTGATGCGCGTGGGCGTTTGTTTATTCGCGGGTTTCCGGCACCACAGATCCTTGTTACCGGCGTTCACGTGTCTACTGTACATTGAGCAAGAGAGGATCCAAAAAGACACTAAGGACCATTCGGTGCAATTTTTGATGTTAGTAAAAATTCATTTCATGACTTTTTCTGGCTATGCTGATGTTTATTCGACCACAGAAGATGAATTTATGGCTGGAAAAATTGCATTAAAAAATGTTCCCGCCATTTGATTCAAATTCGTGACGTTTACACCGAAAAAGACTCCATGATCACTGTTTTGAAGTGTATGGTCATGTAATATAGCCTCTGAGATCCGATTAAACATCGCCGTTTGGTTTCGAAATCGGCCGGTGTTGGCGACACCTGTAATTAATTGTGCAGAATTTTGTAACTTATAAAAGAGAGTATCGTCTTTGTCGTTAGAACGCTGTAATCTGTCGATACAGGTCACCTTCACTCTCTCCTCAGCGTCCCTTTAAAGGATGACTGATAACTTATCCGTGGAATGTGGGCGAGCGGGAAAGGCAGACAGGAACAGGGAAGGATTCGCCACGAGTTTGAATCCGCAGTGCCGGGGGAAAACGATCGGACTTCAACTCCAAATTCCTCAGCACTGAAACATTTGGTACCGAGCAAATGCCGACCCAGCTATCGTATCTTACTCGCAATTTCCCCACGTTACGTGTTACGGAAGAACGGACAACTGTCACAGTTCGACTCACTCGGTGAAACTGCCTTGTACGACAGCACGAATAAACGTCTTGTGTGTTCTCTCTTCGTTTGGTTGGTTTCGATTTTTTGGGGAGAGGAAATGGCGCAGCATTTTGTCTCACATATCTTGGTGGACACCTGAACCGCGCAGTAAGGGAAGGGATAAAGGAGGCAGCGAAAGAAGAAAGGAAGGAAGAGGTGCCTCAGTGGAGGGCTCCGTAATGATTTCTACCACATAGGGATTGCGCTGACTTCTTCACAACGGCGAAACCCGTCAGTACTCCCTCTTCTAACATTCTCCTACATCCCCATACCCCCTTCTAAACCTGTATGTGTCTTGTGGCACATAACCGTCGAATAAGACAAAAACAAAAACGGAAGAGACTGCTCTACCATTGGCCGTTCTCGATATCCTCTTCGGAGCTAGCTGTCCTTAGCGTCCCTTTAAAGTAATAAATAATAATAAATTGGTTTTTGAGGAAAGTAAATGGCGCAGTATCTGTCTCACGTATCTCGGTGGACACCCGAACCACGCCGTAGGGAAGGGAGGAAGGTGGGAGTGAAAGAAGAAAGAGAGAAAGAGGTGCCGTTGTGGAGGTCTCCGGAATAATTTCCACCACCTGGGGGTCTCTAACGTGCACTGACACCGCACAGCACACGGGCGTCTCTTGCATTTCGCCTCCACCGAAACGCAGCCGCCGCGGTCGGGTTCGAACCCGGGTACTCCGGGTCGGTAGACAAGCGCTTTAACCACTGAGCCACCGCGGAGGGTCCCTTTAAAGCAAGATGGAAGAGCTGTTGGTTTCCACACCGTGTATTACATTCGCGAGCGTCAGGCAATGCATGTTGTGGCAAGACTGCCGCAGGCGCTGCCTCGCTCTGTCCGGCCAGCCGCGTGTATCTCCCACGTGTCTCGCCTCTTTAGGGCTGGCGCGCGTCCAGACTCGCGCAAGCGGTTTTGAAAGCGACGCAATGCAACGCGCCGCGTTCGTGACGCGCTTTCGAGTGCCTCTCAGCATACCACGCGAGCCGCTCATGTGCACATATGCCAGATGTCGCCGGGCTTATCTTACGAGCTAAATAATTAGCAGCACCAGAAATGCGTGCTCGCTGCAGTCCACCGCCTGGGGCGCGTTCTACACTCTAAACACAAATACGTCTATACGGGAGTAAACAGGAAGTAAGTAGTCCTTCAGTTCACTCTCTTTTATAAAGGATGAGCGCTAGAGGACATTTTACTTCCTTTCTACTCCTGTCTGTTTAGAGTGTACAAATGACATTTATCGCTTTAGAAGTATCCACTCCGGAAGTGTATCAGAACTGAGCACGTCTACTTCGGTCCCCGTCGATTAGTCGAAGCCTTACATGCACGGATGTGACGTCTGCAGAAAGTTGACCCCTCTTTCGTGTTACGTTATTTTGACGAAAACAGTGCTCACTAATGCATCCGTAATCGTAGTTTAAATATTAAATTCCGGGGTTTTAACGTCCCGAAGCGACACGTGGCCTGTGAGGGACGCTGTAGTGGAGGGCTCCGGGTTAATTTAGGCTGACGTGCGCTGCCATCGCATAGAACCCAGGCAACTTTTGCATTTCGCTTCCATCGAAACGCGGCCGCCGCGGCCGGGGTCGAACTCGTGAACGGATCAGTAGCCTAACTCGAAATGCAGTGATCCAGCGTGGCGGGGCCGTAATAGTTTAAAAGGCGATATAACAAAACTTGCGCTTTGAACACTTGCGATATACGTTAAAGCCGTCCAAAGTACAGGCGCCTGTCTTTGATTTAAATCCCATCGGAACTTTCACGCAACTAAACGTGATCAGAAACGGCGGCGTTAGCCGTTTTATTTTAACTGAGCAACGGAACGTATACGAGTTTAAGACACGCCCGTTCGAACATGTCCACATAGTGAACGCTTCCAGGAGACAGGCTTTACTCACTTTCAAATGCAAAGTGCTGGCAATGGCGGTTGTAATCGCCCTTAGTCCAGTGGCTCATGAAGTTCCTCTTGGAAACAGTCAACATTTCCACAAAGGATTCACCAACAAAACGACATTGTTGACGTACGCACGAAGCCCAGCTTAGTTACTACTGAGCAATAAAGTGATGCTAGAACTGAAATAAGGAAGCGCTGCGTGTCACGGGAACGTAGCCGCATGAAAACGGCTCGCGGACCGACCCAAATGAAGCGTTTAGCGCGTCATAAAAAGCCAGCCTGGGACTCTATCCCTGTATGTCTAAACGAAAAGAAACCTAAGCGATGTCCTCTATTTCATCGCCTAACTCGGACTTCGGCATATCGTTGGCAATGACCGCTCGCAAATGAGACAGCGGTTGTGGGCAGACGTCCAGCATTGCGGAGTACGCCTGCCATCGGGTGGAGCACCGGTATAACTTCCGTCTCAACAAGTAAAACGTAGTTCCGCTAATCGGCCGATCCACGCTAAAACGACCTCTATAAAGTGGCTGTCGCCCTGGTCACGTCGAAGTTAAACATGAAGCAATACACATCCATTTCCTTGTACACGTGCATATAGATATGTATACTCAAGAATAAAAGTCTTCTAGGTCGCCCTCGCCTGCGTCACTCAAAAGCCATGACGCGTGGTGGGGTTTTAAGGCACGTGTCCTTACGTCGGTCAAGACGTGTACACTCGGGAGCTATACTTTACGGGATGCGGCTGTGCGGAACAGAAGATTCAAGCGCAGACTCGCAGGCCATATATCGGTTGAAATGCTGCAGTAAATTGGCCAAGGACATCCCCTTGTAACATTATATTAAGCAATGGGACCGCCATGCGGTCCTACGACAAATTTATTCCCAAGTATAAGCGCCCCGTACACCTTTTGACGAGTGCGCATTTGCCACTCTGAGTGTAAAAATGTTGGAGGACTTTTCCCCTCTTTGTTACGCGTAGCGGTGTCTCAGAGCGTGTGGCGTACAGCTGCTGAGTCCGAGGACGCGGGATCGAATCCCTGTCACAGCGGCCGCGTTTCTACGGAGGCGAAACGCAAAATACGCCTGTATGGCGCGTGCCGTGCCATGTCAGCGCACGTTAACGGATCACCGAGGACGCCTCAACGCAATTATTGAGCTCAGTAAAAATGGATTCCCTAGCTATTCCTGGGTATGTTGACGTCTTTTACGGAAGCAAAAGACGCATATTGATTGATTGTAAAACATTTTATTCGCCGGGAAGAGCTTGGCAAGAGGTCGCGTTAAGTGGTCGAGAGTACATAGCCCTCGACGACTTTGTCAGCCCACTCCACCGCCAAAACTCGCATATATCGGCGAGAAAATGGAATTTAGGAATCTTCCCGCCAGTCACTTCAGACTCGTGACGTCATAACCGAAAAAGATTCCGTGATCACAGTTTTGAAGTGAATGGCGGTGTAGCGTAACCTCTGGGATCCGCACAAAAATCGGTTTCGACGCACGCATTTTAGTTGCTGAACTGGCCGGTGAGGGCGACACCTGGCTTTCGTTCAACGGTCTTTTCTAGCTTACATGCGCTGTGTTTCGGGTGAGAGTGGCCTCCTTGTGATTAGAACGCGGTACACTATCGATATATAGGGCAACTTCTATTTGTGTACAGTGTCCCTTAAAAGAACCCGAGACGTTCGAAGCTTGCCGTTAGCCCTCATATAAAATCCACGTCCCCAATAACAGATATGGAGCTTTTGAAGCTAACCTTCGTGTATCACTCGTAATTACTTCCTGTATTCAAGAGCGCACGCCTCGACTTTGTTTTGGCACGCGAGCAGCGCGACTTAATTGTTCACATACACAGGGAGCAAGGTATTACCTCGATGCGTGCAAAATTTCGTCCGTGCCGACTGCATGTATACTTCACGGATGGAGACACTCAGGGCACGCTCTACTAAATCTGCCTCCTATAGTCTGGTAACATATGCGGCTAGATCCGCTGGTAGCGTGTCGAGTTGGGACACCTTGCAGAAACATTTTCCCGACTTTCGATGGAACGTCAACAGGGGACCAATAAAAACTGTCTCATTGCCGCGGAACTGTTATCCGCTCAGAAAAACATAGACCAAATTTTTTAAGGCAGTGTGACCAACTAATGCAGTGGACTATCGTTATTTTTAATCTGAGCTTCCGGCTTATTCGAACTAAAGCTTACCGTCTTTGCTGAATGCAAACTAGGAAAGGCTTTCTTTCGTTTGGTATCCGCATAATTCGAAGAGATCTTTGGTCCACTTGAAGTTCCGAGTCAGCGAAAGTATAGACTGGAGTTGGAGGATTTTTAGGTGCAATACGTAGAATATACGGGCTTTGAGAGACGAGACAGTTGAGGGGTCTGGATTAATTTCGACCACCTTTAGTTATTTATAACTCACAGAAATCTCGATGGACGGGCACTTTTGGATTTCATCGATATGCGGCCACCGTGAAGGGGCTCAGTCTTGCTTTCACGAACTCAGCAGCCGAACGATGTAACCACTGAGCTAACGCGGCGGGCATGCCGAACGTTCTTGAATAAAAATTTTGAATATCGGAAAATTCTAGGGCACTGTTATGAAAGTGTTGAAGGTAATGGTCTGTTCTTCCGATGTGTAGCAATATATTTCTTGTAAAGTTTTTTCATCGCTCGCACCAAGCAGTTCAGACTGCCATAGAAAACAAATGGTGAACTCTTTTGACGACAGCCAAAGCATTAATAGCAAAAGAAATGCAAACCTGCCAACGGGAGATGTATGGATTTATTATTCTTACAGTACAATCTTACAATACATGAAAAAAAAAAAAAAAGAACTGCGTTCATAAACTCTTTCCCGTTCAAAAATGCTGCTGTCCAGAATTGTTGGGTATGTACGAGAGCGATCGACGTCTTTCGCGCAAGAGGCCCTCTAGTGAATGTTCTGATGGTCGACTGTTGCATTCTTTCACCAGTTCGGCCTTAGCAGTGCCTAGGTTAAGGTGAGGTCCTGAACAGTCTGTCCCGTTAGAGCGTCAAGCAGTCCACGAGTTCCACTCCTGATAGTGAAGACTTTACTCGGGGCTGATGCCAGGCGCAGTTGCGGCGGAAACTTAAACACGAAACTGCGCGAGCGCCAAGATGTTCGAGTTGGCTGAGACGCCTAGGTCGCAGAACTGTAACGGGTGCCCATAACGTAAGTCAATTTATTAGATCTACAAACAGCGGTGGAACTAACCGTGCGGATGAATGCGCTGTATGAACTACACCCTGTATCAACTAACACCTGTGCAGTGATAGTGAATAAATTACATCCGAACCCCACACTGCAGTTTTCCAGATTAGATACACGCAGATAGTGGCGCACCAGTAATGCGTCTCCGCCTTTGCTCAGGGGTTGTTGCCCTTGGACAGTGAAAACTACAGTTCTGTACAAAGCATGTGCCCTTATCACGAAAGTCCTACGAACAAAGAATAGTTCACTTCTATTTCGGTAAAAAAAGTTATAGCGCTGTCTACAGCAAGCTTCAGTTTTAAAGACGTCAGGCTGCACGAAAGAATGAATGCCGTTCTTACTTCTACACTGAGGCTAAGAATGTCTAATCGGCACTGAGATAACTCTCCTCATGCTGATGGAGTACTTATTGGTTAAATATAGATAGTGTGTTCCATTCAGGTGGGAACTACCCGTACAGCCTAAATAAAAGGTCTCGAAGCTACTGTGGACACCGTAGTGAAGGGCTCCGGACAATTTCGACCACCTGGGGTTCTTTAACGTGCACTGACATTGCCCAATACACGGGCCTCTACCATTCCACCTCTATCGAAATGCGACCGCCGCGGCCGGGATCGAACCGGCGTCTTTCGGGTCAACAGCCGATCACCATAACCACTGAGCTACCGCGGCGGCAAAATAGAATGAAAGGGGAGTATCAGGACGTTTGTAGTACGCAAGACAAAGCGGGGTCGACGGCGGAGCCATGCACAAGAAGTTCTAATATATACGTTGGCACCAGCTTATATGATAAGTTGCCAGCACAAGACCCTTTGTTCACATAAGCCGCGGCTGAGGCCGTGTCAGTGTGTGGCAGTTCGGGGCCTTTAAAGAATGTCGAACATTATAAGGGCGGGACCTCAGATGCTACAGTGTACGAAGAACAACGCTATAAAAACAAAATTTAAAAGTAGAACACGCAGCTGCGTTCATATTCAATCAAATGTCGCGCAGCAGACGCGACTCCAGAAACTAAGTGACCTTTCGTACAAGCTCCATACATGAATATGTCCCTGCAGTAGCGACGCAAAAAGAGACAGGGAGAAGGCATTAAAGGTATTAAAGTGAAGTGAAGTGAACTGAAGTGAAGTGAAGTAGAGAAGCCAGATGATAACAACAAGCGATCTCGGTTCCTCGCGGCCGTTTTCTAAGGTGAAAAAAACAAACAAACTAGGGTTTATTTGAGTAAATAAATCTAGATTACCTGCAATGTGCCTCGCAGACCATTTTAGTAGGCATTCTTGACTTGCACGATATTACCTATCGGAGTGCGCCAGTCAGAAAACCTTTCCGCGCTACTGTCCGATACAACTCAAGAACGAAGCCGCTAATTGCCCGTCGTAGGAACCCCTTCCAGCCAATGGTGTGAAAGGGGATAGTGACGTCCCTGCATTGTCACACCACTGTCTGCATTGTCAAGCAATCGGCCGTGAGAATCGGCCGACGCCATTAGCTGGAAACGAGTCCTACGGAGGGAAAAAACCGCTTTGTTATTGAGTTGTATCCAACTTGGACCAGATGTATTACGCTTCGCCCGCAGCAGCATTTCTAAAGAGGTGGCGGACTGTGAATACTTGAAACAGCTGTTTGCAAACAAAACTGTTTAACCGCTCTGCGCTCAGGCCGCCATTTCTTGAGATAAAAAAAATCGTGGTTAATCCTGGTGTCGCACCCCTTGCACACAGCAGACGCTTCGGCATAGTCGGTGGGGAAATATTCGCGATTTCATGGTGGGCATCAAGTTGAAGTCTGATATTTAGATGTCAAGTCAAGAGAATAAGACGATGGACTATATAAAAATAATCGGAATCGAGCCCTTGAAGGAATCACATCGAACAATTCTGGACAAAAACATTTTTCAACGGGAATGACTTTATGAACACGATTTTTTCATATACCGTAATATCTCCCAATAACAATCACTATATCCGCAAATCTCCCGACGATAGGCTTGTGTTTTTTTTTTTTGCTATTAACGTTTTTTGATCGTCAAAAGTGCTCCCCATTGGTTTTCTATGACCGTCTTCTTAACCCCTCCATGCAAGCGATGGGGACGGGCAAATTTGAAAGAAAGGTTTTCCAACACATCCGAAGAATGAACCATAACCTTCAATGTTTCCATAACATACCTTCAAATTTTACAATATTCAAAATTTTTGTCCAAAAATGTTGTACATGTGCTTCCGTGAGCCATATATTATCAGATGCGCGGTCCTTGCTGCCAAGCTTGCGATCACCGACGCATAAAAATGCTCATGGATTCCGTGTATTCCGGGTGCAAACTGGTGCATTGTATTTTGCGTACGGCAATGCAGAAGCGATGACAAATTGAGTTAGACAAAAAAGCGCAACTTGCCTATTTTATTCACGCAGGAAAGCATGGGAAAGACCGACGTCGTGGGCTGCCATGTATAATTGGAAAATGAATTATTTACGAGTGTTTTACAAGTTCCGTGCTTTTCCGCGCGAATAACGACAGCTGCTATAGTTGGCGCTTCATGTTGTATGCATGACCTCCCGTCTCAACCGTCTCGTGCTACGTAAAAGTTGGCCAGCTGATTTCCTATGGTTCGGGCCAGTGGTCCGAAAAGACGAACATTCCCGCTGATTTCTTGTACGCAATTGTCGGTCTTGGATCGTGCGTTAGTTTAATGACGCGGGGAATTCAAATAGGCAGCGAAAAAGAAATAACAGGAGTCAGACTTTAAAACATGAATACCGGCTGCTTTCTCAATCTTTGCTTCCTTTTATGAAGTTGATTGGAGTCTATACCAACAGTGCCCCGAACAGTTTATAAACAGGTCGACGTCGCATGCTTCTCAACCCGCGTTAAGAATAAAGGGTCGGCCTTGATACAGAAATCTGAGAATAAATCGGTCCATATACCCATTCAGAGTGCAATTGCAATCCCCCCCCTAAAAAAAGAATAAAAAACGAAATTTCTGGTGTACTCGAAACCCGCGTGTTCTCTTATAAAGACAATAGCTTTCACAGCCCATCGCTCCGAAGATCTGTCCCTACATGCCTGACAAAATCAACCTCTTGTACTAAAGCGTAAAAACAAAACGAAAAGCAAGGAGAATGTCGAAGACGAGATATTTGTGAAACACAATTCCTGCAGCTGTGCACATGTGCCTTAAGGACGTAGAAGGGTGCGCAGCTGTTTGAGTAAAAGAACGTACAAAGAACCCGTCTGAGTCTCCGATAAGAAACATGCGCCGTTTCTCTTCGCCGAGGCGAAGTAAGCGAGAAGCCCTTCGTCGAGTCTTGAGAGCGCAACGCGAAACTAGGGCCTCTTGACTGGGCTTTAAATATAGGCACACTGTTTCGCATACACGCGCGCACCCTGTCTAAACTGAAGGCGCACCTTGCCGAAACGGAACACGTGGGTCTTGAGATCATGCGAGTCTCTAAGGCAAGAACGTCTCAAAGGAGCTCAATGCCCTCGTAACGCAATTGTTAAAGCACGTGGCTTTCTTGCTTTACCGCTGGACTTTAATGTTATCATTACTAAGTGGAAACCGCACTGGAAGTTTGCCATCAAACGTCCAAGAAAGAAACAATAACCACGAAACGTACCTGTAAGTGGCCGGGCCGTGACGGTGAAGTTCAGTGTCCTTGAGCGGAATGTGACGGCTTTCCGGGTGCCACAAATGTATGAAGATCTAGAGCGCCGACGCTGAGGTTGGGTGACCCCACAGCCGTAGTTCTTTGGCAGACAACACAAACCGAAACCCCTACAACAATCACCACTTTTTGCGGTAACTGACAGGAAAGAAGAGATGGGAACACTACGTATACAGGTAGTTTTTGTTGAGTCGGTTGCACGATACGCAGCAGCCTATATAGCCACACCACGAATCACCACAACTCCCACGACCAGCCGGCGTCGTAGCCGCAACGCAGAGAGCATGCCCGGCGGGGTCATCGTTTTTTGGAGGAAACACACGCACACACACACACGCACGGGAGTGCGCGCCGCGCACCACTTCGAGAAGGGCCGTCGACGCAAGGGACGAGGACGACTCGACGGGGAGTCGGCGTCGATGCAGCCGCTTCGGAGTCCCTTCACCGTCCACTCTCGCCCGGCCCGGGGTTCCCCGGCACGCGGACGGGGAGAGAGAGCGAAGGGGATCAACCCCGGCTCTTCCTGGGCCCCGAAAGCCGACGCGCCCAGAGCGCGGCGGACGAAGGATCAGCTGGTACCGGCTTGGAGTTGCGAGTCAGGTGGTTGGCTGCTGCGGGTCGACCATGTTTGGCCGCCGACGAGGCAGCAGCGGCAGCGTAGACGAGCGCCTCTCGCGCGCTGACGGCGACGCTGGTGCCCTTTACGCTGCTACGGTGGGGGAGGGACAAGAGAGAAGGGCGATGGGAGAGAGTTGGACGCCGCCGCGAGCGTGGCTTCGGATGGATGAGGAAGGTGGCCGAGCGAGCCGTCTAGCACCGATTCACTCCGCAGCGTTCTGAGTATGTTCGCGTGTGTTCGATCGACTGCACTGGTGCGATGCGAGTGCAGGTAGCGTTTTCGTTTCTCCCGCATCGCTGCAGTAGAAGTCGCGGCGTTGTACCGTCGCAACCAGCCACAACCGCTGCAGAAAAAAACGCCCGCTTAATACAGAGAACCGCTTGTTGCGCAGGCCGTGTGAAAATTCGCGTATATACCCGTTATCAAAAAGTACAAAGTGGGCATTCTGACACTTGAAAGAGCTATCAGAGGGCCCTAGCAAGGGCTATAATGATTTATGCTGTGCAGCTAGTAAGCGCAAAAAGCAGCCAACTTAACGAAGTACAGATGGCGCTACAATCCACGAAGCTCAAATGTTTAGTGATTTGGTGTCGTATTTTTAAAACGTCTCTTGGGAGGAGTTTTGTGACTTGTTATTAAAGGAGTTTGGTTTCCTCGGAGTTGCTCGCATTGCTTGTACGTTTTGTGGATAAAGGTCTGTTTCGACGGTCTTTTAGGAAGTGCGGAACTGTTCCGCACGACGTTTTCCTTTAATCCTTTGCTTTTACCACACGCGAAGTGAGATCAGGTACCATGTTCCTCAAATCATTGTTACGGCTCACAACATTCCCATCTCTCGCTCACAATATAAGCTCCCAATATCTGACACAAGTTTAGGTGATTGATGATCTGATGATGGTACTGTTACAGGTCATTGGCAGTACGAGGACAATGCAGTACACAAAACGCAGAATCAGCTGGATATTCTACTACATTGAAGTAGAAATAATCAGTAAAGTCGTGCTGCAGCCTCGTTTTACCCCGGAGATACTTTCTGTCGTCTGCTACAAGAACCTCACGCGCGCGTGCAAGCTATGCACCACGACTGGGGACAGGTGTGCCGAATGCATGGCCGAATGGGTCGGATCACTTGGTGTCGGTGCAGGAAAGCCACGAGCGCCTATCGAAGGTGCCGCCATCTATGGAACGATGTCAGCAACTGAGCGTTCGCAGGCCTTTTCTGCCATCTACCGCTAAGCTCAGGAAGACGATTGACTAGGCGGCATTTTTGAAAATACAGGTATCATTCCTGAATTCCTACGATGTGTGAGCGTTCGCGAAGAATCCAAACTTCGCCTTCGAAGATGAGTTTCTTGAAGAATCTAAATAATACACCAACTCTGCCCCAGGGACGAAGTACCGTTCAAAGGTTCATACATAAAAAATGGCACAATTTGAACATGTTCATAAACAAACACGTCAATTATTTCCTCATCAACATCCATGATCACCAATCAGATCAATTCCAATGAAGTCACGAAACTTTTCCTCACTGACCTGTAGTTCGCCTAGAACACCGCCAGCCGCGGTCGCCTCACAGAAGCAGTTTCTTGAACGCCACATAGCATACCTTACCTTACCGCACTGTACCGCACCGTACCGTACCTAACCGTACCGTACCGTACCATACCGCACCGTACCGCACCTTACCGTACCGTAATATACCATACATTATCCGTCATGCCATACCGTATATAATGATAATGCCCCGAATCTTTGTAGTGTTTGTTCATTCTTCAAAGGCGCCGGCACGCCGTTTATCGCTTTGTTTGTGATGTAAGACGCGACCAGATTTATCTCGATTGATCGCATCCAGGCGGAGCCGATTCTACGTTGTTCCAGAATGTTCTAGTAACTTTGCGCGCTTTATCTCGAAAGTCCACTATGAGCTTTAAATTGAGCAAGGCCGAAAGCAGCAGGAATCCTGTTCGACGAGTGCCGAACACGCCGGTTCCTACGCCGCCGCCGAGTCATTTGGTCCTTTTTGTGGGCGCAAGTCAGCCCCAATAAAGATCCGTTTAGAAGCCATTTCCAACGTCTTCCTGCTCGCCGGACTGCAGTCACCACTACGTGACACTATGCAATACTAAGCATACAATCTACCGCATACCATACCGCACCGCACCGCACCGCAACACGCAACACGCAACACGCAACACGCAACACACAACATACCACACACCACACCACACACCACACTACACCACACAACACAACATATATATAACATGACATAACATAACATAACATATCATATCATATTATATCATATAATATCATATCATATATGATATATCATATATGATATCATATCATATCATATCATATCATATCATAACATAACATAACATACCATACCATACCATACCATACCATACCATACCATACCATACCATACCATACCATACCATGGAGAGAAGACACAGAAATTATTCAATCAAAAACAGATAATTTAGCATGCATTGCAACAGCGCCGACATGCCAGTGCGCTCGGAAGGGCTTTTTGAGAGAAAGGTGGAAACAGATGGGTGCAGTGATTAATAAAGCAAAATATTTAAAAAGCATAAAACACGCTGTCATTCAGGCGGAAGTGAAAAAAGTTTCAAGGTTAGGGGAGAAACGAAATTTCCTGCAGGTGGGCGCAAAAAAAAAAGTTCACTGCACGACGAATGCATATCAAGGGCGATGCAAGCCAGGTTCCAAAGTTTGTCAATTGAGTTTAATGACCTTCAGGTAGTCAGATGAAAATTGCAGTCCATGACGGGATTGCGCAGGGCAGGCTGAAGGACCTAACGCACAGTTGATAGTTAGTGGTGCACTTGTGCAAGAGAATCTATTTGGTGCTATTCTCGCTCGTCTTTACAAGCTGAGCATTTTAACAGAAAGTGTTGCGCTTTTTCAACTGATCCGTATAGCTGTCACAAAGTGGGCTGTTCGATCGACCTAAGTGGCGTCGGAAACTATTTGTAAAAGTGGCGTTCAGTCGAAGACGATGGTAGACCGATTGCAGATGGCGAGTAGGTCTATGCGGAAGTCTGGATTTTAGGTACGGGTTAGTAGATTGAAGTAATGCATTATGATGAGATTGCAATCTTCAGAGTCGATCCCTTTCTGCATATGCGTTGTTTTTTTTTTTCATTTTTGACTTGTCTAATTTTGTAATAAAAATCCACCTGAAGTTCCAGTGCATGGATACCTTGCGGGCTGCTTCGTCTGTCTTTTCGTTGCCCAAAATGTCATTGTGGGCTGGAATCCATTGAAATAGTACGCAGTGGTCACGGACGCTGGCCAAGTGATGTAGATATCCGGTCTAAAGGGCGGCTGGTTGGTTATTAGTTTTCTTGGACAGGGTGTACGCAGTGTAACTCCCACGTATTTTAGCTGATGTTTCAGACTCCTCTGCTCGCGATCTACTAGGGTTAGAGCGGTCTCTCTGGTATCATTGTGTTGCGTTGTGTGTCGTCTTGGATTTTATGGCGCATAGGTAGCTACATAGCTAGAATTATTGTTTAACAGACATTTGTTGGATCGAACCCGCGTCTTTCGGCTGCTGACCCGAAAGACGCGGGCTCGATCCCGGCCGCGGAGGTGGAACTTCGGTGGAGGCGAAATTCTAGAGGCCCGTGTACTGTGCGATCTACGTGAAAGAACCCCAGGTGGTCGAAATTTCCGGAGCCCTCCACTACGGCGTCCCTCATAGCCTGAGTCGCTTCGGGACGTCGCATCCCCATAAACCAAACCCTAAACCAAACCATTTTTTTTTTCGTTTCTTTTCTGCACCCTCCGAATTTTAAAGTCGAAATGGGAAATAAGTATCCTGTAAAACAAAATTGGATGAATTAATTTTTATAATTCGAATTCAGTAGACTTTTCCTTGTATTTGCTAGATACTGGACAAAGATAGCGTCTCTAGTGCTTGTTCTTGAGAGAAAGGGGGCAAACGTTGCAAAAGTTGATTTTTCGAGATAATTGGCTTTGAAGGGAAAAAAAAATGTTCTTCACAAAAGTGCACTCAACAAATTCACGTTGATATATGATTTCAATAGCCATCTGCCCGGTACTCATCTCCATCTCCAATTTTCTTGTTCATTGGCTGCGTTGGTTTCCGTGCCTCTTTTGGGATTGTGATTGGCTTTGTGGCTCTTTCCGCGAAAATTAAAGTCCTCGCCGTCAGCCTCAAACAACCATCGCATCCTGCATCATCCTGGCAAAACATCAAATGTAATGATAATGTTTGCTTTGGCAATGCAGACATCATTAATGTTAAGCACAGTATTCATCGAGTGTATTTTTAGGTTTTTCCGGTTGATTGAATCTACATTCGCTGAACTCGCTTTAGTACAGCGGTGTCAAGAAAGGCTAAGTAAGGCTCCAGGTGTATGGGTATAGGAAGTAATGACCGCTCACAACGTTTCTCATCTGCCAACTGGAGAGGCCGTGCAGGTATTCTAAGGAGAAGCGAACAGTGAGGAAACCGAATGTATCAGCACAAAACTCATGAGCATGTTTAGAACAAAAACAGCTGAGCACTTTGTCGCCTATTAAGCCCAGCTGCCAGGAGCTGGTAGTTTGTAGTTTTGAAAAACAGAAACCCTGAAAGATTTGGTGGACAAAAATAGCACTACAGATGCACCAGGCTCTATAAAGAGCGCAAAAAATTCTGTTTTCGCGCAGGTTCCCTTTGAGAGCACCCCTTAAATATCACAAAAGTATTATGCAGCGTGTGTACCTTCTTCGTAGAACAATGCAGCACTTGCAACAGCATCAAAACGCAAAGGCGCAATGAAGATGTTGCAGATTTGTGCCTGTGCAGACACGAAGTGCTTGAGTTAGAAGAAAGGTTTTTCCGGCATAGCACTGTGAGTGGTGTAGTAGACCAGAAGAAGTGCTAGCTAGCGGGCTGGTTAAGTATTGAATAGGTAACTTTTCAAGTATTTCTGTTAGGCTCTTTAATTATTGAGAGGCGTGTAGCCCATCATAACTAATATCCTTATCACTTTTCAAAATTTCAAAAACGCGGTTAGCCTCTGAGCTGTGGCCCAACAAATTTTACCTACATCGCGCCAAAATGCATGCGCTTTCGAGAAGCTTGAAGGCAAAGCAACCTCTCCAGTGTACGTAATTCGTCCGAATAGCCAGTTTGTTGGGCCACAGCGCCGAAGGTAATCGCGTTTTCGAAATTCTAAAAACTAATATGGATATTAGTTACGGTGGCCTTCACGCCTCTCAATCATTAAGGAGCCTAACTGTAATAGTTAAAAAGTTAACTATTCAATATTAGTTGACCAGCCTGCCAGTCAGCACGTCTTAGCTGTACTCTAATGCACTACACCCCTGACAATGCCATGCCGAAAAGACCGCTCTTCTAAATCAAAAAGCCTATTTTTAAATAGATGCAACACCCTGTATATAAAGTGAATCGCAAAGGCGGCGTCGAAGAGGTGAGTTAAGAAAAATATATTTGGTAAAGCTCTTTGTTGATAGGAGAGCCATTGCTGACACGAGGTTATTGTCGGGTGAAGGCATCGCGCTAGTACCTACACATCGGGAGACGAAGCATCGCTGCAGGAGATGCCAAGCCGCGCGCGTAGCTGAACATAAAACTGATCGCCGCCGGGCTAAACCAAGCCTTGTCGCACAGCCATGCGCTCGGAAACTTCCCTGAATCCCTATTCTCACCTGTGACCGGCGTTGTACGTTTGGTGGAAGAATAACACATAAAAGGTCTTCATATGAACTCAAATAAAAGTCTTTCTCTCTTTCTGTCGCCGCCACACTCTGAATATGAATACACCTAAATGGGAGTAAAATGGGAGTAGACTGTCCCTTACAGCACACCCTTCTATAAAAGAGGGTGCATTAGAGGACGGCTTACTCCCATTTTATTCCTTTCTGTTTAGAGTGCAGTGGTGAGCTGCCTGCGTCCGTGAACACCGCAGAGTGAGCCAATATTAGGAGAGCTAAGCACCAAGTAGGGCAAGACATTTAGCCGAGTCGATTGAAACCAAAATAAGCAGAGCTGCAAGTAGTGATGCAAAACTAACGGAAAACTGACTATCGATAGTATCGATAGTTTTTTTAAAACTATCGATAGTGCTACTATCCATAGACTATCGATAGTATTATCGATAGTCTACTTTCGATAGTAAAACTATCGATTCTACTATCGATAGTATTACTATCGATAGTAGAATCGCTAGTGTTACTATCGATAGTGTTGCTATCAATAGTATTCCTAGCGATAGTGCAGCTATCGATAGTAAGATTATCGATAATGAAACTGTCTATGGTAAGACTATTGATACCAACAATATTGGTATTATGCATTTGTTAGCCAGCGATATAACCAAAATATTTGCGATACCTGATTGGTTTCACGGTCTCATAAGGCTTAACGTCCTAAAGAGACTCAAGCTGTGAGGGATGCCGTAGTGGAGATATCCGGGTAAATTTCGACCAGCTGTGGTTATTTAATGTGCACTGGGACAGTTCGGAAAAATACCTAGAACTGCATCCGAGGAAAGAACAAACTGCACAAGTTGTGCTGGCTTACACGGCACTATCGTGCATTGGAGACGTCGTCTTGCTGACGCACTGCAGAAATGCTTTTCGCAAGCATGCTTCGCAAGTAGGACATTCGCGCGCTAACATTTCATCCAGCAACTTTACGAAGGGAACGTCTGCAGAGCTCGGTGACGCGTAGGCCGCGAAAATGGGCGAGTCCTCTCAGTTACTCATACCATCGCGTCCATACCACACACTCGGGAAACCAAGTTTAGGATGCAGTGGGTACGCGTGGTTGATTTTATCGAATCGATAGTACTATATATAACAAGTAGCATCAATACGGCTATCGGTAGTACTATGAATAGAACTTTCGATAGTAGTATCGATTTAGTACTATCGATACTACTATCGAAAGTGTTATCTATCGATAGAACTATCGATAGTCTTTTTTACCATCGATAGTTCGATAGTGAGTCAACTATCAATAGTATCGATAGTACTATCGATAGTTTTGCATCACTAGCTTCAAGCCAACCGAAATAAGTTGAAAAGCAATCCAAGCAGCATCACAGAGGGGAAAAAAATGAAAGTTGGTCTTGAGAAAAGGAGATCGCGCAGTAACAGCGTCGCTTCTCGGTGAGTGACTTTAGGGCACAGATGAAGAAGAGAGTGAAAGAAGACAGAGATGCTCTAATGGAGGACCCCGGGATAGTAGGGAAGATACTATATTGAAACCGATTAGGCGGTCGTAGCGGCGGTTGGAGCTCTCAGTCCGGAACCCCATTGGCGTAGGCTGCTGTCCGGGCTCTTTCGATGAGTTCCTTTTGACTCTTTTCGTACGAGCTGGTCAGAGCTGCCTCCCACCCCTCCTGCGTTGGCTGGTTATTGACAGTGATCGCCTGATTTCGTTGGCAGGCCCGTACCGTATGGTAAAGATCCGCCTTCTCCCCGCAGAATTTGCATTGCGAGTCAAATGACTCCGGGTCTATGGCATGCAGTCTTCGTGTGTTGTTGTAAGTGTTGGTCTACAGCTTGCGGAGGTGTAGCTCCTGCCCTGCGGAATAATTTCGACCACCTGGGCATCTTTAACGTGCGCTGATATCCCACACCACACGGGCGTCTTATGCGTTTCACCTCCGTCAAAACACGGCCACCGCGGCTGGATTTCATCAATACAACACAACAGTGTTTCATAGGGAGAGCTCTACTTCTCGGAGTACAACTGATTTCTATGTAGATGAGTTTATGGGTTTGTGAGTGTTCAATGTCCCAAAGGGCGCCTCAGGCTATGAGGGACGCCGTAGTGATGGGCTCTGGAAACTTCCGCAATCTGGGGTTCTTCAAATGTGCACTGACATCACACAGTACACGGGACTTAATAATTTCGCCTCCATCGAAATCCTGTATTTGTAAATAATATATATTGCCGCACTACTCCTATCCTTTCTTACTATCACTTCCTTCTTTCTTTCCTCTCCCTGTCCTTTTACTCCCGGTCATTTTACTTAAAACTAATGCTTTTTACCCGGCGCGGTCCTTTTCTGCTATGGTGAGCTTCACAACTGTGTACAGCCAAGGGCGGAATAGACAAGACGACGCTACGAATTTTAGGCGGAAGTAACATCACCGATCACTCCATCGTATGGTTCCCGGCACACATGGGCAGCTTAGGGGGTGGCCTGCGGAATCTCAACGAGATCGCACACGAGGCGGCGCGAGGGCTCATCGGCCGCGTCCCTCCGGTTCCCCCCTCTATCGAGTACAGGGATCAATTATTCACCTACAACGAGCTCACTAAGCACTTTTATCTAGGCAGACGAGCGTTTCCCATCCCGGATAAGAAATTAACCCGCAGCCAGTCGGTCATGTTACGCTTACTCCAAACGAACTCATACCCCAACCCCTGGCGCATGAAGCACATCGACCCAGACTACGACGGACAACATGTGTGCGACCAGTGCAGTGAACGTGTAGACTTGACCCATATGCTGTGCGGTTGTGCATCAAGTGACGCCTACGCCCAGAACAAGGAGCATTGGGACAAAGTACTAAAGAGTGCTTCACTTCACGACCAGCTTCGGGCTGTCCAGGAGGCCCGCGCGGCGGCGGAGAGCTTCGGGCTCTCTGTGCCTACGTGGGAGCTGCCCTCTACACCCGGCGCCTAGCCGAGTGTCCTTCAGGACCCCTACTACGGGAAATAAAGTTTTACCACCACCACCACCACCCGGCGCGGTGGCTCAGTGGTTAAGGCGCTCGTCTGCATGCTCGTCTGCACCGTGCATGCACCGTTTCACTTAGATCATATTTAGTCGTGGAAACCAGAGCTTACCCCAGTTAAGCAGGCGCTCAACTTCGGAAGCTGGTCACCCGTGAGAATAATTCGTGCTCGTCCGGCGAGCGTAGTGTGCAGGAAGTCGGGACAGCCAAGGCGCTTCCGCGGACCTGTGTACTCGGTACGGTTAACAGGACGAAATGCGCCGTGAATGAGGTAAAAAATACGGACACCACGCGGAAGCAACTCCGATTTCCACGCATTCAATCCCACCACAGCCCAAGTTGCGAAAAAAACTGATCGCCCCGTTCTGAGTACTTATTCATGCCGCACTCGTTCGCGACCTGGTAGGCGAACTTGCAACCTTCGACGCAGTGATAGTAGTAAAGCCATGAAATGCCCATGCGAGTTACAAAATGTACAGTCTTTGCAAAAAGTAACCAGGCTGCAGGGTTCGCTTCTCACTCGTACAGTGGAGCCCTAACGGCTTCCCTAAACATGAAAATAACTTTAAAGGTGAGGGTACGGGTTCTCCTTTGCTCAAAGTTTGGGGCATGACATCAGTGCTCCATTTTGAAGCTCAGAAGCAAATCAAGCAGGTCGGTTGCTTTTGGCAAAGGCGACATATGTCCGGAGATGAAAGGTAAATCCAATGAAGCAGGAATGCAGAGATGACATTTCCGCAGACCCGGCTTCTCTAGTCCGAGGAGCATCTAATCAAGACTGGTTTGGTTTTATATAGTTAGGCGTACCAAAGCGACTTAGGTTATGAGTAGAGGCCGGATTTTTAGGCACTAAAAAGCATGTTTTAGGCGCCATAAATAGGCGGCTAAAATTGCATTTTAGGCACCTAACGGAGAAAAATAGGCACTATAAACTTTATCAGAAGTGCACACAGTTCCGAACTTCAGCGCGCAAAATCTGCCGTAAAATAAAACAAAAACACAGCAGGAATGATTTGGGACCTTAAGCAAGGTGCGAACATTAGAAGCCGTTTTTTTTTAAGGCTGTCGCGCAACTTTTCGTACAATACACATGCTTCAGCAGAGCAAAAGGGACGGTTACCAATCCTTTTAAAACACTTTGGTATACCTCGAAACAAACAATTCACTTGTCGTGTACAAAAGTAGAAACAATGAACACCTTAACAGGAGGCCATGTATTTATAAATTGATAGAAACATCGTCAATTCAAAACATCTGACAAATGAGTTCAGTCTTCGCTCAGAAAGAGAGAGAGAGAGAGACTCTTTAATGAAGAGCAGAGAATTTAGCCGGCACACAGGAATTGCACTTATTCATTGCAGGCATACGCGATGCTTCAACATTAATAAATATGTTGTCATTTGTGTAAACAGTGTTTTATAGTTTGTGGCTTCACGTGTCTGGAGACACGCGACTATCAAATGGTGCTTGCCATTAGAAGGGTCTGGAAACCATAAATACGAGATGCTAGAAAATGTTACACACAGGGTTGCTCGATGCGGAATATGCCGAAAAGAATCATAGTTTTGCACGGGCCTATGTACATCCTCGAGGATCCATGGTAAAATAAACATCATCCATCTAGAAATCACTGTTGAAGCAATGGAAGCAGTCATTGAATCATTTACTCTATGATTCGAGTGCACGAATGCGTTTTCGTATGCATGCACGACTGCCAGCTGTCTAGTGGGGCCTGCTCCAACAAGATTATCGCCAAATGCCATTTGATGAAGATGGCATGCGGCGGGGGCACAAGGAACGAAAATAAGGCAGGTTACCCAGGTGGAAATTTTCCAGCAGGTTTATGGAACATTATACAGTTGATTTCAATTGGAATCAACTGGGGATTATTTGAACAAACCTATAACTTACTCTGTATACTTTCCGAAATGTGGTGCCATCTGGTCAACTACCACTTTAACAGCCAAAGTCATCAACAAGCTGCTACGATAAAATGGCCGAAAATAGGAAAAAGGTTGCTTCGATATTTTCGGCTGACGTGGTTGGTATTGTGTACGCAGCCGGCGTAGGTGCAGTGTTCACCACAGCCAACTGACGAGGTACTCTAATGTTGCCACGTGCGTGTTCTACTCAAAACCGAAATGGGTTCGAAAGCAAACAGAATCTGAAAGCAAAGCAACAGCGTATTTAAGGCCCCTTTTCTGTAAAATAGGGCATTTTTAGGCACCGACGTCGGAAATAGGCATTTATAGGCACTGACATCCAAAATAGGCATTTATAGGCACTATAAAAACAGTATTAAACATATTGTCAACACCTAATTCGTGCTCATATGTAAAAATGGTGCGCCTACGAAGCGTTGAAAAAAATAGGCATTTGCCTAAAATCCGGTCTCTAGTTATGAGGGACGCTATAGTGAAGGGCTCCAGATAACTTCGAGCACCTGTGGTTCTCCAACGTGCTCTCACATTGCACAGTACCACGGGCCTCTAGCATTTCGCCATGGCGCTCGACTGCTGAGACCCGAAAGACGCGGGTTCGATCTCGGCCGCGGCGGTCGAATTTCGACGGAAGCGAAATTGTAGAGGCCCGTGTACTGTGCGATGTCAGTGCACGTTAAAGAGCCCCACGGGGTCGAAATTATTCCGGAGGCCTCCAATTCGGCATCCCTCATAGCCTGAGTCGCTTTGGGATGTTAAAACCCCTATAAATTCACAATCCATCCACAGGGTCTGTCCTGAGAGTAATGAGACAAGTCGCGGCGTGACGCGCGCATGCACTAGATTGGGAAAGCGGTATTGGGGGAAGAAGGGGGAGCCTTCAGCTTCACAACGCGGCGCGCTTAGTTGGCTGCGAGCAGGCGAAGCGAGTGGACGTCTTTGAGCATGCGCCCATGTTTCGACACTGCGTCGAGGAAACCATGGAGCAAACGATGGAACAGCGCTACGCGCTGAAGCTTTGCAATAAACTGAGTAAGCCACCTAGTGATTCATTCGACGTGATCAAGACAGCATGTGGGAACGATGCGATGTTCAGGCCGCGTGTTCTAATGACACAAGGCGTTTACAAACGGTCGTGAAGACGTTCACGACGAGCAACGGTCCGGGCGCCCGTCGATGACGGTTACGGACGGTAATGTTGACTGTGTAGTCCCGAACGCCTTCACGGCCATTTGTAAATGCTTTGTGCCATTGGAACCCTTGCGATTTGGACATTTCATCATTACCACAAGCTTTCAAAGGTCTCGGTGGGTGATTTACTCAGTTTATAGCAATGTTTCACCACGTAGCGCTGTTCCATCGTTCACTCCATGGTTTCCTGACGCAGCGACGAAACAGGTGTACACGTTCGAACACGTCCACTCGCTTGTCGTGCTCGAAGCCAAATGAGTTTTTTGCAATGCGAAGCTGAAGTTTCCTTCTCCTTACCACAAAAGCGGTTTTCCGGTCTAGCGCATGCACGCGCCACGTCGAGACTTGTCTCATTAATTTCAGGACAGACCCTGTAAATGCGACCCCTGCGGGCGGCCCGAACCCGTGTCTTTCGGGTCAGCAGCCGAGCGCCATAACCGCTGAGCCACCGCGGCGGCGCAGCTAAGCTACAGGCGAACGGTATACAGTGGATGCCCATGGCCGCAGACAGTAAAAAGCGAGGCAGCATGGAGTCGAACGCGATCTCCCTGTAAGTCGTTCGAACGGAAGCCTGCGTTTCCTCTTCGGTTGTTAGACCACTGCTTAAAAACGTGTTAGACCACGGACGGCACTAAACTGCACGTCTGTGAAACAAGGAGAAAGAAAAAAGAAGTAACGCTTGCTGTAACGTTGAACACGCGGTCAAGAGCAAATAGCTAAAGGCGAGTCCACCGATAAGACAGGCACACGACATTCGTATTGCGCCTCCAACTTCCGGTGTTTCGATAGGACCGAAACCAGCATCGTCTCAAGGACGCGAGCAGGCATCTGCCGGGATCCGATGTTTTTTTCTTCTCACGTATTGCCCTTGCTCTTGCAGTTGGCATCGGCGGTCGCCGGGAGGTCAGCGTCCGCTCCGCGTAACCGGCATGAGCGGTCCCTTCCGCAAGGGCCCGCGGGATAGCCCCGTGGAAGGTTCCACTAGAAGTCGGCATTGATCTTGACCGATATGGCGCGGTCGGCAGACGCGATCGTCAACTCACTCGCGCGCTCTCTCTCTCTCCTGCAGGGGATGGAGAGAGGGCTGTCTGTCCGGATGTTGTTCTGCCGGTGTCACCCCTGCCTGTAGCATACTCGCCGCAAAAACAAACCGGCGTCCTTCCCGGTTCGAGCGCTCAGTCTTGTCCTGGACTATACCCCGGCCAGTGACGGCGACCGTCATGCGACGCTGCATCCACTTCCTGGCTCTCCTGCTACTGGCTGCGGCCGTAGCCGTGGACCAGGAGTCCTCGACTCAACAAACGGGTGAGTATACTCGCTTATTCTACGGCGATGTTGAGCAGTAAAGTCTGCGTAAGCTCCGCGTGGTCATACCCAGCGATTATAGACAGAAGCACTTTTCAACGGGAAAGAACTTATGAACGGAATTTTTTCCATATATATAGAAATATTTCGCCATAAAAATCAATATATCCGCAGAGCTCCCGTCTACAGGCTTGCATTTTTTTCCTATTAGCGTTGTTGCTACTGTCAATAGCGTTCCCCATTGGTTTCCTATGGCGGTCTTAACGGCTCGATGAGAACGATGGAAAAACTTGAGAAAAAAAGAAAGCAGATTTCACTATGCATCCGAAGAGTGGATCACTACCTTCAATATTTCCATAACAGTACCTTACACTATTTCGATGTACACATTTTTTGTCGAAGAATGTTGGGCACGGTGGGCCGGTTGTCGAGAGCATCACTCATTGTACTATGGGTACATTGTACACCTTAGTGCGAAGGCTCCATAGACAAAAGAAAGCATGTCTCCTAACCAATTACGATATCGCGTCATGCCCTTAATGCGCAGCTTAAGTGTCCCCTACAATATTAATCTTGTAATCTAATGAATAAATAAATTGTTGTCTTCTATTCGACGCACCATAGTTGCCTTCCGGCAACGGCCGGTAGCGGCGATACCCGCATTTCATTTCTTTTTACATATTCCTAGTTATAAAAGGTCTATTTGCATTGAAATAAGGCTGTGACCACGTTAAAGAAACCCAGGTGGTCGAAATTTCCGGAGCCCTCCACTACGGCGTCCCTCAGCCTTAGTCGCTTTGGGACGTTAAACCCCATAAAAACCAAACCAAACCAAACAACACCGAACTACGAAATCGGCGCGTCATCACTGTGTAGGCAGGTTTCAGAAAAGATAGTCGATTGAGGACGCCTAGTGTTGACGAGGCATCCATGTCTCTGAGTACGTAGACATGTCAGCTCGCGTCGATTACGAATCCATGTGGCGTACATCATCCCACATTAAAAGTTTGGAATCGATGTCCAGCTTGTTGATGAGGCGCGATATGAAAAGTTGCAACAGCAGTAGAAGGGACACAGACGGATTTGTGTCACACCTCGCAGAAGCAAGCCTATGCATGCAATTGGGGCTGGCGCTTAGGATCGACTCAAGGCACGAAGGGGTAATTGCAGGTAGTGCATGCATGCATAGAGGACAAATTCACTGCTGTGATTCTCAATAGAAAAAAATGATGAATTGCAGCGTGAAGTGCGATAGTTGGCTGATAAGCTTTTCAGGCATCAAGGTTTCCTTTAAGAAACGCCAAGGCAATAAATGGAGACTGGGAACAAATTTAAGTTGACCTGTAGCTATAGCTCACGGCGTTTTAATGAGAAATGCCCGATTTTCACTGCAAATAGAACTTTTATAACCAGGAAAATGTAAAAAAAAATGAAATGTGGGTATCGCCACTACCCGCCGTTTCCAGTAGGTAACTGTGGTGCATCGAATACAAGACAGCAAAAATTATTTATTTATTAAATTACAAGATTAAAATTGCAGGGGATATTTAAGCTGCGTATTAAGGGCATGACGCGGTATCTTGATTGGTTAATTAATGCTCGCATATGCGGAATTAGTCTTCCTCGACTTTATACTTATAGATCCCTTGGAATCATCAAACAACTCCCTTCACAATGGTACAGCGGTTAATCGATGCGCCAATGCCCTGCGAAGAAAGGTGCTGCCACTTTTGGGGCTTGTGCGACCCAAGTTACACTTCCCGAGCGACTAATAGTTAATTTAACTGCCAACTGTCACTGTGGCCACATTGCTCGCAATTCATTGGGCAGGTTGTGATGACGTCACATGGCCATGTGACATAGGTGGCACGACACCGGATTTTTTGCAGAACGTGAGCCCTAACGCTATATGCCGCTAAAAGACACCTGCACTCTGATAATATGAGGTAGTAGTCAACAAAGTGGGGCACAAAGCGGAATACAAAGTAGCAATTAGATTATTAATGCGTTAGCATTACAACGCTTTCGCGGGCGAAAACCTTGCGGATGCCATCTGTCGGTGACTTTGAGAAAGCAGAGAGGGAACTTACCATACTTATGGCCTCGAGCAAGGCAGCCTTCCAAGCCGCGTGTTATACTGCCAGGTTATCGCGTTCTGCTTTGGATATCGTTATCTTCATCGACATTCACCGGTTCCAAACGCATGCATCAAACCGCACGGCACGACGGGAGATTTGCACCAAAAGTAGCCATCTGACGAACATGAAGCGAGTCAAACGAATTGGTGGGAGATTGGAACCACCGTAGCAGGACAACACGTAACTGAAAATGGCACTGATATACGCGAATTCAGCTCTTTACAAAGCGCTCAAGAAAGGGGAACACATTCCCTACTCATCAATCGCAATGACCACTTATTAATTGCTTTTTAGCAGGAAAACGCCATTTCGATGGGTAAACGAAGAGCAAGATCTAGCTATGCTTGTGGGTTTGTACCAAGCGAAATAAATCAATAAAATAACTCAGATAAATACCCGTGACTGGGATTCGAACCCGCGGCGGAGCGAGTAGATCAACTTCGCTGGCCACTGCGTGAGAGCACCAGGCTACCGCCGCAGTTTCTTTTTTCTTTATTGCGTGGAAATCAATCCCACTGAGCTACCAAATTGTTTACGTACACACATACTATTCCGCGATGCAGACTCCATTCTCATGTCTTCATACACTGCACTCCACCTGCACATCAAAATTGCGGCAGACTTACACATGCGTCAAGAAGCGGCAACCATTCAGGCCACCGGTCCTGCGCAGCATATACCCCACGCACTGTTCACTGAACATAGATGAACGAGGTTGTTCTTCTTGTCGATCCATCATGCAGCTTTTCCACAGGCTAAAAAGTCCAATCAGCGTTAACAGATCGCAAGGAATCCCGGAGTCTTAGGTGAGATCTCAATGTCCTTTTTGGTCGTCCGCTGAAGTATTTCCCAGAAAAACGCAACATCGCGGCGCCACACAAAGCAATGATCGATCTTCTCCGGCTAGCCGCATAGGCGACAGTTCACTGACCATGCCACAAAAGTCCTCCAGGAGAGAAGTCAGGCCTTGACGGGTAGAGTCGAAGTGTGGAGTATATAAAAAAAGTTTTGCAGTTGATTGAATGTCCATTTGCTGAATTTGCTTCAATAAACTAGGATTCATAACACCAAGGCAAGACTACCGATACACGGTAACGGGGAATAGTGATTCTACGAGTACTTTTTGTCATCTGCCTTCTTGACAAGTCGAATAAATATTGCGAGGGTGGCTATCGCCGCAGCCGAACACGCCTCATATTAAACTGAACGCTCTCGCGCTTTGCACTGCACATCGTCGTTTTCATCAACTATAACTGATCCACCGAGGTGGCTCAGTGATTAAGGAGGTATGGCAAGGTAAACGGCGCATGTTAGTTTTAACGCTATATTTCATAAACGGTTACAGATATTCTCATCACGTTTCACGTGCTTACAGAAGATGCCCCTGGGCACACTATGACACATTTTGTTTTTGTGTAGATGGCGTACCTTTCATGTGGCGTACTCCCAAATTTTCAGGTGTGTTTAAATATTCAGTGTACCTTTTCTCTGCAACCACACAGAGTAATATGATGATATTAGGCAATGCTATTCTAAATTCCCACAGGTTATATCTGAACTAAAGAGATGTCATATCCTCTTCGGTGTTTGTGCGAAAAAAAAATAATATTACTGCATGCACAGTGCCACAGGGGGGGGTGGGGGTTGTCTTGAATCGTAATTTTTTTTCAGCATTATCATTTACATAATCAGTAATTTCGTTAGTTCAGATTATTTAGGACTGGTTGTAGTATATGTGTGCAAAGTTTTACTGGAATCGGATTAGTACTTTCTTAGAAAAGGTACATTGAATTTGAAGAATTTATAAAAAAAATGCAATTTGAGAAAAATGAAGTTTCATGTTAGCATACTGCTTATGGATGCTCAAAACGCCCCAGCAGAATATATTTCACTGCTGTCTTTCTTGCTGGTGTCTCCAAAACCCTTCTTAATGTTCCTTTTCACCTGTCGTTTTTCCTTGCTTTCGGCAGAGCCATAGAATTCTGCCCTGTCAACACGCTCCTTGTCTATCCTGTTGAGGGCAACATTGCAAAACACACCTGGAAAAATTCCAAGGGCCTCCAGAACAGCTTTACGTGCAGAATTGCCGTCATTGTAGTTGGCCACAGCATCTGCAGTTCCTGTCTTCCATGTGTCAGCACTGACAAATGTCGTCTTAGGGCAGCTGCACCAGATGAGTTGGTTGAGTGACTCATTAGTGTTGTGGTTGCCCATGAAGACATTTGCTGAGAAGACCTGTATCTGACAAAGCCTTGAACACCGACTTGATGACGTCCATCACAGCCTCAGGAATGTAGTTTTTGAGGGAGTAGGTCTCAAGGGTTCCCTCAACAAGGCTTCGGTTATGCCATTGGTTATACCCACACCATGAAGATGGCCCCTTTGGGCAGAGTCCGTGGTTGGGCTTGGTATCTGTTCTCTTTCTGCTCCATTTGCTGGATGATCGGACCATCTTCTGAGCAAGTAATAGGTTTGAAACAAGAAAAAGAGGCGACGACGAACGTAACAGTGGGAACGAAAACAAAGACGCATGCAGAGACGACACTCGCTACAAGAGCACCACTAGCGGCCTATCTGCTAATAATTAAATATTGTCAACAGCATATGATCGTTTAGTATTTACCGTTTACTTGCCACACGAACACACAATCGAAAAAAAAAAGCCCGATAATGAAGAAAACCGCGAAATACACTGATAAACAAACCGGCCTCCGACGACCGCCCGCCATTTTTAAACGCCAGGGCGCGCGGCACAATTCAGCGCGACATTTAATTAAACGGCTTTGAGCGGGCGCTCGACGTCGCGGACGAGAACCGGCGTATTCAACATGGTATGGCCGATGGCCGTGCTGGCTAGCTCTAACCCCAGAACGCAAGTTTTGGCGGTGGAGTGGGCTGACAAAGTCGTCGAGGGCTATGTACTCTCGACCACTTAACGCGACCTCTTGCCAAGCTCTTCCCGGCGAATAAAATGTTTTACAATCAATCGACGTCGCGCTTCCGCAGGTCTGTTCCTTATAGTGCGCTCGATTTTTCTGAGCCAAAATTAAAAATTCGATTTTTTTGGTGGTTTTACCCTACCATATCCCCTTAAGGCGCTTGTCTACCGAGCCGGAGAACCCGGATCCGAACCCGACCCCGGCGGCCGCGTTTATATGGAACGCAAGAGGCGTGCTGTGTATAGTGAACTAGAATACTCTCTAGTGGCGCGAGCGGCGAGGCGCAGGCAAGCCATTTTCCAACAGACGCCACCAGATGGCACCACCGCAACTTTTCCTAGGCACGGGAATTCGCGGAGTGTTGAAAAGTTCGTCTGTTATCTTGCGTTTTTCAGCTCATTTACTAATTATAATCGCTCATTTATTCTTTCTTGCTGTTCTCCACCTGTTAGTTACAATGACTAGCCTCCTTAAGGATTAAAACGCGTGTGCGAAAACCACGTAATTAAGCGAGGATACAACGTTCCTACTGTCGCGTCGTTGACTAAACTCCAACTTCCAGAGTGATTTTCTGGCGCGAAACGCCATCGCGGAATACCAAGCGGTCAGCATCACATGCGGAGCAGATTATTTGCGCGACCATTACTGTGGTTTGAAGATCAAAACCCGAAAGCAATGCCATTTAGAGTGTGTACCCACCGTCATTTATTCCTTACCCCCATTCAGAAGTAAAACGTTTAAGCTAAATTTGATGCTGCATTTTGAGCTCATATATGGTTTAGAGAAGTCAACGCGCTTGTAAATATGATCTATTTACCGCTATGATGTGAGTTTTGGTGGTGTTGTTGATTTAGTAATAATTATTAAATTGATGTATGTACACATGAACACCATATGAAGCTTTTATTTGCAACTGACTTCAATGCAGAAATGATAACAAAAAAATCTTGTTTGCGAAAATCCACAACTTCCCTGCCATTGACTTGTTCAGCACCTATTCAATTTAAGGTGCTTTGACGCGCGGTATGTGAGGTAGCGAAAAACGGGACAAGGTACCGAGAAAGACGCACACAACACAGGCGCTAAGTCAACGCGGCGCTTTGACACGGTATGTGAGTTAGCGCAAAACGGGACAAGGACGCACACAACATAGACGCCTGCTGTCGCTGGCTCCGTTAATGCTCTTCGTGAAGAGATGCAGACGAGTTGTGAGGTAAAATGCAGTTATTTCTGCAGCTATGGTTTGAGCGTGCTCAGGGCATCCAAGCAACGAACTTTCGTGCGACGTAACCAGCAATTTAAAAGGTTAGCCTGCTGTCGCTTGATGCCACAACAACGGAAGAATGGTCAGGCACAGCTTTTGTGAGCAGTGCGTCGGCTGCGTTCAAGTTTCCGGCATCGAGAAATATGTCAATCAGTTTCTCCCTCCCAGAGCAAGTGTCCTGCTCACCAGCATCTGCATTCAAGAGTGAACTTAGAACAGCGGGCTCGCAGTTTCCTCTTGACACAGAGTGCGCAAGAGCAATGAATTGCTGAAGTGTAGGATGAGTACTGCATCCCGATGACTGCCTGACGATGCCAAAAAGAGGTTCCACGGGGTCTTGGCTCACCCTGCTTGTCCTTACTTCAACAGCGACAAGGTACTGCATAGTGTTACACGCAGTCTGCGGACTGACTTAGAAAGCCTCGCTGCCCATTTGTGTGGCGTTCCCACTCTGACAGAAACGACAGAAAAGAATTCAACTTCTCGGCTCATGCAGAGGAGGCAATGCTTCAGCTGGAAAGCGTGATGTCATGACTTGAATAACACCATGAATGAATGGTCCTGCAACAGCAGTCTTACAATGAGATGCATGTACAGCTAAGAACCATTCAAAGTGTTACGTTAATACCAGATTTAGCTAAACAACAAAGTGGCAGTGTTTTAATCATGGTTCAACCGAGATAGATGAGCGATAGCTCGGTTTTGCGTGGTTTTCATTTGTTTTTGGATTCTACTCGTTCAGACCTTTTAAACGATATGAGTTGCTGCTGTATCGCGAATTTGTTTTAGTCATAATTATCTAACGGAACTTAATTAGGACCTGCAATTAGCGCACTTCAATCGTACTCGAAATAAGCTATACATCGATATATGTCTTGAAACTGCAGCATGAAGTTCAATATCGAATCACAAGTAACTTTTTATTGGCAGCTGATTAAGAATTAAATTTACCCAATGCAATGATACTCAACCGAAGCTATCCGACATATATTGGTGCGGCAAACAACGATGCTTTTGGCGCGCCAGGATAGCCGGTGCGGCAACCTGGCGCAAAACAGTGGGAATCAGTTCTTCTTATCGCCAGAGCTTCGTCAAATTTCCTGTCATTGGTGCAACAAAGTTCCTGCTCACTGCTATCACTACTTAGCAGCAAGATACGAACGCTGAAGTGAAATTATCTGCGTAACAGCGCGCGCGCAAAGCGAGCTAAACCACACACCGCATTGCCATGTCCTGCCAACGCGCGCGCCGGAGGCCAGGAAAAGGCGCAGCAGCGCCCCTGCCGGCCGTCAGTGTCAATTCGCTTCAACCGAGCTGGCCCCAGCAGCCGCCGGTCGCGCCACTACACTGCTGTGCGATGTCAGTGCACGTTAAAGATCACCAGGTGGTCGAAATTATTCCGGAGACCTCCATTACGGCACCTCTTTCTATTCTTGCACTCCCACCTTCCACTGTTCCCTTACGGCGCGGTTCAGGTGTCCACCGAGATATGTGAGACAGATACTGCGTCATTTCCTTTCCTCAAAAACCAATTATTATTATCAACTATGACCGCTATCAAACTAATATTCGCGCTTTGATCTATCTGGCGGTAGCCACAGAGAGATGTGCGCTGCATGCGTTGGAGAAGACAGCGTTGGGTATAGAAACACGGCAATAGGGCAATACGCGTTGGCATTGGCAACACTGTTGCTGAAACGCGGCACTGGAGCATAGGCCACCAGCATATGATGATGATGATGATTTCCTCAGGCTTAATGGCATAAATTAAGTAAATTGGCACTGACGATGAAAAGTAGAAGAGGGCGCTCGGCTACTGAGCCGGAGGTCCCGGGTTCGAACCCGACCGCAGCGGGAGCGTTTCGATGTAGGCGACGCCCATGCGCTGTGCGATGTCAGTGCACAAAGATCCCCGGGTGGTCGAAATTATTCCGGAGGTCCAGCAGGCCCGCGAGGCGACGGCGAGGCAGCGCCTCGACGTCCCTACGTGGGAGACCTAAGGCCCCGTCGGCGAAAGCTCTGCAGGACTATGAATAAAGTTGTTACCAACCAACCTCCACTACGGCACGTCTTTCTTCCTTTCTTATTTCACTTCCTCCTCTCTCCTTTCTCTTGCGGTGCGGTTCGGGTGTCCACCGAGATATGCGAGGCGGTTACTTCGCCACTTCCTTTCCTCAAAAACCAATTATTATAGAAGTCTGGCTCCGTGGGTCAGTGGACACATCAATCGAGCTTTCAGGCACGTGGCGGTGGTGTCCACGTGCAATGTTGTGGTTGTTAGTGGCTACTTATTAAGAAAAAATAAAAAATAAATATGGAAGGAACAGATGTTGCTAGCCGCGGCATCTGCCATCGAAACCTGAAGTCCCTGAGCTGCGGCTAGCGGGAATAAAAGGACAGGGAGAGGGATACAAAAGGGGGGGGGGGGGAGCGATAGATAGGATAGGGGTAGGCCGGCAAAATACACTATGTACAAATACAGGATATTGACTAAAACTGTACTTTCGTACAATATTTCGCACTTAGCAAGGTTATGAACCAACAGTATTTTTAATTTGCATAGAAAAAGCAAATTATGGACACAAGTTCGAAGCCTTCCCAGTGTTTTTAAGTGCGTCATACAGGGTGACATAAAGTGGCCGCAGTGGGGGCCAGTCGACAGGCTTTTACATTATGCTCATCTTGGATGATAACGTTGTTCGCTTGATCAGCGCGCCACTTGCATACATTATGATATAGGGCGTTTCATTATCGAATAAAAGTCTATGCAATCTAAGCGTCATGTAGGTGCTCGGTCAGTGATGTGATAGGGCGGTCGCAGAAGAGTGGATGAGTTTCCGGGACAACCTTCTGCGGCGGCAGGGAAAGCTATAAGCGCGAGGCCACGGTTTCACAAGCTTACTGCTCATTTCGCTCTCACCAGCTAACTTCACACGGAAGCTTACGGCTCGTGCTCATATACAGACTGTTGCAACGCTAAATGTGCACAATGGAAAAGCTGCTTGTCATGGCGGGTGGCATATGCTGTAGATCACGCTTATCTGTAATTCTTATAAAATCAGGAAAGTACATCTAGACATATAGAGAGAAACAACTTTGCTGCAATAAAAAAAACTTGGTTTTTGAGGAAAGTAAATGGCGCAGTATCTGTCTCACACATATCGATGGACACCTGAGAGAGAGAGAAAAAACTTTATTGTACAAGGAATTCGGGGCACGCCCCAACCGCGCCGTAAGTGGCGGTGGCCGCCGCCCGTGCGCGCCCGACTTGTCGTGAAAGCCGAGCAGGGTCGCCTCCCAGTCCTCCCGGGTTTGGTGGATGGGAGGAATAGCCGGGTTGGAGGGGCAGGCCCACACCATGTGGTAGGTGTCAGAAGACACTGCACTACAGTGTGGGCAGCTGCCGCTAAAGGAGGGGTCAAAATGTTTTAGTGCTGCCGGGCACAGAAATGTATTGTTGAGAAGGCGGAGAAGGAGCCGCTCATCCGTCTTCTTGAGATAGAGAGAGAAAAACTTAATTACGGCAAGTGTGTTAACCCCCCTTGGGTCCGAGGGCCACCGCACTGTCCCACTCTACGTCGGAACGCTCATGAGGTGTTTGTTCATGACGTCGGCACCCCGAAGCACCGCAGCAAGCTGCGATGGCGGGTCCAGAGACGAGAGCCCGACCTCCCAGTCCTCCCAACTTGATAACGCCTTCTTGAGGCCTTTACATGGGCTAGGATAAAGGTGATGACTATCTTGATAATAGGTTGTAATATTTTTGAATGTATAGACCGGATTGAAATCGTGTTCCTGATCGGGTGAGGAGGAGAAAAATTCGCTGTGGCTTAGCTTGGTTAAGCCCGGTAATTGCGAAAGCAATATCCGCACCTACGCCATGGTACAGCTGGTAGTGTAGGTGGTGGTGGTGCTTGTGGTTAGACTTGTGGTGATGCATCGGTTATACAATCCAATCCATTCCAATGCAATCCACTCCACTCCAATCCACTCCTATCCAATCCAATGTAATCTACTCTAATCTAATGTAATCTAATCCAGTCCAATCTAATCTAATGCAATCAAGGTCAAATGAAGGTCAATGGTGGTCACCGCCGCGGCACGATGGTGGTCACCCTGCAAAGTGCAAGTAGTATTGCTTTCGCAATAAAACAGCCCGGTGAGAGAGCGCGCTGGCGGCTGCGTCTGCTGCCTCGTTTCCTGCCAACCCCTGATGAGCAGGGGCCCATACAAGGTAACGGTGTGCGTGGTCCGTATCCCGTATGCAATTTTAATAAATTCGATAGGCTAGGAATGGAGTGCAGCCTTGTTCGACGTTCCGACAGGCCCCTCGCGAGTCGGTGATTATGTATTTTGAATCGGAATGTGAGGCCGCGAGGGCAATCGCGACCTCTTCTGCTTGGGTTGCACTGCGAGCTCTGGAGGTGCGGCCGTTAACTGTGTTGCTGTTGTGAACTACCGCGGCCGTGTACCATCCCCTGTGGTGAGGGCCGGAGCCGTCCACGTAGTATACAGCTGTTCCGTTGCCATAATGTCGGGCTAGGGCTTGCGCTCGTGCCAGGCGCCGACCATTATGGTCTTCATGTGACATGTTTGCTGGAAGAGGCCGCACGTGGAGGGCACGTCTCCACAGTTCTGGGATGTGAAACCTGTCTTCCATGGGAGTGGTGTGTTGGATATGGAGTCGAGCAAGAAGGCGGCGACCCGACTCCGTTAGCGACAAGCGCGTGTACTGGTTTGTAAGGTGCGAAAGTATTCACCACCCCAAGGGCCATAAGCCGGCTGTTTGAAGTAGTGATGGGGAGGTCAAGGGCACGTTTAACAATTTTGCAAAGGATGGCCTCAATGGCATCCTCCTCTTGTTTCCGTAGGTGGAGATAAGGAGCCGAATACAGAATTCGACTAGTTACGAAGGCGTTTGCCAGCCGCAAGGCATCCTTACTTCGTAGCCCCCCGCGTTTGCTAGAAACCCGGCGGACCATGCGGCCCACCTGGTCCCCCACCTTACGGAGTTTGGCCAATGTAGTGTCTGGCCGTCTGTGTTTGTGGATGTAGAGTCCGAGTACCCGTACCTCCTCACTTTCGCGTATGGGACCACTCCCAAGAGAAAGATATTTTAGTTGTGCAATTTTGTGAGGGGCGGAGGTGCACAAATTCCGATTTTTTGAGGGGAACATTGAAGACCGCAGCGGCAGGCGTAGCGGTCTACTATCGTCGCCGCTGTTTGCAGGCTGGTTTCAGTGTCCCCTGTGCTGCCCTGCGTGGCCCACAGAGTGATGTCATCGGCGTACAGGGCGTGCTGCACGCCGGCGACACCACTCAGCTCGGCCGGCAGGTGCATCATGGCCAGATTGAAGAGCAGCGGGGAAAGTACCGCGCCTTGGGGTGTTCCCCGCGTGCCGAGTAGGTAGGGACCCTATACTCTCTATCTTGGTTGCGGATGTAAGATTGACGATCCATTATAAATTGGCATATTTATCGAAATGTGTTGAGGCCACAGTCGGTCTGGCTTAGGTTACTGAGCATGATCTCGTGTGTTACATTGTCAAATGCCCCTTTAAGATCCAAGGCTAGTAGTACCCGGTCGTTATTGGGGCATTCGAGGGGGTCAAGGACTTCCCGATTGAGTTGCAGGACGACATCCTGTGGGGATCTGTGTGGGCGGAATCCGAACATGGTGCTCGCAAAGACATGTTTGGTTCAAAATATGCAGATAACCGATCCCGCACCATCGTCTCCATTAGTTTGACCACACAAGAGGTGAGAGAGATGGGGCGGAGGTTATCTGTGTCAACTGGTTTGCCTGCTTTAGGAATAAAAGTGACCAGAGCCGTTTTCCAGTCGATTGGCAGGGGGGTGCACCGCGCCAAATCGCATTGACGTATTTCAGGAGGGACTGGTATGCCAACTCGGGCACGTTCGTCAAAAGCTTGACGGTGACCTTATCCTTTCCTGGCGCAGTGCCCCGTTTCATTTTGGCTAGAGCCGCCCGCAGATCATGGAGCTGGAAATGTTGATCCAGCTCCGTGTTCTCTCTGCCTGCATAAGAGTACGCAGATCCACGGGGCTCTTGGGCTGTAGACAGATACTGGCCCCGAAGTTTCTGTGCCAGTTGAGTGGTGTTGCCAGGGAAAGCGTGCACGGCTCGCTGCAAATGTTTTTGTGTTTCGGTTCTTGTTTGGGTTGGGTCGATTAGGCCTCGAAAGAGACGCCACGTGTTTCGGCTGGACATTTGTCGCGCGGCCGTGTTGCATCTATCCACCCAGTTGGAGTCGGCGAGTTGGGCTGCATACTCTGCCGCTTTCTGGGTAAGCTCGGCAATTCGAGCTTTTGAGCTTTCCATTGTGTTTCTGGCGTCGCCAACGGTGGACGAGGCAGCGACGAGCTTCCCAGAGGTGTAGAAGGTGGTTATCCACGTCCGTGACCGCCTCTGAGAACTGTATGTGTGTTTCATGCGAGGAAAGGTGTGTCAGCAGCTGTTGGGAGCTCGGCTCCGACCCTCGTAGTGAAGCTTTTCGCTGCAAAAGCGACTGACGTATGTCACATCTGCGTCAAATTCCAGCGCGAATAAGAGAGCGGTTTAACCGAGAGAAACAATTAACGGTGCGCGTTTACTGTTGCAACCGGTCTACACAGAAGTGAACAAAAGGATACGATATTTCAGTTTTTCTTATCTAGCTTTTTTTACCGGACTAAAATTTGTGCAAATCCTTCATGGGAAGAATATATCAGACTTTTTACACAATGCAGGCCAATATTTATGATCAAATTACGGCGCAGTTTGCTCCCAGCGCAAATTTACTGAATCCACCGAGATATGCGAGATAATTACTGCTTCACTTCTTTTCCTCAAAACCAATTTTCAACTTTTAACTGATTTCTGCACTGCGTGACGGTATCGGCGATAATACGAGTTTTCATTGTAAAATGATGCGCCAATTTCCACAATGTCTTATCCTAGTAGCTTAATGCCGTCAGTACTTTGCATGGCCGCTTTTTGTATCGATCAGTGCTTGGTACCTTCGAGGCATGGAGTCCAGGAAGCTGTCAATGAACGACCACAGTTTGTTTGGTTTGGTTTATTGGGGTTTAACGTCCCAAAGCAACTCAGGCTATGGGGGGCTCCGTAGTGAAGGGCTCCGGAAATTTCCACCACCTGGGGTTCTTTAACGTGCACTGACATCGCACAGTACACGAGACGTGTTTTCCCATGGTGCACTCTTGCAACAGCTGGTCGGATTTCTCCTCAGCGCAGCTGACTTTTTGTTGCGAAACCAACACTCCGAAAGCCAAAGCGAGGCCCCGGGTGACCGCCGTCGCGCCGTAGCTACGCTGACCTTGTTTCAATTTGTCGAAATGGTCGTGACGTCACAGTGCGCGAATTTCAAACGGGGCCAATTGTACTTTGCCTAGTAACCATGCAACCAATTAAAGGGATCGTATAGTGATGCTCCAAGTAAGTGGGACTGAGTTTAGTTAACTGCTTAATTAACCAATTAGCCTAAGTAACCTTTTTAGTCAGACCAGATAAATAAAATTGGCGGGGGCTTAGCTTTGGTTAATCCTGGTAGATTGCGAAAGCAAAAGCACAGCGCCTCCAACTGAAGGAACGCAGTACGCCGCGTCTACAGGTCACGCGTGGCTACCGGCCGCCGCTGCGCGACGACTCAAAGCGTCTTCAGTAATTTTTTTGTTTTGTTTTTGATGTTGTTGCGACTGAGAGAAAGAAAACAATCTACAGCTGGTATGACGTCACAGCGGCAGTAGCGCCACAGGTGCGCAGCGCGGCAAACACACACCGTAACTGCAGCCGGGCTCTCCGAAGGAGCGAGTTGGTCGCCCATAATCTGCAGCTGGTATGACGTCACAGCGACAGTAGCGCCACAGATGCGCGACGCGGCGTAACTGCAGCCGGGCTATCTGAAGGAGCGTGTTGGTCGCCCATATTCACTCCGCTAAAGGTCAAACATAACTGCGGCCGGGTCACGCGAAGGCTTGAAAGTGCGAGTAGTATTGCTTTCGCAATAAAATAAAACCGAGTAGGAAATCGGTGGAGTTGGGGAATCGAACCAGGGTCTCCGGGGTGCGAGACGAGCACGCCATGCCAGCTCGATGGTTTGTTCACTCCCCTTTTCCTACAGGTGTACACCGGGGTATGCGAGACAGATACATTTTCTTTCCTCAAAAACCAATTTACCGATGAGCAAGGCGTAGAACCGAACGGGCGATGACGTTCTGTGGACTCCCTGGCAGCGTTGCAAGACGCTGTCGCGTTCCACTCTTAGAGGCGAAGCTTAACATCATAACCACACATCAGTGACGCAAGCAGCAACACCGCGCTTAAGGCTTTCGAATCACCGCACTTTAGGGCAACAAAGTTCCTCCCTGATTTTTAGAGCGCAGCTCTCTGGCGTCCGTTCCTGGGTTTCGCGTCGGCGTCGGCCTCGTAACCAGCTCCGCCCCCAATGTCACGCTTTTCAATTGGTCGAAATGCTCGTGACGTCACAGTGCTCGAATTTCAAATGGGGCCAATTGTACTTTGGCTAGTAACCATGCAACCAATGAAAGGGATCGTATAGTGATGCTGCAGCTAAGTTGGACTGAGTTTAGTTAATTGCTTAATTAATCAATTAGCCTAATTAATATAGAGGAGAATGAAGAGGTCAGAAGAAAAGAAAAGAAAGACGCGCGCCGCAGCGTCCGCGGAAGGAGACGCTGCTGAAAAAAACAGATAAGTACGAAGCCGCGTTCCCTCCACCACCACGCACTTCCCCACTCAGTAAGACGTTGCTCGTTTCATATACGTTGTGTCGAACATCCTAGACAGTTCCAACAATTGACAGGTTAATGACAGAACACGATGGACAGAAATACAATAATATAAATATGAAATAGCCTAATTAACCTTTCTAGTTAGACCGCATAAATCAATAAAACCGAGAACGAAATTGGTCGAGTTGGGGAATCGAACCAGGGTCTCCGGAGTGCGATACGAGCACGCTAGCCACTCCGTAATGCCAGCTGAATGGTTTGGAATGAACAAAGGCGCGTCTAGCTAATACGGCGTCTTAGTTCACTCCCATCTTCCCCCTTTCCCTTACGGCGAGGTGCAGGTGTCCACCCAGATATGCGAGAGAGATACATTTCCTTTCCTCAAAAAATAAATTTACCGTCCAGCAAGGCGTACAGCCGAATTGGCGATGGCGTTCTGTGGACTCCCTGGCAGCGTTGCAAGACGCTGTCGCGTTCCACTCTTACAGGCGAAGCTTAACATGTTAACCACACATCAGTAACACACGCAGACAGCCAATGGACGCGTCATTCGCTGGCAGCACTTGATTCATCATTCACAACCACATTCTTAACGTACGCTCCCTTGCCGCACATGCCAAGGACGTACACCACGATCACATTCTGCGCCATTCCTCTGTACTTTGCTTTGCTGAAACCTGGATGGATCCCGAAGAGCCTCTCGAAATCATAGATTTCCTATACTGCTGTGGTGCTCGCAGAGACCACAACAGAGCGGCGGGAGTCGCTATCTACTTGCGCACAGGTCTCTCTGCAATACCAGTCGAAATGTTTGGCACGTCACATGAAGTTGTGCGCCGCAAAGTTGCCCAACGGCTTGCTGGTAGTAGCTGCCTACTTCGCCCCTACCGCACTCACGAAAGACGTCGTGCACTTCCTGCAACTCGCATTAACCGTCCATCGATCCACACCGATGTTAGTAGTGGGGGACTTTAATGTTGACATAAAGACAAACAGCAATTTCCTAACACTTATGCGGGAGAACATCCCGTTCCTCTCGCTCGTAACGCGTCCCACGGCTGTAACAACCTCGCGAGGCACTTGTATAGATCTCGTCTTTGAGAATCAAGCATTGGTGTACCAAGTCGAACATATATCAGTCTATTTCTCCGACCACAAAGCTTCCTTCATGACTGTCAAGAACTGTTAGTGGAATCTTTGTTAAAGGAATACGTGTGAAAAATAAAAATTTGCTGCGCTCAAATTTCGCATTAGGAAGTAACGTAATCGTCGGTAATTTTTTTTTTATCCCTCGAACGACGCGTGAATCCTGTCCAAAGATGTTCAACTGAAATGATCTCAGCACATCTACTTGGCCGCTCGATAAGGTCCACCATATATATATTTCGAAATATTTCGAAATGTCAGTGAAGAACAGTCGAAGTTTTTTTCGCCCTGCACGAAGAATGGCCTTGTCGACAGTTTGAGTGGTCGATCTGGGGTCTCCCGGTGAAGAACGAAAACGAAACCTCCTCTGAATCTATATATCTTCACAACTTGCGAAGCAGTGAACTGCGCTACAGTGCAATTCATTGAAAGCTGGTAGTTTCATCACAGAGCTGTGGCCATGAATAGCCATTTGGACAGTCTTGGTGACGACACGTGAAACTCGGACACCACCCATTGCTTATAAGAATATGTAGTTATTCATACAACCACCTAATATGCCACTTGAAGGTGACTCCAAGTTAATAAGAGTTCGAGCTAGTTATAACGAAATTGAAGGGGCCTGTCGATTACTTCGTTATAACCCGTGATGACCGAGCTTCCAAGGGGAATCATAATTGATTCGTTGTATCGATTATTTCGTAATAAACCCTTTCGTTATAACGAGGTTCGACTGTAATAATTTAGAACAGACGTAAATTGAACGCATCCAGAATCGCCCACGAAAGGAACGACAACGAAAAATGAACTTAAGGTCGACAGTTACAACCCCAACTACTCCTAGTAAAAGAAAAGTGCATTATTGGAGGGAAAATATTCAGAAAAAGCAAATAGGTTTTTTTATTTTTGGATATTGTGGAATTATGCGAAAAAAAAATGAAAATATCATATATTTCGTCCACTGTTGTATCTTCCGCTGCAGTGCCAGAGAAAGTAGTCCTCGAGCGCTCTGCAGTTTCGCAGTTGACGCGCCACTATGACTAAGTTGTACCGGCATACGGCTACTGAGCACGGGGGCGCGAGATCAAATCCCGACCGCGGTGGCGGCGTTTCGATGGAAGGGAAACGCAGGAGGCGCCCGTGCACTGAGCGATGTCAGTGCAGTTAGAGAACTCCAGCTGGTCGAAATTATTCCGGAGACCTCCACTACGGCACCTCTTTCTATACTTTCTTCTTTCGCTCCCACCTTCCTCCGTTCCCTCGCGGCGCGGTTGAGGTGTCCACCGAGTAGTGTGATAAAAGTGCCGCGACACAGTTCACGCAGCCTAGTGTTGCGATAGTATCCCAGACATCGCCGACCGAGCCGACAGGGATTGTTAAAGCGTCCAGACAAGCAGATCCAGCCGAGAAGAAAAAGATGCCCAGGCTTAGCTTGGTTAAGCCAAGAATGAGTTGCATATTGCGCGGTCTTCTTGCGAGAGGTATTGCTTGGCGGCACTCGATTTTCTCAGCAGCTTTTCCTCCGTGACGTATGGATGGATGGATGGATGGATAGGAGCGCCCCCTTTGAAACGGGGCGGTGGCAACGGCCACCATGCTCAGACGTACTTTTTTAATTTTTTTTTTATTATTTAGTTCTTTCTTTCTTTTTGTTTTGTTTTCTTTTTTTATTTCATGTCGTTGACCACATGAAATGACCACATGACGTGACGTCACCAAACCACGTGACGTCCCGTCACGTGGTTTGGTGGCTGCCCGGCCGCGCCCTAGGGCTGAACTGAGTGATTGCAATATGCTACGCATAAAAAAGTTAAGATGTGATTCGACTCGGCCGAACCGAGTTAACCGTAGCGAAAGGTGTGATTGGTTGCGGTTGCGACTGAGAGAAGGATGAAAAGGAAAGTGCCCGGGCCTGCCGACTGGCTCAAGCCGAGCCACCACCGCTGCCACGTGCAGATAGAAGAGAGTCGAAAGATCAGAGGAAAGAGAAAAAGACAGAGTAAAGACGCGCGTCGCAACAATCGCGTCCGCCGGAACGGACGCTGGCTGAAAATACAGATACACGGCCACAGCCCGAAGGCTGCAAACCGAATGCCACAGATATATGCGAAGCTCTCGGTTATATACAACTCTCGACGCTGACGTCACACCCACACTCATCACGCCACAGTCACGTGGTACCACGCGAAGGTCATGTGACTTCTTCCACACCAACTGTAAGGTCAAAGGGCAAGGGTGGTCCACTGAGTGGACCACACATGGCAAGGCATAAGCGCATAGCACCACCAGCCATAGCTCAACCAAGGTCATTCAAGGTCGGCGGCCAGTCAAGGGAAATGTGAGTTAGGCATCTTAGTGTAGCCTTCGCTACAAAACTGATATTCTTAATTGGCAAGCGGCTGGGAGGAGTGGTCGCTACTTTTTAAAGCGAAAGCCTTAAATGGCTCATCAACAACGAAACTCGGCGTTTTGGCGACGAAAATTCATTGTGATGTCACCATTATCCCGGAGACAGGAAGTAACTGCATCGGACCGGAAGTGAAACGAGAAGTGACGTCATCAGACCGAAAGTGACGTCAGCTAAACCGGAAATGAAAGTCGGAATTGACGTGGTGGCTTGGTTAAAGCGGTGCTTTATTTGTACTCGTATGTCGTGTGGCCTTCCCTAAAAGGCCTTAACCGGAAAGGCCTTTGAGACTCTCAGGAGGTGCCTCAGTTTTTTTTTTAACCACCGATTCGTTCTTCTACACCGTCATCGCTCCGATATCTCCGCTCGCAGCTGTCCCGCTCCCTGTGCCTATATGGAGCACATCCTAGTATCGTGTCCCGCTGCTTTACAGTACCCACCATGCCTAACCCCCTTACTCAGTGAGTGGTGTAATGAGTGAGTGGTGTGAGAGGTGAATGTTACAAAGCGTTTCAACGGGACCGCGTTAATGGACAGCGACAGCGTTTAGCGAAGAACCCGGCGTCGTAATAGGCGTGTCGATAAAATCCGGACTGGGTCGTGACGTCACAGGAGGAGCTTGATTAAAAGTGATTAAAACATTAGATAAACTGTGATTATAAGGCTGCAGCATGACTAAAACGCCATCATGTAATGTGAGAATACAAAGTAAATTAATTGCGCTGAAAATGAAAATAGAGTAGTAGATTGAAAGTCGAACCCGTGACCTTTGGGTCCCAAGTCAGACGCTAACCCTAGGTAATTGAGGCACGTTTGTTCGATTTAGTTGAAGGAAGGCCTTTTGTACCTTGTCCCTCAGTGTCCGTATCTGCGACGTGATATGCAAAGAGGACACTGGAGGGACCTATTAATGCGAGAGCATTATATGGATATGTTGCGTCAGCAAAAAGTGTCCGCAAGACGTGTCCGAAAATTTTATTCGCACGATTACGTCGTTCTCCTAGGATAAATGTGTGAAAGTGCGATTCTGACAGATAGTGTGCGATAAAATGTTGCCATGGGAAAAAAATTGGTTGATTAGGTGTAATTAGTTGACAATTAGTCAACACACCGCGAAAAAACAAAAAAATACACTTAGACGTCGATATAGTGCATGGACGTCGATATAGTACATTGACGTCAGAACAGCCACGGACGTCGATATAGTATGTGGACGTTTTGCTTTCGCATTGCTTCAATGCAGGTCGCCGCAGCGTTCTTTTTTATTGCTATCCCGTCATGCCGTTAAGGCGGAGCGTAAATATCTCCCAGCTTTATTCCCTGCGACTCAGTTGCTTCCGATTATCGCCGCCGGCCCACATCGGTACGAAAACCGCGACCGGAACAACTTAGGCAAATCACGCGTGGCTGTTTCAACGTTGTTCGAGGTGGTTGTCGATCTTGTCGGCTCCTTATATCGAAAGTTCGATGTCACATTTAAATTCAGCGTGGCAGTGAGTTTTATTCTCTTTTCGAGGGCAAAAGTTCGCTCAGTGAACAGTTTGAGCTTCGCACTAGCGTGTTTAAACTCCTGTCTGCTGCACCATCCCAGTCGCCGCACCACTCGTTGCAATACCTCATCTAACTACAACAACGCGTTCTTCATCTGTCTGAGAGAGACAGACAAAGAGCTATTTCCAGAGTAGTATGACGAGCCCGGAGCTCTTTAAATGGCAGGAGACAGAATACAGCGCTCATAAAAATAATAAATCATAGGGCGAAATTGCATATGACACATAACTTCAATGCGTAATAGATAAAAAAAAAAGATTTAAAGCATTTTTACCGATTAAATCAGCCCATGGAAACCTCTAGAATTTCGCCTCCATCGAAATTTGACCGACACGGGTTCGATCCCGGCCGCGACAGTCAAATTTCGATGGAGGCGAAATTCTAGAGGCTCGTGCACTGTGCAATGTCAGTGCACGTTAGAGAACCCCAGGTGGTCGAAATTTCCGGAGGCCTCCACTACGGCGGCCGCCGCGGTGGCTCAGTGGTTACGGCGCTCGGCTGCTGACCCGAAAGACGCGGGTTCGATCCCGGCCGCGGCGGTTAAATTTCTTTGGAGGAGAAATTCTAGAGGCCCATGTGCTGTGTGATGTCAGTGCACGTTAAAGAACCCCAGGTGGTCGAAAATTCTGGAGCCCTTCACTACGGCATCCCTCATAGCCTGAGTCCCTTTGGAAAGCTAAACCCCATAAAACCAAGTAAACCAAAACCAAACCCTTCACTACGGCGTCCCTCATAGCCTGAGTCGCTTTAGGACGTTAAACCCCCGTAAACCATAAACCAGATTGAAATGGCACAATGTGACAAGCAAGAAAAACAATACAGGACATCATAATCGGAAGTCAAACAACACAATGCAACTAAGCAGTCCTAAATAATGAAGACCTAAGTACAAAATAATGTAAAGATAAATGTTAAAGGTAAATATAACAACCTTCTTTCTCTCTACCTCTGTCGCATTAGCTGCGGTTATCGAATAACTTTGTCCTCTTCATCTTCCCCGCCCGCAGCCAGTCCGACGTCGTCGAGCGCGACGGATAAGCCGAAGGTGCCCGCCCCGGCGCCCAGCGATGCCGTCGTCGGCGACGGGGAGGACGAGCTGACGGAGCGTCAGACGCTGTCCAAGGACGCCACGCTCCTGTGCCGCACCAGCGTCCGCGGGAAGAACGACCCCAACGTGCGAGGCTTCGCCTACTCGGTGAGCATGGGCTTATTCCCGAACAAACATTTATTTAGACAGTCTACAGACTGTCCATAGACTTTTGTCTAGTAGTAGTAATACTAGTAGAAGACCTTTATTCGACCATAGTTTACAGGCCGAGCATGTCGACCGCTTGGGCGACCACAAGTCGCTGTTCTTCCTCCCCTTCAGCGCCAAGCCAGTCGAGCCAGGTGGTAATGGATAGAGATGGTGGGGGGGGAACCCGACTGCTGAGCAGCCGGGCAATAGAAGAGGCAATGGGCCAGGTCCGTATATATACTGGGGCAGTTGGGACAGGAAGGGTCCGATCGATAGCGATAGAGAAAGAGGTGGGACGGGGTGATGACTGAATTCATTTTGATGTGCCGAAGAAGGCGAGCCTCCGGCACCGTGAGTGATGGATGAGGGGGAGGGTAAAGGCGTTTGTCGAGGGCTTTCTATAGACTTTCTATAGACAAATCCTATACGCTAGTCTTTAGGCCATACAAATCCTAAAGACAGTCTATAAACAATCTATAGATTTATGGCCATTTACTTATAGTAGACTTTTTCTACAGACTTTGAATAGACAAAAGGAAATATCTATAGGACATCAATAGAGTCTATAAGAAGTCTATAGACAATTTTTAGAAGGGTTCTCCAAGTTCTAAGGACGTATATAATCACGCCACTTAAGGACAAGGTTTGCACCCACGCGATGAACGATCGTAAGACATGCGAAACACGAAAGCACGTTGGCCACACAAAGAGGAGAAGCATGTAGGGGAAAAAAGTATAGTGGTACTTTTGAAGATAATTAAAGCGTCCCGGCCCGGAGTAACAATTACAGATTGTAATTCGAAACTTAGATGAAGAAGAAAAATATAAATTTGGCAAAGAAACTTCAGTTTACGTGTGGGAATGCGAAAGCGTTACTGTCCCTGGGTGCATTGAACCCTGCCCGCACACGTACCACCCACACACGCGCGCATGACGCCACCCGAAACGCTGCATGACGAACGGTTGCATCACAGTTTGCATATGAGAATGGTTTTAGATCGAAAACTCTACTGCTCGAGGTACAACTCAGTTTCCCCTGTGGCTTTGCGCGTTTGACCTTGAAGCCCGACCAAGGTCAAACCAAGCATACATCTCCAAGACTAACAATATATATGACTGTGTGTCTGAAGGCATTTTCCAGTTTCTCCCAGATCATGAATGGCAGTTTACCAATATTACTCAAGAGAAAAAGTATATAACAACTGTATCTTATCGCTCACCTATGGGGCAGAAATGTGGAGGATAACAAAAAGGGTTCAGCTTAAATTACGGACAGAGTGGGTCAGGGATCAAACACGAGTTAAGGGCATCCTAGTCTAAATCAAGAGGAAGAAATGGGCTGGGCAGTTCAAGTTATCCTAGTCGAAATCAAGAGGAAGAAATGGGCTTGGGCAGGGCATGTAATGCGAAGGCAATATAACCGCTAGTCCTTAAGGGTAACGGAGTGGATTCCAAGAGAAGGCAAGCATAGCAGGGGGCGGCAGAAAGTTAGGTAGGCGGATGAGATTAAGAAGAGTGCGGGGATACGGTGGCCACAACTGGCAAATGACAGGGTTAATTGGAGAGACATGGGAGAGGCCTTTGTCCTGCAGTGGGCGTAGTCAGGCTGATGATGATGATGATACCTCTCCTCTCCCTTTTTTTTGCGAGCATGCCGCGCTCTACCACATCAAGCACTCCTGAATTCATTTCCCTCGTTGCAGAACAACCGCTGCGTGGCGCTGTGTCGCAACGGCTACGGCATACCCTGGAGGCAGACCTTCACCGCACAGACTACGTGTGGCAGCGGACAGGTCAGCGCTTCTCTCTGGCGCCCCTCCTTCTCTGGCGAGGGGGACGAGGAGGGAAATATGTTACAAAAAAGCTACACGAATACTTCAGTAATTTGTAGTTGCCTTCTGCCTCGCATTTTGTGGTTATATAACTCTGTGTACGTGTCCTCTTTTGTGTGCTTTGTATATATGTATGTGCTTTTTATATGTATACACTCTGTTTAATTTTGTACTGTATAACATTTCTCTGTATATACCGCCTGTCGCTGCTTGTAAACGTCTCCGGGACTCAGTCAAGGCCCAGTCGGTCCTTTTAGCCCGGAGAACGTTCCAGTGTAGAACTGTAGAATAAATTGAAATTGGAAGTTGAAATTGAAATTGGGTAACGGCGTCATAGGCGTGAGGTGGGCTCGTCACGACGAGCAAACGAAAACCAGGAGGAAGATGCAGTGATTGTCACGGAAACTCCCCGGCAGAATAGGTTTACAGTAAAACGGGGAAATTACGGTTAACCCTTTGCCGCGGCAAACTGAAAACGGTGCGTCAACGTAGCATATATTTGCATGCTGAATACTACTGAACTATCAAACAAAGCGTTCAGGGTGTTTTCGTATTTATAATAGGCCTCTTTGTTGTCCTATGTATTTCAAATTTACGAACACGAATGTACGGTTTGACGAGGCCCAGTTTGGCAGGGAAAAACACTGAAACATTGTTGAGCTTTGGAGTCTTTTCTGTTAATGGACTGCCTGATAATTCTTCAAGCAATGTTCAGTTGCAAGGAAAGTTTTCTAATACGTCCGAAAGAGAGGTATGAGTATTTATCATTTTTAGATGTTTTTACGAAATCATGCGTACAGGTACGTACCCCTTTTTCTACGAAACCAGTGGTCGAAAGGGCTTAAAGCTGACGTCATTCAAGCCCTAGAGGCATTCTGAGTGCAATTTTACCATTCTTACACATGTGAGACTTGCCTACAGCTCGGGTATGAAATATTTCATGTGGCCTAAATTTTCTTGCGGTTTTTGGTTTATATAGTGTTTATCGTCTCAGAGCAACTCATACTATGACGGACGCCGTGTTGGGGGCCTACGGATAATTTCGGCCACCTGGGGTTCTTTAACGTGCACTGGCATTGCGCAGTACACGGGCCTCTAGAATTTCCCCTCCATCGAAATGCGACTGCCGCAGCAGGGAACCCGCGTCTTTCGGGTCAGCGCCCGAGCATGGGTCTCGGCAGAACCGAGGAGTGCCACTTTAGACGGCTCTAAACCGGGTCTGTCTTAAATCCCGCCGTACTAAAACATGTGGACCCGACATTCGCGGAGAGTATGCTGACCTATACCAAACGTTGTGGGTCTGTTAGTACAATGCACATATAGCCGTTATAAGTCAACCAACTAGGGAGGGCTGGGAGGCGGCCCTGTCCAGCTCGGACCTGGAGGCCCTGGTCCAGAGAGCACGGGCAGCGGCGGCAGCCAATGGCGTCCCGTAACAGGGACTGCCACCCAGGTCAACGTCCATCCACAGCTTCCCTTCCCAATTCAATATACAGTGCTACAATAAATGTTTTCTCCTCCTCCATCGTAACCAATGAGCTACCGCGGCAGCTTAAATATTCTTAGGACAGGTGAGCTGGAGAAGGGACCAACCTGAAGAAAGAACACTTATCTGCAGTTCACTTGGGCCTGCTTTGTCTCAATTCACTTTCTTTGCCTTTCAGGGGTGAAATACTATGCGGTGCCTTCTTCGTCGTAACCTTTAGGGAGGCCATTGTGTTGTCCTGCCTACGCTTACTTTTGAACGAAAGGCTTGAAATTAAGCTGAGGAGAGCGCAGCGAGCAATGGGTAGGAAAACTATACGGAGTAACGTTACAGGATATGAGTGGAGCGGGTCATGGAACAAACGCTAGTTGGTGACATCTTAGTTTAAATAAGCAAGAAGAAATAAGCATAAACAGTGAACGTAACACAACTGTCTATCTTCGAAGACAAACGGTGTCCCCTTAGTGTAACGGAGTGGGTTTCAACAGAGGGCAAGTATAGCAGGAGGCGTAGGAGGGTCAGGTGGGCGGATGCGATTTGGAAGTTCGCGGAGGTAAGGTGGCCGCAACTGTCAAAGGACAGGGTTAATTGGAAAATCATCGGACAGCTCTATGTCCTTTGCATGAACATGAACCTGAAACATCAACCAGTAACTATCCCGCACGTCTACCCTTGTGATCTATATACCATGGATGCTCATCAGCGAACAGATGTGAGCGTACGAGTTGTCGGTTGCGAAATGCGACGGCCACATCATTTACTCTACTATCCACGTCCCCCTTTCGTCTGCTGTAATACAAAGCTCCACGCGTACAGGGAATGGTGTCCTATAATTGCGTATGTGGCAGCTGTTTATGCGTTGCACGGTATAGCTGGGGTGACTCGTAATCGAGTGTCTCGTAAGCTAGAAGAAATTTCTTGCCTTATCTTTTTGACATGACTGCGCGAACTGTGGGCGCAAAGGCCAGTCCTGAAAGCCGCATTCAACCATACGCTGTAGAGTGTAGCAAAGCTGCACGCTATCCGAAAACATATATACGTCGCGTAACCATACATGTGCACAGGTCTCTCCATAAGAGGAGAGAGGGAGGGGGCAGAGTTCATGCTTGCGTCTGATCATGCATTCTGGGTACCGGGGAAGCTTGCCCGCCACCCTCCTCTTATGCGCGTAACTGAACAGGGTATATATGAGTTCCTTCCACCATCAAGTGCGTGGAATTAAAAGCGAATAAGACTCTTTGAATTCGACCATATATTGGATGCTTTGCGCTGTACACAGTTTCACGAACTTGCGCTTCCGTTCTTTATTTCTCCTTTTATTATTTTTTTCTTTTTGTTGCTGTTATCAGTAAACATGTATTCTGTGTCACGTAGCGCCTTATACGCTTTTCTTATCGTTTACTGTATGCAGACATGCCACTATCTCTTCGCCTTTCTGCTCGCAACTTCACTGCTTAAATGTTGATTCCTTTGTTTGTTTTGATTATGCAATGGTTAACGCTTTATGCGTTGTTTTCGGCTGTGCTGAACGGAAAAAAGCATAGACTCAAAAAGAAACCTGCTGTGAGGAAACCTGAGCACCACTGATGACATTTCTTGCCATAACCGGAAATTCCCTCACTTAGGCCCAAAAATCCCTATACAAGACCCCTTTTCCGTGCAGCAGCTTGAAAACTCTGGCAATCGGGAATAAGTGAGACAACTCTGGTTCCTCAAATTCCCCGAAACTGTGTAAAATTCCCTTTTTGACAAAATTTGCTCATTAATTTCTCCACAAAAGGGATTCTGGTTCCTAAAATTCCCGAAAGTGCGCAAAAATTCCTTTTTGACAAATTTCATTCCTCATTTTCCCCTTAACAAGCGATAGGGGGGCCTCCGGCTTTGTCAAGCTGTCGCTTGTGACAGCTTTTACTGCGGGTCTCCCGCGCCATGTATTCATTAGGCGCAAATAAAACCATTATTATTATTATTATTATTATTATTATTATTATTATTATTATTATTATTATTATTATTATTCCCCAAACAGAACATCACTCACTGGTGTGAATTTATGACGTCATTGTGTCCTCTCGCCCCCTCGATGCCTGCGCAGGTGTGCGTGAACCGGGAGTGCATGCAGGCGGGCACCAGCAAAGACCTGCAGACCTGCACCACCATCTTCAACCAGAGCCGCCGCAAGTACCGCCAGATGGGCAACTACCGCGTCGAGGCCGGGGTGCGTTGAGGCACAGTATACACACTCACCCTTGCGAAGTGGCGAACAAAACGGAAAACTTGAGTTATCGCAGCATGTCGTTGAGCTGAATACTGGAAATTAAATGGCGCATTTACTGTCTCATTTCTCGGTGGACACCTCAACCGCGTCGTAAGGAAACCGGTGAAGAAGGGAGTGAAAAATGAAAGACAAAAGGTTTGGTTTATGGTTTATGGGGGTTGAACGTCCCAGGGTGACTCAGGCTATGAGGGACGCCGTAGTGGAGGGCTCCGGAAATTTCGACCACCTGGGGTTCTTTAACGTACAAAATAAAGGTGCCGTTGTGAAGGGCTCTGGAATAATTTCCACCTCCTGAGGTTCTTTAGCGTTCTCTGACATCGCACAGTACACGGGCGTCTTTTGCGTTTTGCCTCCACCAAAACGCGGACGGGATCGAACCCGCGCCTTCGGGCTCACCAGCCGAGCGCCCTAACCACTGAGACGCCGCAGTGAGCGTGTTTCGCTCGGCATGCGCTGCACAAATGGTTTGTGGACAGAGACAGCGGATATGTTCCGAAGAAAGGAAAGGCGCGGTAATTGTCTTCCTTGAACACCCTGACCGCTTAGCCTCATCATGGCAAAATCGGTGATGAGAGCGCAAGGGGAGACGACTAAGAGAGAACATGTAGACAAACAAAACACGTGGTCTGGGTCACGTCCGGGTCAGTGGTCGAACTCAGGTGTATTCGGATTCGCTTTTTTGGAGTATATCGGGTACCTGGCCAACAGAATACGTAATAAACTGGGGTTTGGTTTTGTGGGGTTTAACATCCCAAAGCGACTCAGGCTATGAGGGACGCCCTAGGAGTGCAGGACTACAGATAATTTCGACCACCTGAGGTTCTTTAACGTGCACTAGCTAACATCGCACAGTACACGGGACTCTAGCATTTCGCCTCCACCGAAATGCGACCACCGCAGCCGGGATCGAACCCGCGTCTTTCGGGTCAGCAGCCGAGCACCGTAACCAGTGAGACTACTTAGTCGCCACGGCGGCTGGATGCCTATTAAACTGCACGCGGCTACAAATGATCTAGCTAGAGCTTCTTTTCCACTGGACGCGGTACTTCTAAAGCATGCTGCTAGTTTGTTTTCATCAAAAGGTGTCAAATAGCGGAACAGCACACAGAAGGGACATACTCAATACAACACGCAATACACACACCCGTGTTTCCCCTGTGTCCCCTTTTGGTGCCTTTAAAAATATTGAACCAATTCACCCAGCACTATACGTGTTAAGCTATCCTGGGAAACATATATCGTTCCGGACATGGGTTGCGCATTAAAAGAATTGTGCCGCGTGGAAGCGACGCCGCTCTTGCATTTGGTTCGCGTTAGCTTTCGGGGAAATGAGTGGTTTATACAGCGCCAAACTACGAGACGACGCTTTAAAGTGAGCGCACAACACAAAAACGTTGACTTGTGACGAAAACTTTATCGCCCATTCGCTCGCTCGCTAAACGCACTTTTTGAGACTAAACCCTTCCCAGCACGCCTTGATGCAGAAACCAGGAAGCGAAAAAGAACAGAAATCCCAGAGAAACAAGTAAACCGATAGAAAAGGCAGTAGGAGCTTCCACGCTCTACATGCATGAAAGGAACCGCTTTTCATCCTTTTGTAAATACAAGGAAAGACAACTGACACACTCAACTTGGCGACGGTAGGTCTAAGCCGTTTCAATGATTTCCCTGACAATCTGATCGCGATGCTCGTTTGCAATGCAGCATCGAGAGGAAACACGGCGTGCAACTGTGACTGCGACAACGCATCGCAGCACTCTCCGACGTCACAATGGCCGTGACTTTGTTGTTCGTGGAGCACTGTGAGAGGCCAGTGCGCGTTCCTAATAGGCTTATCGCCACCTACTCCGACCCACCCCGCCGAAGCTACGTCCTGGTCAACAAAATGGCGCCCGCCACGCCATACGTTGGTTGAGGCATCTTCAGGGTTGCCGGACGTACTTATAGATTCCTTGTAAATATTGCGTCTGCGTAATTTATAAAATTGCTTGTACAGAAACCTTTCGCCGTTGTTCTTACTTTATGTCATCACTTCAGTTTGTCGCCACATGGCCACCTCTGGGAAAATTGAGCTGACAGTGCTCAAGACTACCTAATTTCAGAGTGGAAACACTGTAATCAAAATACGTAAAAAGATTAATTTGCAAGCAAGAGTGCGTCACACATACGTTCGTCTACAGTCAAGGGATGACGATAAACACGGGCGAAGCAAACATTTTTCTCCTTAGCTTGTGTTCACTGCAGGGGCGGTGATCTGAAGAGGTTTCTGCCCCTGCCAACTTCTCGCCACCTGCCTTGCAGGTGATCTCCGGCTGTCGCCTGCGCTGCTACAACCCCAACACCGGTGAATCCCTGCGTGTCAACCGGGACGACAACGAGAGGTGCCAGAACGTGAGTGTACTTGCCAATCAGTCAAATGGGACGCTCGCGTAGATGTCGGTGACATTTCACTCCTGACTAAAAGTTCTCTCAACCCTCTTAATAGGGTCTGCACAGTCAAAAAGTGCTCAATAGCGATATTTTACTACCCACTCAGAGACTAACCATGTACAGGCGCGGCCATAAGTAAACGGAGCACGCTGTTGCGTTCGAAGTGCAATCGCGCGCTTTCTCCATTGGCAATGGAGAAGCGTTGTCTGTCTACAAGAAAGCCCACCAAACTCCGCTACCAGCATGCGCGTACCACTGCTGGAAATTTCAATTAGGTGACGGGTGAAAAATATTCGAAGACAGTTGCGTGCTCCGTTTACTTTTGTCCGCGCCTGTACAGTCGAGACCGCTGATAACGAATCTGACGTTCGCGTAGATTGCGTTCGTTGTATCCAAAGTTCGTAGTAAGTGAGCTTTCTCTGTAATAGCCAAACTACTTGGGAAGCGCAGTGAAATTGTTTGGTTTGGTTTTTTGGGGTTTAACGACCCAAAGCGACTAAGGCTGTGAGAGACGCCGTATAGTGGAGGGCTCCGGAAATTTCGACCACCTGGGGTTGTGATAGTGCCCACTCTTTCTACTATCCACATGACGGCATCACTCCGCAAGGCTCCTAGAGGCCCCCGTGCCCAATGGAAAATTTCGACTCCGCTTCGTCAAGGACGAACGATGACGTCACACTCACTCACAGCGCTCCTGATGGCATCCTGGTGACTTCCATACGCACGCACAAATTGACCGTGCAGTCCGTCTGCGCGCGCTTGGCCGACGGCTATCTACATTTGCAATGCCGCCATTTTTATTGATTTCTGGGGACGCCACGTTGTTTTGGAAAGGAGTCGCGGGAGCCCGGAGGAGCTCTTGTCTTCGCGCAAGTGGCAAGCGCGCGTTTGTCAACTGCGGGGTGATTTACGGCACCACCTCGTTCGCTCTAAACGAGTGGCACGGCGATGGTTGTTCGTTTTACCGAGGACACAGTGTCACTGCCCTAATACGTATTCTGACGGTATAGTAAGAAAAGAAGATTGTGTAAGAATTTATTGTGTACAAATTGGTTACATGAATGCAGTATACAGGCGAGGGTCCCAAAGTCAAGCGACTGTCACGGGACCCCCGGTAGATTAATACTAACTTGAATAAAAAACAAGCAGCATCACAGACAGACAATTAGCAGTAATAACAATGGTATTTTAAGTAAGTAACATAATGAGAATGAATTAGATTAGCAGGCCAAAAACAAACAGACAAGCAAAACAAGAATAACAACCCACTATAAATAATATTGTACAAAATACAGCGTTGTGAAAAGACATATAAAGAAACAATTGAGAATACAAGGATACAGTTGTAAAGAAACAAAAAACAAGGTAGAAATTTCTAGCAAATAATTAAGGACAAGAATTTTCTAAAGTGAATAGAAGCAGTTCACTCCACATTTTGCTGCAAAATGTGGAGTGAACTGCAAGTGCCACCATCGTTCGCAATCAGAGAGCGCTCGTTATAACTGGGGCCGTTATACGTGATCTCGACTGTAATTCATTAGGTATGGGACTGCGTCCTAAGCAGAAAGCAGTACAAAACAGCCGGACGGGTGGCGCCGCCCCTCGGCGCTTCCCTCGTCACTGGAATGGGCCGGCGCCAGACGGTGCATCGGAGTGCGCAATCTGTTGTCGGTTTCTCTAGAGTTCGCTTCGGTGCTCTCAAAACAGAGAAAACCTCAAAGCTTTGCAATAAAAATCGCGATCGCACCATTCGGGTGTGAAACTGAGGGAAACTCTTCGGAAGCTAGCAAAGGACCTCCACGCATTATTAACGCGAGGGCGTTCTTGTCTCATGAGTGGCGTGTACAAGACCTGTCATCAGAGCGTGTCCGCATGAACTGTCGATCATCCATTATCGGATTAATTAATGAAATAGTTGATTAAATAAATATTAATTTATCACGTACGAATAATTAGGCGCTAAGGTGATTAATTAAAAGGGCGAATAATTAATTTAACGAAGCAATTAGTTGGGTTAACCATTTACTTAACAAATTAGCGGTAATTTTGTCGGACCTGCGAGCTGTTGAATTACTTATTTAACTCAATAAAAACTAAATCGCATTACACTCGATCAACTCACCAAAATGGTTAACTGTAAAATTAAATTTAAGCCAATTAGAGAATTATTTTTTGCATCAATCGACAATTTCATCAAACTGCTAACTTAATTAATGAATTAATTGTTGAAATGATCTCATTAATTCATTAGCACCTTGGTGTGCTCACCAGACGCTCTAGTAACGGCACCCACGTTTTCGGATGCGGTAGACCAAAGTTAGAGCGAAAACACCACTTAGAAACGGCAGAGGCGTACAGTAACGAACACGCAGCATCATAATCATCGGCAGCAGTAAGAGAAGTGCTTTCGCCTTACTACACCCAAGCGGACTTGAGTGCACCCTTGCAATTTTGTTTCAAGGGCACCGTGCCTCTTTCCTCCGATTCAGCCATAAAGCACTGCCTTTCCGCATGAAAGAATTGTTTACTATCAAGCGGTGTTTATTTTAGAAATGCATTCTGTTGGCTGCTAATTGTGAACACCCTCGTATAACCGTGAAACTCGCATAGATTCTGCCGTAAGTAATGAGGTTACGTACCATCGTCCCGTGAGCGCAGCCTTTTTCCATTCGGCAAATATTCTTCGAAGGCGCCCCCCAACTTCGACTGGCGGTCGTGCAAGACGCCATTTCTTTGTCAACGGCGAATGCGAGCTCCGCAGCATGCTTGCATCGGCCGTCCACGCCGAAGTTGCAGGAGCATTTGGCTGCAGTTACGTTCCTTAATGCGCCCAACTGCGTGCAGGCAGTAATACGGCACGTCAAATCCGTTTTGCGTGTTAGAACGGTTACCCTAAGGAATGAAGTTGCACTTACTTCCAGGTCCACATCGCAGCTTGGCGCATTCAGCTTTATTTATTTATTTATTACCTCAAAGGCCCCGGTTGTGGGGCATTACATGAGGGATGGGCGGATTACATGCAGATTATATAAAGATTACAGAGTACATAAAGATCAGGATACATAAAGATTACAGGATACATAAAGATTACTGATTACTGAAGATTACTGAAGATTAATGAAAGCTTTGTTCGTGGTAAGCACTTACCTAGTATGTGCGTGACCACACCTTGACACTCGCGCATGTCGTACACGTGGCTTGCCTCGCAAAAGCTTCCCCCTTCATCGAGATTGCCTGATCGAAAAAACTGTGTGCGATTATTTAAGCTTTGAAAGCTGCACCGCAGAACGACGTGTAGAGCCATTTTCGCGGACCGCAACTCCTCATTCCTCTGACGAGCGTTTTGCCACGGGTGGCGCTGTTCCGCTGAGGCGACGGTGGCGCCATACAACGGCCGCCCGGTCCCTCCAGAAAAGCTTCAGGAAAGACATACTAGTAGCGCAAAAGGTGGTCACGGACTTAGTAAGGGAACATGACGAGCGATTTACTGCTACAGGCTTTATCTGACCAAGAACGTTTATATACCTTCATTTCTGCTCATGCACTAAGACACGGGCCCCAAACAGTCATGTGTCAACAGATATGAATCAAGAAGAGTGACCATTACACGCGTTTACTGATATGCATCAAGAAACGCCATTCCACTCCCGCGAAGCACAACAGAGGAATCAGTGATACAGTTGCCTCCTCGTTTCTTTTTATCTTTTACTAGCTCTCGTTTTGTTTTGACGCGGCTCTTCAAAAACATTTTGCAGACCCATAACCGATGGCCGCGGGCAACTGGATTCTTCTTCGTGCAAGCTATAGGCGATGGTCTGGAAGATGGGAAACTTTTTTTGCCAGTGAATTCTTGTGCTCACGCGGTCGATAATTAAGACAATGTCCGGTTTGCCCAACGTATAACTTGACGCATGTAAGTGGGAACTCAAATACAACTAGGTGAGGCTATGTGGGGTTTTCGGTGTTGCACCACGCACTCTTGCACTTTTTCTTTTTTCCTACCAATGCGTGAGCCCAGGCCAGCGAGCTTTTGCGGAGCAGAGAATAGCACGTCTACCCCGTACCTATCGGCCACCTTTTCGAGGCTGTGGGAGGTTTTGCGAACGTAAGGCATCCGACCTCCGGCCTCGATCGCTTTCTTGCTTATTGTGGAAGGTTGTTCTGTTTGCTGCCCTTCAACTTTTGATGCGAAAAGCTTCACTAGGCTAGTCAACACCGGGTCTGGCATGCGTCGTGATCAATTTTAGCCACAGCTGCGCATGCGCGAGTTCGCCGCGTGACGTCACTGGAGAGGCTCAGGTGGTCGGTGGAGCCGCCGCCGAGCACGGCTCCGCCCGTCGACCTTCGCCGTAGTTCTCGCGCTCTGCGCGTGCTTACCGAGTGTGCATCGGCGCGCGCTCGGCTACCTCGTATGACGCTACTTGCAGCCGCGTGTTTACCATAGTTGTTACGCATGCGGAAGGAGGATTATATAACGCGCTTGCCTACACCGTTATCGTAGTGCTCCCAGTGCATTGTGCGCGAACTGCGACAGCCATGACGTCAAACCGAGCGTAACTGAAGCTTTTCGCTTGTATATCCAGGTTTAACCACAGCTAAGCCACTGCCAGTTTTTTTCAGCAAGGACTGCGTCACGGTGAGTGCGAGAGAGGCGGATTAGACAGCGGGGAGAGGGGGAGAATCGGTAGACGCCATTGGCTGGATCGTCCCCTTTGAGGAGCACTTGCCGCTTCGTTCTTCAGTTGTATCCGAGTGTAGTGAAATGAGACGCACAATGGATTACAAGAATAAATTCCTTAGGCATCCATCATTGAGCGTCAGTACATCGATACCTTGTTGACCAAAGTAGTCAGTAATTAACTGACTACTTTCGGCAACAGGCAAGTTGTACCCTATCTAATTAAGATAGGGTACAACTTGCCTGTTGGCGACCGTATACTCTGTGCGTGAAAATGGTATTCCGCTTATCCATGCATGCCTTTCCAGAAGAGGGCAAATAGGGTCTGGTTGGTACATGTTTTACGAATTGGAAAAACAGAGCAATAAAAGACGACACAAGAGAAGGACAAAACACCAGCGCTGGTGTTCTGTCCTTCTCTTGTGTCGTCTTTTATTGCGCTGTTTTTCCAATTCGTAATGCATATCTTTTTTTGTAGTATTTGGTATTTTTGTGATTATACATGTCAGACACTTTACGTATCTTAAGTTTCTTTAAAGATTCGTTTGTATATTCTAAAAAAAGGACTTTTGCATCGCTCGCACTGCTTTCTTTTGTAGGATCACCAACTTATGTATGCTTTTGTGGTGTCGTATCTCCCCAAATAGACACACAGTAACTAAGGAACGAGAACTGCTCTTTCTTTCGCCTCTTCTTTTGCTCTTTTCCGTTGTCTGCATGCACTTTTTACCTTGAAGGATTCCCCCAGACTATATTTACCACATTGGACTAACAAGCTCTCATTGTTGCTTCCCCCTGCAAACTGGATTCCCCCACACCACACACCAATTTACCGCCTTATTGTTGCTTCCCTCTCCAAACTGGATTCTTCTAGGCCTATTTACCACATTGAACTAACAACCCAATGGGCTCTGAAACTCGCTTGGACGTCCTGGGGGCATTTTGGACGTCCTGGGGACATTTGGAACGTCCTGCGGACATCCACTGGCGTTTCGGTGCTCACTGGGAAACTGTGACTGTTGCTTCCCTCTGCAAACTGGATTTTCTCAGACCTATTTACCAAACTGGACTAACAAACATTCATTGTTGCTTCCCTCTGCAAACTGATCCGCTGCTCACCCCCCCCCCCCCCCTTTATCTGCGCATGCGCAGCGCCTGTACGAGGGCACCTGCCGTGGCGGCGTGTGCCGGTCCCCCAACGAAGCAATCGCGGCCATCGGGTCAGTCATCCCGATCCCGTACCAGGAGGCCAACGCCTTCGCCAACACCGAGGACCAGGGCATCGAGGTCGAGGAGCCTGCCTTCGCGGGCGAGGAGTTCGCCCTGGAGGAGAGCTTCGGCGGAAGGCCGCAGGTGCACTTCGCCGCCGACGCGGTGCCCGGCCACAACGGCACGCTCGGTGGTGCCATCTGAAGACCGGAGCCCTGCTCGCTCGGGCACTCCGCTATTTATGACTATTTATGTGACCATTCCAATAAAGAGAGCAATTTTCTCTTGGAAGACGTGTGCGGCAGTGCTGATCCCTCTCTTGCTAAAAGTTTAGAATCTGCCTGGTCAATGAAAACCTGTCCTGAGGCTGCTGAATAGTTGTCCTAAAACGGAGAATGACATGTGCCCACTCTGGTTTGGTTTGGTTTATTGGGGTTTAACGTCCCGAAGCAACTCAGGCTATGAGGGACGCCGTAGTGAAGGACTCCGGAAATTTCTACCACCTGGGGTTCTTTAACGTGCACTGACATCGCACAGCACACGGGCCTCTAGAATTTCGCCTTCACCGAAATTCGGCCTCCGCGGCCGGGTACGGGCCTCTAGAATTTCGCCTTCACCGAAATTCGGCCTCCGCGGCCGGGATCGAACCCGCGTCTTTCGGGTCAGCAGCCGAGCACCGTAACCACTGAGCCACCGCGGCGGGCTTGTGCCCACTCTGGTATAGTTGGCCAAGGCTCTTGGCCGCGAAGTCCTGTATGGCTAGCTATTAAACACCGGGAAGAAAAAAGGGAATTAAAGAAGAAGAATTATGGTGGAAAAGAACAGAGATGGTGCAGAGGCACCCCCCTCGCGTGCAAGAGGATCGGTGTTCGAATACCGGTGCCGCGCAATTCTGCACCGGATAAAAATTAAAATCCGCGTTTCGATGGAATTGAATAACAGGTTTGTGTGCGGACTTACCTCGACGACCAGAGCAGACTACGTGCTCCCTCCCCGGGGTAGCATAAGGTCTCCTTGTGGACCATATAGGATAGTATAAGGTCTTGAATTAGCCTAGACTTGAAGAGGGAACGTAAACAACTAGTAAGGAAAAAGTTAATCGACGAGCTAACGGCAAGAAGGGAAAATATAGGAATTCAGCATCTCGCTTTAGAACAGATATTCCGCTTCAGCCGATGACGATGACCTTAGCGTTCTAGCAATGTCCTATAATCTTGGTGATATCGTCAAGCAGTGCGCAACAGTAGTAGGCGGTAGGATAGTTACCGGGAGGCTATGTCAGGAACGAACAATCTGATTAAGAAACGACAAAGGATGAAAGGTCCTAACCCAACTGACAGAACAGAACTGGCCGACATAAGCAAATACAATATGGAGAGAGTCGAGCATGCTCTAAAGAACGGAGGTAGCCTGAAAGCGATCAAAAGAATAGGCAAAAATCAGCTGAATTAGCGAAGAAAAAAAGAAGGCAACATTATCACCAATATGTATAAGGTAACTAAAGTAACCGAGTAGTTCTCTAAAAACAGCCGAAGCGGTAAGGGTGATCATGAAAGAGGCAGGCATCACGCCGGTAACGAAAGGTGAAGTAAAGAAATCCTAAGACTAAATGCGAAGGAAGAAAGCAACTGGCGAGCATATCATGTAACAACAGATCTGTTGAAAAACGATGGAGAGATTGTGCAAGTGAATCTGGCCCCTTTGCATATGCAATGCCTCATGACCTCGACCGTACCGAAATCTTGGAAGAAAGCTAACATTTTCTTAATCCATAAGAAAGGGGACGGCAAGGGCTTGAAGAATCACAGACCGATATGCTTAATTACTGTCCGTTGGCTACAAAGTATTCAGGAAGGTAATCGCTAATAGAATCAGGATTCAGAAGAACCTTAGACTTCAGCCAATCAAAGGACCATGCAGGCTTTCGTAGATGTTACTAAACAACGCAGCATGTCCGCATTGTTCATCAGGGGAAGAGACAGGTCTGTGGACCTGTCTCTTCAAATCAAATTGAAGAGCACAATGGGAAGGCGACCAATGTAAACAGAAAGGCAAAAGACCCCTGTTGTCGCAGCTTCACCGCATCAGATCGCATAAACCTCAGTCATTTTTTTTTTTGTTGTTGTTGTTTCGGTTAGCCATGCCTCTCCGCGATTATGTTAGGTGGATGCACGGTCTAGAAATCCAGCCTCGGAGGCGTTTGCCTAGGTTGGAGAATGGATACGAAAACGCCCGTGTATTATGGGCACAAGTAGAGAGACATTTGAAGGCAGACTCCACTAGGTTTGGTTTATTTGGGTTTAACGTCCCGAAGCGACTCGGCTATGAGGGACGCCGTAGTGAAGGGCTCCGCAAATTTCGACCACCTGGGGTTCTTTAACGTGCACTGACATCGCACAGTACACGGGCCTCTACAATTTCGCCTCCAAAGAAATTCAACCGCCGCGGCCGGGATCGAACCCGCGTCTTTCGGGCCAGCAGCCGAGCGCCGTAACCACTGAGCCACCGCGGCGGGCGGACTCCACTAGGGGAACAGAATATTTCATAACACTGCTCTAGTATAGAATAGCAACTAATAACGTTCTAAATGTAAAATAACCAATGTAAGATAAAAAGTAATAATACCGCGACTGTAAAACTGGCAAACAATCTTTTCTGAGGAACTGGACGCGGTTTTATGCAGAGGGGAAAATGCAAGAACCAGCAAGGACGCGAGTGAGTTAATATTTTAAATGTTGATAAAAATAATATAAAAATTATCATCATTATCAAATACTAATACAAAATTAAATATAAAATACAAAATAAAAATTATTAAATATTAAATATAAAAATTTAATATTTATGAGAGGGGGGGGAAAGGTCATGGAGTTATCGCTCGCACCCAACACATTTATATCATACCGCTGTCTCAAAAAAATTTTCGTTCTTTCTTTTTGCGCTATCCACAGGGCGTAGCTGGTGGCCTAGGGTTCATAACGACGAAATATTGAGAATGGTTTGCCGCAACGAGAGTAACTAGAGCCCCCGGAACGATTTGCTTCCCACTCTTCTACATCTCCAATTTCACATCTTAGCTCAGTGCTGATTGAAAACAAAGCCAGGCTGAGAAGTCGTAGATGTAACTGTGCGCGGGATAATAATATAGTATTCAGATAGTATTCAGACACGTAGCAATAACGTGTCATGCGAACGCAAGTTACGGCACGGGTCACGGAAGGAAAACTCGTTTGAATATACCGCTCTTTGACGTTCCAATAGCGTGATGGTAAATTTGCCGTCCACCGTGAGAACAACTGGCGCGCTAATTTTCACGTGCAAAAAAGCACGCGGAGGAGCAGCCGCGAAGCCGGGGGCTGCTGCTGGAGAGCTTCGTGAGCCTTTACGGATCTCCGGACGAAGCGGCGTAAACGCTCTGTTCCTGCTAGCGCGAACTACAACCGACTGATGTGAGTTCAAGAACGACACCATGGCGCATAGACTTCCCTCGCTGCTGCCTCTCACCGTGCGCACGCTGCGGCGATCGCTCGGCACAGCGCCCGCGCTGACCGGTGCGACGCGATTCTCGTGCGTCCTTCACACGCCGCGGTCGTTGCTTTGCCCGAACACCGTCGCCTGCACTGCGTTGTCCCGGAGGTTCATCGAGAACGAATCGGCGCACAAGGCAGCGACGCCACAGAAGCCGGACCAGTCGGAGGCGCTGTCGGACGACGGGGAGGAATGGACGACTATCTTCCACTACCCATACATCAAGTCACTTCGAATGCTCTGTCGTGTCAAGATCTACCAGGCCTTATTCACTCTCGCCATAGCACCGCCGATCATATTGGCCGAATACATGGAGTGGACGTCGCGATCCATGAACGCGATGCTCCTATCCGTCACGATGTCGGCGACCATCGTGCTCTTCCTGACGGGCTTCATAGCCGAGCGCGTCATCGGAATCATGTACGTCAACAAGGACTGCACCAAGCTGCGCGTCGCCCACATGACTTTCTGGGGCAGCCGGCAGGACCACGTCTACGACACGTCCGACGTGGCCGAGTTCGCCGACTCGGGCCAGAAGTGGGGATCGTGGTACGTCCAACTGCACCGGTACAGCGCTCCGAATGACCCGCTCCTGGTGTCGCTCAAGCACGGTGGGATAGTGGACAGGGAACGGTTCGAGAAGGTGTTCGGCCGGGACGTGGCGAAGTTTCAGTGACGCCCAGCTTTCTGTGTGATTCAACTTCCCTAGTGATGTGATTCAACTTCCCTACTGATGTAGTTCAACTTCCCTAGTGACCCTACTGCAAAGCTTCGGATCACGAGAAGCTCCAGCACATCCTCGCACTTGAAAACCTTGAGTTAACAATTTATGGCTGCCAGCGCCTGTGAGAGTTGGTAAATGTCTTGAAATCAGAGTTAAGGAATCAAGTAAAAAGCCGGGAATGCGGTTCGTTTTGTACGCATGCGCAGGAGGACTGACATGCGCGGTAGACTGTGTCAAGGTGCTACAGTTACTGCTAACATGGTCTGACACCAATCTCGCCAGTTGGATGCAATGTCTTTGCAGTAGCATTGGTGGCCACTGCAAGGATGCGGTTGATTCAAGCATCTGCTTGTGCTGTAACCGTGCCAGGGTATTGGTTGGTTCTGCTATTTCTGATGAAAGAAAGCACTGCCGAGAGCTGAGCAGCTTTTAACACAAGCTGCACAGGAAACACAGCTTCCTATGTGGATGAAGCTCATCGTAAGCTCTGTTGCGAGGTTCATTAAAGGTTCCTTCTTTTCTAATGGCAGACCTACTCTTTAGCACTGAGTAAGAAAACACTACACTAGGTTCACTTTTATTCGCAAAGAAGTGAGATAGGTTTGTGGCATATGGGCGGTGTGCTCGCCTTGGTTCAATTCCCCACATCCTTGGAAGAAATTTTATTTTTCTTTGCTGTAGATGTCACTATCTTCTAGTCTACTGCTGATGTCATGCGAGAGCAACTATCACCTCTCCAAGGTGACGTCACTAAGGAATTTCATGCATGGATGGCAGCCTTTGCGCTAATGGGACATATGCTTCGTGTTATATTTGTACTGCATTCAAAAGCTAGTGCATGTAATTTTCAAAAGTATAAAAGGATTGTCGCTATTGTCAGAACATGGACAGAGTGGTTCTGTGGCTACACTGAACAAAGTAATTGTTAACTTCAATGTGTGCCTAAGCAGATGTGGGCAGTTTGAGGATCACATGCAGAATTACCCCTGTAAATAAAATGAAAAATTTTGTTTCAAGAGAGTAGTGCTGTTGAAGTTAGCTGGCAGTACATAATACTAACAGCTTTGTATTTCTGGTCAGCTAGAATGTACATGAACCGATCTCCCTAGATGTTAAAGTAGAATAAACTTTCTGGACATGACCATGTGTGCTCAATGTAGTAGGAGGCAGCTTTCGCCTTCATGCAGCATGCCTTACTGCTTTGCGAAGGAGATGTGTTGCTTCCAGCACACATGCCTTTTATTTGCACTTCCTGCCAGTGACACAACTGGAAGACAACTTTCTCACTCATTCCAGCCTTTTTGTTTTGCTTGTGTAAATACTATGCGGTTGTGTCTAACTGCCTTGCAGTGCCACCATAGAATCTGAAATTTCACAGGGTACTGCGGGAAGAGTTAGGCTCATTGAAAATTACTGAAAGACTTTTGTTTCCTGGAGAGCCACTCATCAGGTCTCCCCCATTTGGCAGAAGCCTCAGAATATTTTGACTGCAAAGTGGAAGCCCCACGCATAACGTAGCTGCACACCAGGCAGGTTTTACTGCTTGTGTAATGCATGTCAAACCTTTTTCAGTTCTATACGTCAAATTTAGATTTACTAGACCTGCAGCGAGACTAAGTATTGATGGCTGCCAGCTAGTGAGAGGAATTCATAGTATGGAGCATCGTGTAATAAAACCTGCCATTGTGGCTTAGCAGCTGTGGTGTTTGGTTGCTGCCCCCCCAGGGTCATGGATTCAAATCCCAGCCATGCGAGCCCTCCACTACAGCATCCCCCCCAGCCCGAGTCGCTTTGGGATGTTAAACCCCATTAACCATACCATATCACACTATTACAACAATCAATAATGGCAGCAGCAAAAATTTGAGTAGAGGTGTGAACCCCACAGCAAATATCACTTGAAAGGTATCAAATTTCCTCTTTCATGTCTACTGCATTTGCACAAGAATCGCACACGTTATGAGCAATCAAGTTGCCAAGCTCACTCGCGATTCCACTGTCTCAGATGGATTTCCTTTCGTCATTCTGGCTTCTTTCACTATTGAAGAAAAAGCATTTACAAACAACAGGTATACTCAAATTCAGGCGCACGTTCGAGTTAACCGGTGTAAGACTCGTAGCGTCCTAATTGGCGAGCGAACGACACCATAGACTTTATGAACACTGACTGTGACCAAGCTGGCAGTTCGATGGGATTTCTGAATTAACAGTGGTCCAGTTAGCGAGCTTTCACTTTAATGCCAAACATCAGCTAACCTGCCAGGCATACATTCATGCAAAGGCTCCAGTTTTAACTTCAACAGTCTACTGTTTTTACTGCACACCAGTGTCTTCCACAGTGGGTACTGCAAAAAGGTTCAATGGCCTCGTGTACTTCTTGCTTGAAGCCTTTCATTTTTTACTAGTTTCATAAAGTATGTGTAGCTTGAGATAATTTTGTTGCAGGCAATTTGAATGACATGACGGAATCCACAAAGTTCCAAAGTCATTTTCAGATGGAGCTATGGGTTGAGCACTGAAGAAAGGAGCAAGTTTAGCAGCGACAGCTGTTAGTGAGGTCACTTGGGAGCTGTGGCGTTGGCGTAGATGTCCGAACAGCGAGGTGGGGGGGGGGGGGGGGGTGCAATGCGCAGAGCGAGGGATCAGGCAGCACTACAATGCACTGTAGTGGGAGAGGATGAGGCACTGTGTCAAAACAAGACAACACAGCGTGACAGCTATCACTGGGTTCTCACACCACGAACATCGGTGTTTTTTTCGAGACAACAGAGACACGAGTGAACACTACGTCTGTCACATTTCTTTTATTGCTCCACCGGCAAATATTAGCACTTCGACAGCAGCTTCTTCAAATGCCTGCTCCCTTTTTACAGAGCACAAACTGAACTGTTTTGTTTACAGATGCCTGTCTGTCAACATCCAACGAACACTGTATATTAGCAAGCACTGAACAACAGAATAAAGAGGTTCTTCCACAGGTCACAAGGAAAATACATTGTAGCGCTTGCCTCGCGCATCACATCTCGCAAAGTGCTGTTCATTCAAATATAGAAACAAACCGGGAAAAAAAAAAGAAACTGTGTTCTCTACCCAAGCAACAAAAATGTTAGAGAGGAAAAATAAAGTAAAAACATGAGTTGCGGATGAATGTGCACTTCACAGCAGCCATCATCGTCGCAATAACCGGCAACAAGACAACGGTGGCCGCATGTCCCCACAAATAAAATTTTGGGTCAGCCCTCCTCTTCACGTCGCGTTGAAAAGCACAGTGTGTAACGACCAGAGTGGCCGTAAAGCCATCTGTAGCCCGAGCCAAGTTTCTCGTACGACCAGCGACGCAATTCGTAGCCAAGATACGTGGCGTACGGACAAGACACCTGTCATGTGTGCCAACTCCTCCACTTCAAACTCGCACCCATCCTTGTGGCGCTTTAAGGACCTTCCGCATCGCACTTCCTGGGAGAATTTGTACCAACTGCTCTCCTCTTGACTGGACAAAAGCTGTCCCGGCCGTGTAGCCTTGCAGGCGTTGCAATCTAGCAGCCAAGACAGCTGGACTGCAGCAGGTTGTCTTCCGATCGGACTTTAATCCAGCTCCTCGGGCTGGACCTCGGCATGTGCTGAGGATGCCGAGGCCACATTCGCTTGCGATGATGACGTGCTCTGATCGTCGTCTTCCAGTCCTCCCAATAATGTCTGGATCAGGTTACCTGGAAGAGGACACTCACATTAAGTGAAATGGAAACAGCTGAATTCAAAAGCACCACATTTTCCACAAATTACCTGGGCCCCTCTGTGCCAGTCAACCTGAGTTAACTAAACCTAGTCTCAACATGCAATATCAATGTAAATTATTCAAAGTTCCAATTGGAAAATGCTCGAGGAATATGCAGCACAATAAACCTCCATACCCTTCAATAAACAGCAATCTGCTCTGCAAGGTCAAGTCAGTGCTCGTTTGTGCACAGTCATTTGCACAGAGAACTTCAAACTGCGCCCAACCTTTTCTTGAGTCATTATGGTTTCCTGACAATTCAAAATTCCACAAGTGTGCTTTCCCACATGACTATGTTGCCAACGACAGGATGGCCAACTTCTTTATAAAAAAAAAACTGCGAGAACTACAGGACAGACACTAAGGCTGTGGGTTAAATTTAAGAAAGGTATTTTAGAAGAATCAAACAAAAAACTAGTCCTCCTTGCTTTGTTTCAGCTGGAAATGCGTGGTCAGCCATCATGTCTTGGTCAACATTGTTATGCGGGAAATCGCACTTGTGGAATTTTAAATACTGCCACGTATCATTGTAGTGTTTGTTCGTTCACGCTCAAGGCTGCAGGAAAGGGTTGTTATCACTTTTGTTCGTGGCGCGAGAAGCGACCAGACTAATCTCGATTGATCGCAGCCATGAAGGGCTGCATCTAGGTTTTTCTAGATTACTGTAGATGATCTTGTCCTGTTATCTGGAAGTTTCCTTGCCGCCTTTAAATTGAGCGATGCCGCGAGCGGCGGACATTCGTAGTTCGACGACCGCCGAGCACGCCTGTTGCTTACGCCGCCGCCGAGTGATTCAGTTCTTTTGAGGGCGCAAGTCAGCCCAAATAAAGAGCTTCGTTTGCAAGTATTTCTGGTGTCTTCCTGACCGCTGGACTGCCGTCACTACAACGTGACATCTGGTGGAGGTGCTGGGTAGCCTCCCATGTTCCGGACACCCCCTACAAGTCGAGACGCCAGCCCTTTGAGTCATCTACCGCAGGACCTGAGTCCAGTCCACCGCGCAAGCCGACGCCTGCAAGGGGACGCACCTGAGTTCGGGACCCTGCCGGACCCTACCCGGAAGCGGAAGCAAGTACCAACGTCCATCATGACCTTGCCCCAGACGACCACTCCAATCATTCTGCAGCAGCCCCGGGTGCCACCAACCTTCGACGCTTCGCCTGGCGCCGACCCCGAGGAATGGCTGGAGCAGTTCGACCATGTGGCTGTCTTCAACAACTGGGACGACGCCATGAAATTTAGGTACGTCTTCTTCGCCCTGGAGGGACCAGCAAGAGTCTGGTTCGAGAATGAGGAAGCCAGCCTTGCCAACTGGGAAACCTTCAAGGAACAGCTTCTGAAGACCTTCACAAACGTCGTGCGAAAGGAGAGAGCCCAGCAGCTGCTACAGTCTCGCATACAACACCCAAACGAGACCGTTGCAGTGTATACTGAGGAGATGAAGCGTCTCTTCCGGCGTGCCGACATGAACTTGAAGGAAGAAGAGAAGGTGAAGTTGCTTATGCGAGGAGTTAAAGAGCAACTATTTGCCGGCCTCGTTCGCAACCCACCGAAAACCGTCGCTGAATTCGTAGAAGAGGCATCCACAATGGAGAAAACTCTCGACGCCCGAGCCCGCCAGTATGACCGCCAGCAGCGCTTTTTGTCAGCAAGCTGCATGGACACCGCTAACAATGATAACCTGCGGGAGGTTATACGTGAAGTTGTGCGAGAGGAGCTCCGACGGTTGCTGCCAACGGGAACGCAGCCGCAACTTTCATCGCTCACTGACGTCATCCGGGACGAGGTTCAACAGGCCTTGGGTGTGACGCCGACACCCACGCAGCCTCTGCAGCCCCCAGCCATGACTTACGCCGCAGCTGTGCGCCGTCCTGCACCTCGACGACGGGACCCAAGCCCCTATCGCCCTCAGCCAGCTGCGTTGGACCGCCGCCCACTCGCCCCAACCCGCCCGTCCTACGAGCGACGCGCGCAGCCGAGGAAATGCGACGAGTGGAGAACTCCCGACCAGCGCCGCCCACTATGCTTCCACTGTGGCGAAGCCGGTCACGTCCTCCGGCACTGCCCATACAGAAGACTGGGCATCCGAGGGTTCTCTTACGACGCTCCACGACCCCGACCCGGCCAGCGACCAGCCGAAATCGAGGAGTTTTTACGTCGGGAAGAATACTCATCGCCGAGCCGCCTATCACGTTCCCCGTCGCCATCGTCCCCGCGCTTTGTTTCTCCTAGCCGAGGTTACGCCGTGCGTGGACGCTCCCCCAGCCCACGAAGGTTAAACTAAATAAAGCAGCCTCTGGAGGTGAGGTTGCTTCTAAGCGCAATGACAAAGATCCTCCATCGACGAGTACTCAAGACCATGCCTCAACTACGACGACAACACCGACGACGACAACACCGACGACGACAACACCGACGACGACGACACCGACGACGACGCGGCCAGACTTGAAGCTTTTACCGCTGCCCAGTGAAGTAACGTCGCAGTACGCCCACCGCAGCCTCACTACTCGACGAAGCCGAGATCGGACACCGAAGACAACGTACAATACCAGAACGCGAACAAGTGACCTTCAAGCTACGGTCGACGGTCACGCGGTTACTGCCTTGGTGGACACGGGAGCTGACTACTCTGTCATGAGTGGCCCACTCGCTGTCCGACTCAGGAAGGTGACAACAACCTGGGATGGCCCGCTGATCCGCACCGCAGGTGGCAACCTGATTACGCCGTCAGGACGCTGCACCGCGAGAGTTACTGTAAATGGGAGAACCTATGCGACAACCTTCCTGATCCTACAGCAATGCTCGAGAGACGTGATTTTGGGAATGGACTTCCTGAACGAACATCGGGCGATCATCGACCTTCGATCTAAGTCGATCAAGCTTTCCACGGAAAAAGCCATACCTGTTGCGATGAGCGCGACTCATCACGTTGCCCTAAACGTCCTCGATGAAGCATTGAGCGTGCCGCCCCGATCAAGTGTTCTCGTCGGCATAGGTACTGGAGACATCGAAAATGCCGAAGGTGTTATCGAGGGGAACACCCAGTTACTCCTGGATCGTGGATTGGGCGTCGCGAGGGGAGTCGCCGAAATCCGAAATGGCCGAGCCCAGGTGTTGCTAACCAACTTCACCGAAGAATACCGGCATCTAAACAAAGGTACGACGATCGCTTTCCTCGACGAGCTGGCAGACATCAGAGACGTATTTGCCCTACCCGACCAACCTGCAGAACTATCTGAACAAGGCCATCAACCCACGTTCGACATCAACCCAGCATTACCCTGGAGCAGACAAGACCAAATACGCAGTCTTCTTCAAAGGTACACCGATTGCTTCTCATCAGCATCGAATGTGCGACGAACCGGGCTTGCCAAGCACCGCATTGTCACAGACGAACACGAACGACCACTGCGACAGAGCCCCTACCGCGTATCGCCGTTAGAACGCCAAGCTATCCGCAAGCAAGTTGAGGAAATGCTTCGTGACGACGTCATCCAGCCATCGAGGAGCCCCTGGGCAGCACCGGTCGTCCTAGTGAAAAAGAAAGACGGCACCCTTCGCTTTTGCGTCGATTACCGCCGCCTGAACAACATTACGAAGAAGGATGTCTACCCCCTCCCCCGCATCGACGATACACTGGACCGGCTGTGCAACGCTAAGTACTTCTCATCGATGGACCTGAAGAGCGGCTACTGGCAAATTGAAGTCGACGAAAGAGATCGCGAGAAGACTGCGTTCATCACGCCAGACGGACTCTTCGAGTTCAAGGTGATGCCATTCGGCCTCTGCTCTGCCCCAGCGACGTTCCAGCGAGTAATGGATACGGTGCTCGCAGGCTTGAAATGGCAGATTTGCCTAGTCTACTTAGATGACGTTGTTGTCTTCTCCTCAAGCTTTGAAGACCACCTCAGAAGGCTTCGGATAGTGCTGGAAACGATCAAGTCTTCAGGCCTGACACTGAAACGAGAGAAGTGCCACTTCGCTTACGAGGAGCTGCTGTTCCTTGGTCACGTCGTAAGCAAGGATGGAGTTCGCCCAGACCCCAAGAAGACGGCTGCGATCGCAGAGTTTCCACAGCCTAATGACAAAAAGGCTATACGCAGATTCCTTGGATTATGCGCTTATTACCGGCGATTCGTCAAGAACTTTTCGCGCATCGCTGAACCTTTGACCCAACTTACCAAGGCTGACGTGCCTTTTAAATGGGAAAGGCCGCAAGAGGAAGCTTTCAACGAACTGAAGCGCCGCTTACAGTCCCCTCCTGTGCTCGGGCACTTTGATGAAAACGCCGAAACCGAAGTTCATACCGATGCAAGCAGTGTGGGCTTAGGAGCGGTCCTCGTTCAGAAAAATGGCAGACAGGAGAAGGTTATCGCGTACGCTAGCCGTTCACTGTCGAAAGCCGAGGCCAACTACTCGACCACCGAGAAAGAATGTCTCGCCATTATTTGGGCCACGTCGAAATTTCGCCCCTACCTGTACGGACGACCATTCAAAGTTGTGAGCGATCACCATGCTCTGTGCTGGCTAGCCAATTTGAAAGATCCCTCCGGCCGCCTTGCTCGTTGGAGCCTGCGCCTTCAAGAATTCGACATAACTGTAGTCTACAAATCTGGCCGCAAGCATTCCGACGCAGACTGCTTGTCGCGAGCCCCCGTCGACGCAGCACCGGAAGAGGAAGACGACGACGCTTTCTTAGGACCGGTAAGCGCGAGCAGTTTCGCGCAGCAGCAGCGCTCGGATCCTGAGTTGCAAAGCCTGGTTGATTATCTGCAAGGCAAGACCGCATTGCCTCCCCGAGGGTTCAAGCGCCAACTGTCGTCCTTCGTCCTTCATAATAATGTCCTTCTGAAGAAGAACTTCGCGCCCAACAGGACAGTGCATCTTCTTGTCGTGCCCAAAAATCTCAGGCAAGAAATTATGCAGGCATGTCATGATGAGCCGACTGCAGGGCATCTGGGGATTGCTCGCACGTTGCACCGCATCCAGGAGAAGTACTATTGGCCGCGGCTAGCCACCGACGTTTCGCATTACGTGAAAACGTGCCGTGAGTGTCAACGACGCAAAACGCCTCCGACTAGACCAGCCGGACTCCTGAAGCCCATACTACCGCCAACTAAGCCCTTTCAGCAAATCGGGATGGACCTACTCGGCCCCTTTCCTACTTCATCATCAGGTAACAAGTGGATCATCGTGGCCACCGACTACATGACCCGCTACGCCGAAGCAAAAGCGTTGCCTAGTGGTACCGCAACAGAAGTTGCAAAATTTTTTGTCGAACAAATTCTCCTCCGACACGGCGCACCCGAAGTACTTATCACAGACAGAGGAACAGCATTTACAGCGGAACTGACGCAAGCCATTTTAAAGTACAGCCAGACAAGTCATCGGAGGACAACTGCCTATCATCCGCAAACCAACGGACTCACAGAGCGTCTGAACAAGACCATCGCAGACATGCTCTCCATGTTCATCGACGCCGAACACAAGACGTGGGACTCTATTCTGCCCTACGTGATCTTCGCCTATAATACTGCCACCCAGGAGACAACCAGGTTTACTCCATTCCAGCTGGTATACGGCAGGAAGCCCACAACAACACTCGACGCAATGCTCCCGCACGTTTCCGACGAAGACAACCTCGACGTCGCCGCCTACCTTCATCGCGCCGAGGAAGCCCGAAGACTTGCACGGCTTCGCATTCAAGACCAGCAGCACACCGACGCCCGACGCTACAATCTGCGCCGACGAGACACGCATTACAAGCCAGGTGATCGGGTTTGGATATGGACGCCAGTTCGCCGCCGCGGATTGAGCGAAAAGTTGCTGCGACGCTACTTTGGCCCGTACAGGGTTCTCCGTCGCATCGGTGACCTCGACTATGAAGTCATCCCCGACGGCACGACAGCATCTCAGCGACGCCGCCCACGCCCGGAAGTCGTACATGTCGTACGCCTGAAGCCATATTATGAACGCTGAAGGACTCGAAGTTTCCTTCTCCGTGTTTATTTTCATTTTAAAGCATCGAGACGATGCTTCTTTGGAAGGGGGGTAATGCCACGTATCATTGTAGTGTTTGTTCGTTCACGCTCAAGGCTGCAGGAAAGGGTTGTTATCACTTTTGTTCGTGGCGCGAGAAGCGACCAGACTAATCTTGATTGATCGCAGCCATGAAGGGCTGCATCTAGGTTTTTCTAGATTACTGTAGATGATCTTGTCCTGTTATCTGGAAGTTTCCTTGCCGCCTTTAAATTGAGCGATGCCGCGAGCGGCGGACATTCGTAGTTCGACGACCGCCGAGCACGCCTGTTGCTTACGCCGCCGCCGAGTGATTCAGTTCTTTTGAGGGCGCAAGTCAGCCCAAATAAAGAGCTTCGTTTGCAAGTATTTCTGGTGTCTTCCTGACCGCTGGACTGCCGTCACTACAACGTGACAATACTATCCCCTATTCCACAAAAAATTGCATATTTGAGTATTTTTCACACAACTGAGTTTTAGCAGCAGCATTATTTTTTTGTGCTGTTGTTAGGGATAACATAACAGTGGGCATGTGGTCAATTATATCATTTCAACTTTGTTGAAAGCTAGAATCTGACAATGAACAAAGTTCTGCTAATGCCCTCACATGCCTGATCCCCCATCAGCTCAAGCAAGCTTGAGCATCAAGTGCGGTGGCTTTGGTGACACTGCGTTCACACCCTTCTATGAGAAGAGTCAGGAGCTTCAGCTCACTGCATGCTCTTTCTCGAGAGAAAGCTGCCCTATTGTCACGTGGCTCGAAGTCTAGGCAGGCAGACGACCAGAGCACAGGGCACAGATCATAGCGAGCCCCGGGCCAAAAGCGCGCACACACCGGACACTTCCTCCACGTCGTCTTTACGGAGATTATCCGCTGCACTACTATATAGGGGTGTGCGAACAGTGGTTTTTTGATTCGAAGCGAATTCGAAGCGAATAGCGATTTTCTTCAAATAATTTCGAAGTGAATAGTTCGAATAGTACTTCTGGCACTTAAAAGAGGCTGAGTGACAGTAGGCATTTCCAGAACCATTTATTTTCCCAACACACGATGCCATTACACACTGCACTGAGGCTTTATTTAAAATCACACTTAAAAGTTTTAACACCTAGAGTGAAGAACAATTTTTACTGGCAATTTTTACTGGAAGAACAATTTTTACATTCTCAGACTAGCATTCCCTCGAACAAGAATGGAAACGGCTGTACAAAACTCGCGCCGCAAGCGAAACATCATTCGCACCGCTCGTGCGTCCTGGCAAAATTGTCCCCGGTAGTACCTCCGAGCAGCACTCAGCATCGCGCTTCCATCAAGAATGCTCTCAGCCTCCAATGTATTGGAGTGCCCGAGTTGCGGCGATGGAGTTCGGCACACCACCGAAGCTGGCTCAATGCCCTGATTACGGCGGCGTTCCGTTCCCATCAATGCGCAAGCAGTCAGAATAGCAAGAAAAGATGCCAGTCGTAGATGCCGAGCGTTAACGGCAGTAATCCTCCACGGGTGCACAATAAGCTTGGCGTTATCACACGCTAAAGGCGCCCTTCCCATTGACGTAAGTATACACTTCGGCGACATCGAGTCCCTGCGCTGCCGCTGAATTTTTCGCGCCTCCGCCGGTAATATGATGGCTTGCTTGACAGCTGCCGAGAACAGTCGCTCATGTTCCGTACGCATGATTCGTCACCTGACTGGGTGAAGCGATAGCGCGGTAGGGCTGCGTGTTTATGTTCGCATCTGTCCTATCTGGTAATCTTTTCCGCAACTCTAACGAAAAAAAAGATCGAGTTGCATCGGACTCAACTAGCGCGATGCGATGAACGCGGCCAAGTGATGCCCGCGTTCGAATACTTGCGGCTTTCGAGCTCATCGATAACGTCACCGCCAGCTGACATCGAGAGGCGGTGGAGCGGGCGCGGCTTCGGTGCTTATCTGTTTTTCCAGCCAGCGTCTGCCGCGGTGGACGCAGTTGTTGCGTTGTGTGACGCGCGTCTTTTTTCTTTTCATTTCTTTCTTTCCTCTTATCTTTGAACTCCTCTATCTGCAAGTGGCAGCGGTGGTGGCTCGGCTAGAGCCAGTCGGCAGGCCCGTGCACTTTCCTTTACATCCTTTGCTAAGTTGCAGCAACAACAACAGTAAACTGAGGTTTCTTGTTTTGAAGCTTAGACGAGTGATGGCTGTGCTCTTCTTTCTTTGCCTATGCCTCGACACGGTGGCAGCGACGCGGCTTATGGCAGCCTTAGTGCGGAAGCTCGGAGACGGCCAGAACACAGGATCTTCCGCAAGAGCGCGTCGCCCTCACCTTTATTTCGTTTGTAGCTAGGTTCGCACCCCGACCTGGTTGTGATTTGTGTATTGACTGACCCCCGAGCATTGAAAGCACGATAAAAAAAAGCCATCTATGCGGCAATACTCGGAATTGAAACCACATAAAGCAAGCGGGCAAGCATCCCAGAAACAGTATTCGTGCGAGACGAATACTTTGAAATTTCGAATACCGAGAATTCGGTTCGAAGCGAATATCGAATACCGTGCTATTCGATCGAATATTCAAAATTATCGAATATTCGCACACCCCTACTATTATCGGTAAGCTAGAGACAGACATGTTCTCCTAGCTCCAAAATCAACATGCCAGTCACTCCATCGACGCATGTCAGACCGCCAGCTTCTGCTGGTGCACCGTTCATGGGAGATCGCAGACAGCGCTGGACTTTTGAACGAAAAGGACCATCCTCGTCAGTGAAAATCCACTACAATAATGCTCATCTCTCAAGATACCGGCCCCTGTCAACATAGTGCCACAGCCACAGGTGTGCACAACAAGGAGAACGAAGTGCTGTGCTTGTGTGTGGAAGGGGGACAGGACACTAGAGTCACTGGAAAAAATTTCAGAGTACCGCATTTCTTTTCCCCGCGCCGCCGACGCGTTCATTGGCCCAACCGTACCCCATGATCTTGGGGTGCCATATACCTTCCAAGCGCCGGTCGGGCCAGCTGAGAAGAGCGCAGGTTCCCGACGTTTCTCGTGTTGCAACTGTCGCTCTCGTGTTTGATACTGCAGAAGTCATGCCTGGCTGCTGCGCCTTCGGATGCAGCAACCGAACCGAGTCCGGAAAGACTTTTTTCTCCATTCCGACCGGGAAAAATGACCGAGAGCGTCGTTCTGCGTGTTTGCACAGAATCGGCCGGGAGAACTTCAAGCCTTCAAAAAACACACGCTTGTGCAAGATAAGTGCACCTTGCTTGTGCTTTTTGGTGCTGTTTCAGAAGGTATGTAAGCGCAGTGCACGCGGTGTTAGCGATAGGATGCTAAGAAAATAGGAGTTCACGGCAAAACCGTCGCGCATGTCGCGTAGGGATCGTTCGCGGCTTGCCCGCTTGACGCGGGTACACGTGTACGCGCTTGTTACTCAACACACGCGGCTCTTCCGACTATTCCGTGCTTGTGGCACGCGAAGGCACATTTGTCGCGCGAGAATTCCGCGTCCTAACGCGCACCAAGCACTCGCACGATCTTTCCGCGCCTCGAGTCATTCGACCCATGGCACTTGTTTTTCGCTTACCGTGACGATCGCAGTCAATAAAAGCATGGTCGGGCATGTCTTACGTCCACATAACGGCCGCTTTCTGTGCAGTTGTGAATGGGTCAAATGTTAGCAATCCTTGAAGCTGCGTGTTTGCGGCCACTCGTGTTTACATCCCAAATGAGCTATGTTAAGTGTCACTGCGTAAACTTAGAAACCTTTATAACGTATTCTTTTTATTCGCCTCTTTATTTGGGTGTTTCAGCTTATTATTACAGCTATCTTCCATGTTTTTCTTGTTCCACATGTTTGAAACAGGGCCTCACTCGAAAAAGCCCTGGGAGCCTCCTTGGGCAGCCCAGCATTCGGGTGACCAGCATCACTCTTCTAACTGTAAACAAACATTTGCAGGACCACTTTTGTGCTGAAGACTTCTAGAAGCTTAGAGTGGATGAGAAGAAGCTAATGTCAAGTAGCTTCGTCCTGCTTGAACGAGACGGCGGTCCCATGGCGGTCCACGATGCTCACTGCCCAAAAGCACGAGCTTGTCTCTTTGCTGCTCGGAGCGGCGAAATGTTTCCTTCGCAGCTTGCTCCGCGGAAAGGGAAAAAAGGCGTGCACAAGCTCCCGATAGCAGCGCTAAGATGCTGCTCACAATCACAGCACAGTTCCTGCAGTAAACGCAAAAGCAGAGCAAAACAACCGCCGGCTGCATTACTTACAATATTTTACAATATTTTTTCTCTTCTGAGTAACCATTGTCTCCGAGCACGAAGTATTTGCGCTTCAGTGAACATTCAACCCGATATGTCACCGAATATCAAGCTCTTCCAACACGGCGACCTTCCTGCGACGCAGTCGGCTTGGAAGGTAAATGGCAGTGGCCGCTCAGTGTTGCCAGTCAAATTCCGACCTTTGCGGTACTCTGAAATTTTTTCCAGTGACTCTACAGGACACACTTCTGTGGGGCACTACAACAGCAGAGACAGAACAGCGCAGCGGACTCTTTCTACAAAGTTGTACAATCATGCCACTCAAAGGGGATGCTGCACCGACACCTGCCACCCCGACAGTCGCCACTGCTCACTCACGTGACCCCAGGACCTTCTGTGGGACTGCCTCGCGATGTACGAGCATGTAAGCATAGCACTTCATCTTCGTCATAGTCCATGCCTACGACCGCAGCAACAGTAACGGCAAGATCCTTTTTCACTTTGAGTAATCCGCAGCATGCATTCTGGGGCCTTTTCCTTGTTGTGCGAATGGGCTGTACATAAACGAAAGTGACTGGCAGGCGGGTGCAATACTCTTGTAAGGCTGCAACCTGCTTGTGGCAAGCAGAGTCACTGCACACAGTGCGGAACTGAGCACCAACGCATCATCAGAGAAATCATTCAGTAGCTGAGGGGGCATTGTGCTAAACAAGCACCACTCTTCAAGTACAGAGAATACCAAGCATTCTACCTGGCACCGAACTGCAATCAAGCACTTTTGGTTTGGTTTGGTTTATGGGGTTTAACGTTCCAAAGCCATTCAGGCTATGAAGGACCCCGTAGTGAAGGGCTCCGGAAATTTCGACCACCTGGGGTTCTTTAACGTGCACTGACATCGCACAGTACACGGGCCTCTAGAATTTCGCCTCCATCGAAATGCGACCGCCGCGGCCGGGATCGAACCCGCGTCTTTTGGGTCAGCAGCCGAGCGCCGTAACCACTGAGGCACCACGGCAGCTTCAATAGCCACTTTTGATCTTAAAGAATGTACTATCCTGTGTGTACCACTCAAGCTGCTCTCAAACTTCATATGTGCGTCATTTTCTGCGCCTGTTGTCCAGGCAGGTGAGGAGGCGACTGGCATCATCTAGAGGCATGGCTGTCAGCTCGTTTCGATCCACGGCACTTTCTCTCCCCACTGAAGCCAAGAGCATTGCAAAGGCACTGAGTTACAGAACGGCACACAGCTGACACCACTTCTGCCCCCAAAAAGACATTTGGAGTCAATGAGGGAGGTTTAAAAAATAAATCTCGATATTCATATTTTGTGTGAGTTACGTGTCCTGCAAAATAGTGTGGGTTTTTCGCCATGACTTAGCAGAATTCAAAATTGTTCGGCAGAACACAACAGGCCTTAATAACTGTACTTGCACCTATCGAATTTACAGTTCTAGGTCGACCTATATTTTCAAATTTGAAAATCCGAATATAGGGGTCGACTTACAACCAAAACCAAAGCACGGCACCAAAAATAAAGGCGAGACATATGGGATAACAGGAATGCTACAGCGTGGCTGCAATTTAATGCTTTCTTTACGGCCCTACCCGGCCATATTCGGCTATTCTGTGCTTTTTCAGAAGGATCTTTCTTCTCTTTTCTTTTACTTTTAATTGTGCACTTGGTGCTCATGGGAGTGTCAATAATTTATGGAAGGGCCACTATTCCAGTCGTGGCAGCACTGCCTCTTGGAACGGCAGCGCTTCCGGGGAGCGTCAGCCAACGCCGCTCAAGCATTATTTCTCTTTGGCTCTGTTTGATGCATCTGAATTAACTGCTAGCCATGTTTTATCAGGTTTAAATGTAGTGCTTTGTCAGCCGTCATTTGTGCTCTGGGTCCAGTAAGCATTCAGCACTTGCTCGCGGCTACATTCAAGATGGCTGCCATTTCTTAAGGCGCAAAAACAAATACCTGCGCACCTGACCAAAAGTTCGGCATTTTGGAATGGGTGATGCAGGTGAGGTGGCTACAGCGAGGCCCAACTTCCAGCTGTTCCACGCAATGTCACGGTGCAGTTGTTTGCAAAGTGCGGCAATTCACAGGAAGATGAATGCTAATGAGGGAGTAATTACTCATTAGCATCCACCCGAGCGCAGCCATACGGCTACAAAGGAAAGCTATACAGCTTTCTCAGAAACTTCGCAGTTAAAGAAAAATTCGTGCTGGTCCGGGGTTCGAACCCGGGACCACCGCTTCACCGGAGCAGTCGCTCTACCAATTGAGCTAACCAGGACGGCAAGCTTATGGTAGGACGAGAGCGAATTGATCAATAACTTGAAGTGGGAACAGTGTTGGTCAAATTATTTGACGAAGATGAATGCTGTGTTGTTTATGAAGTGGGCGGTTTCGCTGGACGAAGATATTAGGACGACGTGCTGTTGGACTGCAGCAGCGATTACGGCGACAGTGCTAGTGAGGGCAATGGAGCAAGTGGGGACAAGTAGTCCAGTGACTAATACATTTTCGTTTTGAAGTTTTCCCAATAGACCCCCCCCCCCCCCCCCCTTCCCCCACTCCTTTTTTTTTTTGCTGACTTGCTATATGAGGGGGTCGACTTACAATCGTGCAAATACAGTATTAAGCCTTCATCAGGAAAAATATCGAAGCATAACCGAAATGACAACTGCAGCTGTCCCGCACACAAACTTAAAGCCATGTGCAGAGCAAATTATGAAGCTCTCTGCAAATAAAACAATACTTCAAGCAATCAGTTACCGCAGAAATAGCCTGTTTGAGAAACTATGGCCAAGATCAATACGCAATGTATGATTTGCAGCTGCATGCTCTCCATACACGAGAGGTACACCAACGGTACTCTACCGGCTAGAGGTGGCAGTGGTTATGGTGCTCAGCTGAAGGCCTGAACGACCCGGGTTCGATCCCAGTGACGGCAATTTCATTTAGATGGAAGTGAAATGCTAGAGGCATGTGTACTGTGCAATATCAGTAACCGCAGGTGGTCGAAATCATTTCCAGAGCCCTCCATTACGGCGTCCCTCATAGCCTGAGTCGCTTTGGGACCTTAAACCTCATAAACCATAAACGTATGCATTTTATGCACTGAGGCCCCGATGCAAACAGTGATGTGTGACCACACCCTTTCCTTGCTTGCCATGTACGGCGAACGAGGAAGGGAGGGGAGAGAGACCCACCGAACATGCCCTGTGGCTTTGGGGGTGGCGGGAGGCCGAAGAAGAGCTGGCCAATTTTGTCCAGGTACTGCGGGTAGCTGGGGTCCCGGCTGATGGTCGGCTGGTACTGCTCACACAGCACCGTGAACACCGCCAGCTTGCGGCTGCAGTGCACAGCACGAGGGAGGGGTGGGCGAAACTTCTTCAGTGACGGAAGATGCAAGGAATGTTACTTCACACCCGTTTCAGATTTTTCATTCCACCAGTTTCAGTAGCGAACAAGGTCAACACACCTGCTGTACCCAGGTCAAGGTGCCAGTTATATGATGTGAAAAAAATCGGCACAAAGTCCCCAAACAACTCGCCAACACAAACTGTTTACCCGGGCCCACATTCCAACTTGTGCCCCCTTTAGAAAGGCCCCTTTCGGCGACACCTGATCAGCTGAAACGCTGAAAATGAATGAGCCTCTCCACATCCACTTGCGGCATTTCAGCCAATCAGGTTTCGCTGAAAGAGACATTTTCGAAAGGGATGCAAGTGGGAATGCAGGCCCTGACCGGGGGGGGATACTCAGGGTGTCGAACCGAAACTGAGCCAGGGGAACGGAAGAAGTCACAACTACATAATGACTATAACATTATTTTTGCCTCAACTTGGTCCCACACCAGAAGTTCAATCTCCAGGAACTAAAACTGGAAAAACAAAAATAAGCTATCCCCTGTGCACGGGCTGCATGCATAGGCCTCAACTGAACACAAGCACTAGAAAGGAAGAATCTGTGTTTGCAATCAGATACACTATGCAAGGCACCTGTTCCACTGCTTTTGGTTTCATACAGTAGCACAGCAAGTCACAACTCTACGTAAGGACCTTGGCTCACAAATTACACGAGTTGGCATGAACCAAAATCTTTTGGCAGGGCTCGAAAACACAAGCGGTTGCTAACAGAATAATTCATTTCCCCATGTACAAAGTTTTGGATCAAACGAGTGAACACAAAAGCACTTATGCTGGACACTTGTGAACTAGAGAGCCCATGCAGATAATTCGGAGAACTGGCACAGTTCCCATGCTTGTTCCACAAGTGCAGTATTGCGGACACCACTCTTATAAGGCACTCTGCAGAAACGTGAGTCAACTATTTCATGTGCTCCTCTGTTCACTACAGCAGTGGACAGCCCTGTACACAGACACTTTCCATCCGACCCTTAACGAGAAGCTTCATGGCACTACCCAACAACACCTCTTTGCAAGACAATTATGTGCACAGAAGACTACCTCCAGCAACGACATTGTTGGCAGCGAATGCTGTCTCGTGCGGTGGTCACAACCTTGGCATGCCATTGCAGCATGGTCCGAGAATCATCATCGCCATCCCTAGCCAGACTGCACACACTTTGAGACAGAGGCCTCTCGCAGTGCTCTTCTCTGTTCCTGTCCTGTCCCGTGCCAGCCATGGCCACCCCATCACAGGAGACTACTTAATCTCACCTCTTGACTTCTCAGTTCCCCCTGCCATGTTTTCCACCCCTCAGTTACCCTAGGGAAGCACCAGTTATCTGTTCTCCATGTCACAAGCACCACCCAACTCTTCCTCTCAATTTCGACTAGGGTACCACTAACCTGAGCCTTTTCTGGTAGCAAGAACTCAAGCTTGTTCCACGATTCAAACTGCTCTCCTCCTACCTTTCAAGGTTAATCCAATCACTTTACCTTTCCACTGCATCTGCGCTGGCCTAAATTTATAACAAGTCTTTTCTTCCTTTTTTTTATGCGAAGCATATTGCTAGAGCTACCACTCACACCGTCGGCGTGGGACCCCTAGACGTCACACCACGTGACACCGTGACGTCAGACCACGTGACATCGGATGAGAGAGCCGGCCTCCACCTCGCGCCGTCGCCGTGGGACCCCTAGCCGTCACACCCGCGCATTCCCGCGCATTTCGAATGCGCGTTCACAGTCGGTGTAGGTGAAACGCTCGCTCCACCGGGCAGGCGGACGCGGCTTCCCTGGCAATCCAGGTGCCCACCCAACGCGCGTCTCGGGGTTAGTCGGCGTTCCGCTGTAGCCATGCCGTTGTCTTCCCCCACGACGAAGGCTTCTAGTGGTTGTATTAAAATGACCAAGTATTCAACCAAGGAAAGCCATGTATTGCCAAGCCTAGCCACCAATATGCTTCGCATCTGGCTGGGCTTAACCTTAGCTAAGCCTCAGCCATAATTTTTTTTCTCAGGCAGCTTCGAGAATGCTGCACAGGAGTGATTTGCAACCTTGCTTCGTGCAACCAGCGCAGCTGCAGTCAAAACAGGTGCCAGGCAACGTGGCTAGGCTGCACACTGCACAGAACACTGCTGTCCTGTGGCATTGGCACAGAGAAAGAAGCACCACCTGAAAAAGATGAGCCCTGGTGTGCTGACCACAGAAGGGTCAGCATAGAGCAAGTCTTTCCCACACTGACTCTTTTCCTTCTGGACATGCCAGGTGATGCGCTCCCTTCTAGGTGTGATGCTACAATGCAAATGCTTGGCGACGAATGTGCTACATACTGCACTACATTGCTTTCCTGTGCAGCTCAGAACGAATACAGTAAAGACCGCCATTAGCATGCACTTGAGCACAGCCATATGGCTACAAGGAGAAAGCTTCAAAAAGAAAACTCTAATAAACAGGGGCGTGTTATATCGAAGTGGCACGGCCCACTCACGTCTCAACGGCGATCAGGAGGAACCAGAGGAAGTTGAGCAGTGGCAGGTAGTACGGGGGTCCTGGATGGACGCTGGGATGACGACGCGTGTACGCTAGAAACACAACCGAGGCCGTCGAAGGGTTACGCAGGCACAGGTACCTGCACGGGGGTGACAGGCACTCCAGTCAGTCGGGCTCTCACGACCGCATAGCACCCTGTCCCGATACCGACAGGATATGGCAACACCTAGGCAGATTGTTGGCCAAATGATAAAAACTAACATTATTGGGCTGTCCTAGAATGTATGCTATAGTTAGATGCAATTCAAAAACGAAACGGTAGATGCCCCTCAAAGCAGGCTAACCACCAATGGCATCGACTGATTGCCATGACGCCGTGGTTAAATCAATTAAGCTGTGGTTTTTCCCCACTCATCTGCCATCCGCACGATTTCCTGCTAACCGGCCCAAGGGGATTGGTCAAGGGAGAGAATCGGTTGATGCTATTGGCTGGAGGGGCTCCTTTGAGGTGCATTTCCCGCTTTGTATGTGAGTTGCTGCCGATCGCGGCATCAGTGAAGTGTTACGATGAACAAGACTGACAGTGCAAGCTATGAGCGATACGAAGGCTGTCGTTACTCAGCTTCAAAAGAGAAAGAAACATACGGGGACTTCGGCCACGCCTTCTCCCCTTTCTCTGACTCACTGGAACACGGTCTGGGCGATGAACAGGTCGATCTCGGAGCTGTACCCCTTGGCCGTCTGGAACTCGACGAGCATGGCGGCACACCCGTCCCCGTCGGTGGAGTGGACGAAGTGGTGCCGGGCCTCCGGGTAGTTCTTCTCCTTCCACAGGGTGAGCGCCACCAGCCGGTGGAGCTGCGGGTGGCCCCGGGCAGGCTGCTCCCGGCCGGAGGACCACTGGAGCGCCCGCGACAGGAAGGATGCTCGCTCGGGCGAGTGCGGCGTCAGCAGCGCATGCAACCGCCCCAACCGCTCTGCACATGGAAGGGAGACAGAGTATATGTGCACTCACGTCCGCCCGTCTATCAGGAGGCTGGGTTGAATCTGACATAAGCTGCGTTGTGCTCTGGATCGCCTTGATCCTCGCCCTTTCACAGAGGCCGAGATCCTCGGTCCGTGGCCACAACAGTCAACTGCCATCGAGGCTTACAAGACACTGTTTTGTTTTTTGAGAGAGACTGCCTTGATGGACAGAGTGTGGCTGTGTCTCTCGTTCATTCTCTCTTCCCTCTTTAATCCCCTCATTCCCTTCCCCTGTGCAGGGTAGCCAACCAGAATCCTTTCTGGTTAACATCCCTGCCTTTCCCCCCTCTCTGTATCTCTCTCTCAGGGTTGAATCTCAATTACTCCCTGCTCATCCACTCATTCATCTACTTCCACAACCTCAAAGACCCCCTAGACAGGGTAAAGAAAGAAAACCAAGATAACAAGAACAAGGCAAGTACAGCTGAATCCCACTACGACGAAATTCAGGGACTTGCGAAAAATTTCACTGAAGCAGAAGAAACTTCGTCGTGGTGAAATGGAGCCAGAACATTGACAGATTGGACTGTCAGCATAGGTCTGCCGTTTTCGAATCAGCGCCGTGGCACCATTTTCGTGGTGCTCCGGAAATCTCGGACAATGCGTGTATTCGCATAATAAACGCACTCGCTACAGTTGCTATCAGGACTTTTTTTTTTTTTTCTGCAAGCGACCATACTTTCATCCCGCGAGAATCCGTACTGAGACCATGCTGCCTCCACATCCTAAAAAAAAAAAAATATGTGACCTTGAACACACTGGCTGAACTTATGGGAACTCTGAACCAATCAGCATCGTTCCTTGTGACAGTGCCATAACATTCTATAACAGAGGGGAAACATGCGTTTAGTAGGCGGTGCGAAAGACTGCAAGCATATTGAAACAGGTTTTGAAGCAGATACAAAGTCAATTTGGAGCACCTTCCTCAAGTTTTGTTGCACAAATGTGACGGCTGACAAATAAGGCAAAAATGCGCATTTGTATTCTTCACTAACAAAATGCCTTTGGCTTAAAAGCTGAGAAACCTCAATACCTCAGAGCCCCCTACATGCAGAATATTTAATTTACAAAGTATAGACAGAAACAGCCAGGAAAAGAACAATGTGATCAGGAAAACAATTTTGGCTGCTAGCACCCAGAAGCACTACATTCAAACTTTCAACCTCTCCCTATCTGTGGCAGGTGCTTGCATCCATTCCGTTTCTACAGCTCCAGTCCCCGATTGCAAGGCTCTTTTGAAGGCAACCCAGGTTTATACTATGCCCCCATGAATCAACAACTACAATGCCCTGGACGCGTCTTGTCTTGTTGTATGCCCAGCTGTGTGAATTTATACGCATAGCTGAAAGCACACACATCAAAGGGTGCAAGTGGAAAAGGAAACATTAAGCCAAGTGGAGAGCGGGAAAGTGCACTGCAAGGGTGATTGCTAAGCAGACACCATCGTTGCACAGACATGCCACAGCCCTTTTGTGACATGCAAGGTGATGGCACCTGGAAAATTCTGCTGGCATTGCGTTGGGACCATCAGATGTGCGATGCAGCGAAAATTCTCAAATTCATTGTACGCCAAAAGTGTGCGGCAGGACACAAAATGCAGTTTAAGAATCACGAAGCCCAAAATGAACAAGAAAAAAATAGAAGTGAGTGGCCTGCAATAAACAGCAGCGGCAGTGGTTAAAGAGCTCAGAAACATGGCGAAAAAGAAGAGTGGCATGCTTCGAGTCAGAACAGAGGGGACGCGAGGTTTGGGAAAAGTTACAATGACTAGAATGAAATGGAATGATGCCAAGAACAGAAGCCAGGACAAACCAGCTTTTCTAGCCCTTCACTATTTTGCCTCATGCACTCTTTGTGTCTGCTGCAGATAATGCACACTGCAGCAAGAGAGAGATAACGTTTATTCTCCAGCTCAAGTCCCGAGCCTTCTTAAGTCGCCAATCTCATGGACAGTGGCACTGCCAAGGCATCAGCGGAAAATATGTGCACACCTTATATCGGAGCACATGAAAAAATGGGCCGAAGTGACACAGCATCAACTCCCCCCTAGTCACACTTATCCCACTTACCATCATATGTGACGTGAATGAATATGCAAATCACGCCCTCTGCATCACACAACAAGCTCCCACCATCTGGCAATAGTAGCAGCTCCCGTTGAATGTTCGAACTACGTTTAGACCAAGCTTTGGCATAATATCACCAAAAAAATTTCCTACCTTTAGCAATACACAGGTGATTTAATGCAACACTGCAATTTGGCAGCACTGACACAGCACCTGCACGACTGTATAGGTCAATTAACGATTACCACCCCTCTTCTAAGAGAAACAACCCGAGAGCATGGTGCGAAGGATATTTACCGATCTGTTGGTCGCAGGGCTCCGTCTCTGACTGGATAAGCACGTCGACAAGGAGGTTGGCCAGGTCGGCTCCACTGTTGCACTATTGGGGGGGGGAAGAACGGAGGTCACAGCTGCTCTACAGAAAAAGACCTCAGCTCGTACCACCAGATGTCAATCGTTCAAGCATAGGCTATGCGGCTGAACAGGCAAGGCAGCTTGCGTGCTCTCTGGAAAACAAACCCGGGCACCTTAACCATCTCTTAGCAACTGTGTCTCTGGTCACTCCGGCAGCAGAAATACTTCACAACAAACCCTGCGGGTGACTACAGCGTAGCATTCCACACCTGGAGGTCTAAGAAGGCCAGGGAGACAAAAACAAACGATCACTCACTACCCATGGGCCTGTGGTAAACAGTGCAGACCTATATGTCCTTGACGACTTATGAGTCCAGGCACATAGGACTGTCAAACATAGTAGATGCAAACTGCTTTCAATTATTCCACACTGCAGAAACAAGTAGAACTGCTGCTCAGAGACAAATGTTAAGAACAGCAATTAGCAAAGATAAGAGTGATTACATGTCAGCCGCTGCTAATTACTCTTACTCCATAATAAACATCATCATCATAACGGTACACCAGCTGAAGTCCACTGCAGGCCAAAGAACTTTTCAAGTGGCGTTCATTCAATCCTGTCAAGCACGACCTGTGGCCACCTTATACTTGCAAATTCCCGGCCTCCATTTTTGGCCACCAAATAGCCATGAACTACAACCAGTAGAGGAAACAAAATAGCATAGATGGTAGCATGCCTGAAGCCATCTCTTAACATTAAAAAAAATGCTGCCTATATTTCAGATGTGAGACATGTTCCATGCAGCTGTCTTTCAGCACTGCAACTTTTAATTCCTTGCACTTCACTCAGATAAATGACTGGCAGCTGACCTGACTCCTTAAAACCTATTTAACATCTGATTTCAGAAATGCTCTGAGCAATCCCAAACGCACAGATAGACAACTGGCTTACTAAATAAACAGACAAAGAGCCAACCTGTTCCAAAGAGAGAAGCTTGATGGCGCCATCGTAGAGCAGCTCCTTGAGTTCACTATATCTCTTCTGGCCTCGGTACCTGCAATGACGACAACAAATCACGTGAAACCATACCACTTTTAATATGCCTCAGAGGTGAAGAAAAAGTCTTTACTTGGCCAAGTAAGCTAAATCGGCTGTAATTTTTTTCGTCCTGTCTTTCATGTCCTGCATTTATGATCAGTTTCTGTTCTTCCTGAGCCTACATGAGCCCCTTGAGCCCTGCATGGCCTCTGGGGCTGGGCATCAAACCAATACCCTCATGCTTAGCAGCATAACCTATCGTTACTGGATATATACAGTCGTAAGCAATATAAGAGGGTATGAACTTTTTACACGAAATTGGAGATTTTCTGGTTATTTTTCCATTAAACTCGATAATGACTTTTGTATGCTAAACACCAAGAGGAAAACTAGCTTGAAAACACAAAAGAATTGTGCTTGCCACAAATAATTATGGAGTAATCAATTAATAAATGCTCTTTTTTCTCTCTCGTATTGTTAACGGATGTATGTTCCTGCACTGCATACTAACATTTTTCCCACAACAGTTACACGAGGGGAGAAATTTGTCCCTTCCTAAACTGCTGTGAAAAAAGCCTTGCAATGAATCGCACGATAACATCCCCAGCATTTAACCAACTAGCTCGAACTGAAGCAATATGTTAGATACTCGGCAGCCATGTAAGCGTCAGACGTTGCTCAAAAATAGAAACGTACCACAAACAACAAAATAAAAGGGCAGTGTCAGTTTTTGGTGCTCAAACGAACCCTGAAGCCCTTGCGGAACTAAATAACACAGAGGATGCAGACACGCAAACACAATGAAATACAAACTTTCGCGAGCACTAGCAATTATAATTTCACAGCATAACAGGTGGAGTATGAACAAATAACAATGAAGAGTTTCCTGGAAAATTAACCGCCGTGGCGAGTTTTTTGTCCTCCTCTACTGCCAGATGTTTTTCTCTTATTTTGGTTTATGGGTTTAGTTTATGGGTTTTTAACGTTCCTAAGCGACTTGGGCTATGAGGGTCGCCATAGTGAAGGGCTCTGGAAATTTTGACCACCAGGGGTCTTATAATGTGCAGTGACATTGCACAGTGCACGGGTCTCTAGAATTTCGCCTCTATCGAAATTCGACCGCCGTGGCCAGGATCTAACCCGCGTATTTCGGGTCAGCAGCTGAGCGCCGTAACCACTGAGCTTCTTATTTCATAGCTTTTAGACAGGTGTCAGTTGAGGCTAAAATGACAGCTAGAGAGAGATGTTGAGGAGGCATTTTTTTTCTTTTCGCTAACCAACATCCCTTGTGTTTCATTACGAAATGATAAATGAATGCCGAACCGACAATGTCAGCCCGAGTATGACATCCTGAACATCAAGAGCCACTTTTTACTGCGCCCTCATGCCCTTGACAAGAAAAGTTTGTTAAACTTTGGCATAGATGTATAGGCCAATCTACTTCACAAGTACAGGCACAGTGTTCGCCAACATACTGGACTGCAATGCTACACTTAACGTGCACATAATACAAATCATCTTATACTTTTTACTGCTCACAAAGCTTTGACCGTTCTGTTCCAATGTCAGGCACCTACAAGCCAGCCAAGCCATCCCCCCTCCCAAAACCATCAGTGTTTCTGTTTCAAGGTCTTTACATCTTTATAACATGGCCAGATAACCACCATGCATTATGCATAAGCTATACAATTCTGCTGCTTTGACAAGGTTTCATGCAGTCCCTGTTCTGCACAAATTTACCTCCCGATTTCTGCCCATGTTTACAATATTTGCTCTGCACAAAAATTTACCAAGCCGCCTTGAGCACCACTGGAAATGACAATTAAACCAGCCTTAACGCAGTAAACTTCCTCGTGGCACAAAAAAAGGCTGCAAAGCTGACTCGTTTTTTCATGCTTTCATAAATATCTTGCCACCTGATCAGTTTAAACAAAGATCTCTTTCAAGAAGAAATCACACTGAGTCCATAATTTTATAATATCTTTGTTTGTCACATTTTTTATCAGTGCCCAACATTAGTTATCGAATCTACTTGTACTCTTCAGTGTATGCCATGTTTACAGGCCACAACTGCATACTTGTAAGGAACTCAGATAGTACACTATGCATTGCAGGAAAACACAGGAACAGCAATGAGAACCTTTATTATATTAGTACAAATACACTTCTATGACAATTATAAGTACGATGTACGTAACCAACACTGCCAAAAGGGCTTTCCATGGGTATAAAGGCGACAAAGCGACAACACAAAATGATTGGTTTTATGCAATCCTTTCATTCTTTTTCGCGAAAGAATACAAGAGCAGGTTTTTCACAACCCACGTTAACTTCCGCAGACGCTCGCGACTCGGTATCACTACGTGGCCTCAACAGCACTACAAGCCAGCCTTGAAACACCTGCGTTAGTTTACGTTGCGTTAATCACAGCACACCCTGTCGCGGTGTCATTCGCTGAAATTTCAACAACGCGGTGTTGAGCTTTCGAAACTAGCTCCCGGCTCATGCCTTAAGCTTCAAAGTAATAACCATCAGCGTAATCAAAGCTCGTGGTATCCACGAAGCTTCACAAATGCTATTAACCCACGCAAGACGGGAGACGAACGCTTTTCATCACGGTCAACCGGGCTACACTCGATTCCATCCTCATCAAAATGCGGCTGCGCTGTCTTTTATACTCCGTTTAGACGGTTTCCAGTAGTTCACGTGTTTTGTTTCTGGCGGAAAGGCTCGAAATAACCAACACAGCGCGACTGTGGGCTCAGAGCCCGGCTATGCTACGTCTCGAAACCACGAAAACACGTGTGACGTATGCGCGTCAAGCTCTCTTACAAGACGCATCATTGGTCTGTTCCGTCACAGGAGCCGACTTAAATGTCGGGCGATGCACTCGCCGAACTAAACGATGCATAACGCCGCAAACTATCCGGCAGTTCATCGCGCTACGTGGGTTTGTGAACGCGCGACTTGTTTATTTGGTTCTCGGCTGACGACAACTAAAACGCGACCTCGACGGAACTGAGCGATCCTGCGTGTACGAACTGGCGATCGGCGCCGAGCTTTTTGTTGGCTCGACAAGGGGCGCAAAACTCGGTGGCACGTCGGCTCACCTGAAATATATGGTTCTGTACATCTGGTGAGCTTCGTAGTAATTTCCAGCATCGATGCACGCTTGCAATTTGTTTAGCACACGAACTGTCCCCGCCACCCGCGACGCCATTTTGACCAACCCATCTGAAAAGTAACAAAACCCGAATCAACTTGGTACGGAGAAATCATTTAAGTGAGCCACGCATCAAAATGCAATTAATTCCAAATTTTGCACAATAATTGCATTTATATTTTAAAAATAACAAGTTTTTGAGAGTTTAAAAATTAAAAGCAAGCGGTTAAAATTATACGTTTTCCGTGTTTTGCTGCGTGCCGCTTTTCGACATTCCCGTTAATAAAAGAATGCTCCCATTATTTTAATTTCCCTCTCGTTGCGATACTTTATTTTCTTTCTCTGGGTTGGGTTTGCGTCTGGGCTGGCAGAAACTTGTGAGGAGTTCCCGAATTTTGTACTACCTCTCTGCATGATGTTGGGTCCTAGCGTACGTTCATTTTCGATACTTTCTTTTTGATCGTATCGAGAGCGCGCGGTTACTTGAGAGTAGATTCCAAACTGACCCAAGAGTCTTTGACACGCTGACGTGCGGTTCGGTCGGTGTCGCGAGTGAAAGGAGTCATTAGGCATCGCGCTCTGCGCGGTGTCTAACGGTTCGCGGGTGACTGGGTGACACACTCGAAACTTTTATGGGACGCCGTTAGCACGTGGAGAGACTTGCCAGCGTTAATGGTGCTTCTTTCTGTGTTCTACAGGTTCGTGATTCCGTGCCTTCACTTTCGTTGACATGCTTCATCAATGGCTGTTGAAATCGATAGAGGTAAGCGACCTTGGAGAGTTCAGAGCGCCAGTCTTCCCTACCCTGTAGAGCTGCGCTGAGCCGGCACTACTCTTTTTTTATATATTATTATTATTACTACTATTCGAAGCGAAGTATCTCTTTCGGCAGCCCGTTTTGTGTTGTGACGGGTATCGCTTTCGGACGTTCTAATCAGGCTACGCAACTGGATCTCTCTTTAAGATTTAGCGAGCTGGAATAGCGTTCAAATTCTGAAGATGCAAAAAAAAAATCGTTTTTGAAATCCTCGCAGCTCTGTGCCGTTTACTGGGTTTGTCCTACACCTCCAAGCGAAAGTAAAGACCGCCGCACACACCGTTAATTTAGAAACTGTTCCGTTTCGCAAATTTCACCGTGAGGAATAGTGATCAGACAACTTTACGAATTGGGGCACGTATTAGATTGCGAACTTGAAGAGGAGGACTTTAAATTAGCTAAGCGCACGGTCAAATGATTGACTGATGACTGCAAAAGTTCTGAAAGATAAACCTTAAGTGTTTCGTTGATTGGACGGCTTGACGGAGCGCGGCCATTAGCTTCGCCTAATTTAGCCAATAGCTTTCCTCGGCCTTGGATGCAATTTTTCAAAAGCCGTGTATACAAATAGTGTATTACATAGCATGCTCTCAGCAGTTTCTGAATGTGTACTACTGCCCACAGTGGTGTTTTTTTTAGTGGTCTTCATATTACAGCTGCGATTTTAGCTAGCAAAGAAGTAAATATTTCTCAAAACGAAGTTGGCTGCGTGTCCTCCAACTTGGGCGCGTAGACACAGTCTATGGCATGTGCATCCCCCTCCCTCCCAAAAAAAAAAAAAAAAACTGGTCTCCCTAGTGGTTATGTGATGTTTTGTGGTGTGTCGTTCTGATATTACAGTTACCAACTGCTGAGGCGCTTTGCGCAAATTGTTTTACATGTTTTGTAGAAAAATAACATTTCATGTTCTGCATTGCGGAACTAATAATTTAATAGGTTTTCTTGAGGCCTGCATTGGACATATGGGCGCAAAAATGTATTTCTGAATAAGAAGTAGCAGTGCCTGGTGAGGTGCAGTTAATTCTCAGCAGTTCCAGCTCGGAGGGGACTGAAAATTGGTTTGAACTGTTCAAGAGATCCTTTTTGATACCCTTGATGTTTACGGGACCAAGGTGTGAGTTCGGATAAACCACCCGAATAAATCTGTGGTTTGGCTTAAGCGATTTTAAATTGGTGGTGATGATGAGCGGGTTTTCAGTGACACGAGGGCAATTCGATGCAACTCCGCTATCGCAAATGCGTTTTTGGTCATTCCAAAGTGGAGTCAAAGCCACATTTTTTACAAACATTTCAACCACAGGGCAGGGGAAGGTTGTACAGTCAGGGACAAAGGTCTCTGGGCCACGTGCTCCTCAAAGGAAGTCGATAGCTCTGCCACTAGACAGCGGCTGTGAAGATGAAGGAACAAAATTTTGACTTTCACCTTCACCAGTGTTTCGCCGGCTAATCGTGCAGCTATTGGCTTTGTTCGAGGAACGTGTGGTCCAGAGACTTTTGTCCCCGACTGTACTTGATGGAGGATCAGTAGGCACTTGTTTGGTACTGAGGATCAGACACCACGTATCCTGCATATGAGTTTGGCGCTCGAACCACTAGGCTGCTATTGCGATCAAACGAGTTCTGAATGAGAAGAGTACGCCATGTTGTTATTCACAGCGTTATCACATTTGTCTCATTGTCTTCGCAGGTGATGGATGAAGACTCTCGTTCCACCGACTCTCCGGGCCAGAGCCAGCCCGGCACACCCCTGCAGACGAGTCATAGTCCGGGCGCAGTCAACATGGGCCTGGTGCCCGGCGATGGCGCCCGCCACCCGCAGACATCCAAGTACACCCAGCTGCTGGCTGTCATCGAGGAGCTCGGCCGTGACATCCGGCCCACCTATGCTGGGAGCAAGTCCTCGGCCGAACGCCTCAAGCGAGGCATTGTGCACGCGCGCATCCTCGTGCGGGAGTGCCTCATGGAGACAGAACGCAACGCCAGGTCTTAGAAGACTATAGGGAGTGACGGGCACCACACAGCAGGGAAAAGGGGAGTAGGGACGCCAGGGAGACGGTTATACCTAGACAAAGAGGTGTTAAGGACCTTTTTACTCCTTTCGTTTCGGTGTTTCTGATGTTTTTCTACCTTTTTTTTAAGTCGCGACTTTCTAGGTGTTTGCTACCAGGGAAAAGGGGAGTAGGGATGCTAGGGAGACGGTTGTACCTAGACAGAGAGGTGTTAAGGACCTTTTTACTCTTTTCGTTTTGGAGTTTCTGGTGTTTTTCTACCTTCTTTTTTAACACGCGGCTTTCTAGGTGTTTGCTCAAGACTAAACTTTATAGAGGGTTTGGGCGTGGGAAGTGAATTTTGCTGAGGAAGGTCTCTGGAAAGAACTTTAAGGACAAACCTTCTTTGTTTCCTCATCATAGTTTCCATCACAACTTCCTGCAGTGGGCCTTCTGTCCTCCTTAACATCACCTTACAAACCTCTCTTGTGCCCCGGTTTTTATTTATTCACATTGGCTTTTTCTCTAAATTTTTCGCTTTGGCCAGTTTCAGGCCCAGAGTTCTTTATCTTTGATTGGCTTAGCATGACCCAACTACGTTCAGTGTGGGCTCCCTCCACTGCCCTGCCTACAGCACCGCAAGGCAATCCCTCAGTCGTGCACTGGACCGCCTAGATCCACGCCCACTGACTGAAACGAAGATTCTCAGCCACTGGACGCGGCGTTCGTCGGCGGTGAAGGCCTCCAAGGCACTGCTAACTTCTGGCCTGCACGATAGGTTGTGACTTCACCGAACGCTGACTTTTTAGAGTGACTTCAATTTTCTGTTACTACCCTTTCTCTTTCATTTTTTTTATCCCCTCACCCCCTTTCCCCCCGTGTAGGGTAGCAAACCGATTATTATTCAGGTTAATCTCCCTGCCTTTCCTCTTCTACCTCCTCCTTCCTCTTTTTATTTTTTGCCCTCTCTTTTCTTCTAGACTGGCCTTAAACATAGGATGAACTGAGCTGCAGTTGGGAATTGAGACCTGTTCAGCTAGTTGGTTCTCCACAACTGGTAGTAGAGTATGGGGACAGTACAGGACAAGAGCACACATATCTAGCGCCGAATTGCAAGTCTTTCTTTGCCATTCCATGGTGTACATGTGTGGTCCATCGCTCTATGTTGTTTTTACAGCGATGGCTGCTCCGTATGGCACGTTTGGTGAAAATGCGGCGTCGTCGTCGGTGTTGGATGTCTGCATAGTGTCCTCTGCTCCATGACTGGTCACTGCACCTGCATTCTAACATGAATACGCCGATGTGAGAGTTAAAAAGGAATAAACTGTACTCTAGCGCACTTCCTTTCATTAAAGGAGTTTACTCCTTTCTGCTTAGAGTGTGGCTACTCCAACTCTCCCTGAAAAAGGAATTCTCTGAAGCTCAAAGTGGTGTGTGCTAATGAGATGGAGCGGCACAAATGCAACACACATCCACATCCCTGCCTAGATTTACTAAACACTCCGACTAGCATCCGTGTTTTGCATGATTTTCTTTTTACTGCTGTTTTACGCGTGTACCCTGCACGGAAAGGCAATAGAACTGGAAGCCATCGCTACATTTGTGTGCTCTTTCTTATCCTGTACTGTCTCCACACAGTTTTGAAAGTTGAGTCACACTTCTGAAGCACAGGATTTATCACTTGTATGAGAATATCGAAGGAAGAGAATGCATTGCAGGGAATAGCATTTGGGAGCTCTTGTTTGATCATGGTTTTAGTAACGCGCCTTTCTAAGACAGTGGAGCGATTAATGGCTGATCGACAACTTGTAAAATAGATGAGTAATACAGCTCTCGTATGTTGCCATGTGCTGCCAGAAATCACACTTGTCTGCTCTGTGACAAGGCTTTAAAATTGCAACATACTTTATTGCAGATTGTGTTGTGTCTTAGGGGCACTTCGTGAATCTCTTTTGCGAGCAGTCTACTTCGTTAACCAAATAACAAAAGAAGCATACACTGATCTCACCACACTGCTTTTAGTATCCATCTAGTGTCAACAAATGTGTGTGCCAAGTACAAGCCTCAGTATCCAAGGAATGACATTGTTTTTGCACTATTTCTGTGTTTATGAATGAGTGAATAAACGCAGCCAGAGTAAAACTACGCTGTGTAACCTCTTTATTCGTCAAGCAACATCTTTCAACGTGTAAATAGGACGGCACTGGAAACCCTGAAACGCATTACCTCGCGATGCGAGGTCTTTCATCAATTCAGGAACAATCGTAACACCACAAAACACAGTATTGCTATTAATTGTTTAACTGGTGCAACTGCCCATATTTTCGATGGCATGTTTGCAAACAATTTGTCAATGCAAAAATGCATGCCTAGGCTTCTTGATGTTTGTCTAAAATATGCTAGAAAATATGGGAAGTTTCATACAATGTACGTTGACAAACATTTGGAATCTCGTGTACTGTAGTCGGAGGGTAAGACAAATGGATATAAACTGTCACACTTTAAATGCAACTGTGGCACATTCAGAAGTAATCATAATTTGGTAAATGAATATATTTTATACGCACATATATTTTACTACTGTCAAGACATTTCTGCCAAAGCCAGAATGCAACCTCTTCAAACTGCAAATTAAATCTTTTCATACACAGAAAAAAGTTTTGACTTTAGCGATTTAGTTTTCAACAAACAAACTCAAAAGGATGCCATTATATAGCATCACCTGTTTTATCTAGCGAGCAAACTCGAAATCAAGCAAGCATTTCTACTGCCCATTCAGGGCAACTCTAAATATGAACAATCTTTTAAGACTTGTGTAAAAAAATGCCACAGGAAGCTTGGACCTCTAGCTTGTGAGGTTTGCAGTTCAAAGAAAGGCACAGGTGTAAAAAAGGTGTGGGTGTAACAAATGTGCCAGTGCTAAACAAGTGCAGTCAACGGTAAACATCTTAAATGTTAAAACTTTGGCGTCAAGATAAAATGCATAGCTTTCTCCTGCGACCCCTTAAGAAGAACATTTCGCTAATTCACAAACTCTGCGACAGCTTACAGTATGCATAAAGCACTTTACATGCTACCCTATTGCTATCCTCTGAAACAAGGCTTTCCTAAACACAGCTATATGTAAATCACTCCTTTGCATCACTATCAACCCAGCCGTTTCACACTGCACAAAGGCCACAACGTTGAAAGCACCTGTACATCCTGCGTGCTAGTCTAGATTATACAAACACTCTCTAGCGTACTAGTACCTAAAAGCCTGCAAGGAAGTACAATGCGGACAACAGCATACTTGAGGCTGAAACAGACCTCCTTTGCACTCGAAATTGTTGAGCACGATTATTTGTGGGTTAAATGCACACAGATTTGCATTCACCTAAACGGGCAGCTCCCTGAGAAATGTAGTACACAGATAGCTGCCCTGGGACAAAAATAAAACCTCAAGCTGAGGTTTTTCATATGTAAAAAAAACACTGCATCCTGTCTTGAGCTCTGCTTATTATGCACATCGTTTTTTTTTTGTCTTTTTCAACACTGAGAGGCAAGAAAAGCTTGCTTAAAAGGTGCCTCAATGTGATAACTGCATGCAATGTTGCATGTGTCAGTAGGAAGTAAAGATGTTAAAAAAAAACAAGTGTATAACGTAGCAAAATGCTCAAATGTTTCGTGGAAACAAAGTGCAAGAAAGAAAATGCGACAAAGTGCCACCAACATGAAACACAGCACACAGGTCATCGACCTGAGCGCAGAACATTAGGAAACATGACATAGCAAATAATACGGAAAATACCAAAGCATAAAAAGTGGTCAATGACCTCTGCTCAACATTACGGAGTCGAACTCCGTAAATCACAAGTAAAAAAAAAAAGCTTGACAATCGCAACACATGACTGTCAAGTACACAAACATGACATTCATGTGAACTTACGGCACCCACTTCAAAAATTCACTGTCGTGAAGTACAGTGGAGGTCGACTGAGGAACACATTCCCAGCAGACCCTCGGCTCTCGTGCAACCTTTGGTTATGTGCGGTACTTTGGTACAAAAGGACTAGATATAAAAATAATACTAAATATTTGAAGCAGCAATTACAGAACAGTCTAGTGCAGTATATTGCCACACCCCGTTTACCTAGGGAGTGTTTGATTTCACCGCTACGTTATTGCATCAAAGGACATTAACAGCAGCACACATCAACTGTCGTTCACAAGACTGCACTGTATCTAAACTAAACTGACTGGTAGCCGGAGACACGCTTTGTTTTAGTCCGCATCAAGCGACCATCGGGAATAAAACTAAAAGCAAGTGTGACAACACTGGGCTGCATTCTGAAATGATCTGTTCAGCAAAAAATTGTGCACTATATAGAGAGAAGCAGCCGAAGTAAGATGGTGGAAGAAATTAGTCGGGGTATACACCCGGATATTGATGGTTTGAGCCCCGAGACCAAGATGTGATTACTTAGGTACATCCAGTCGAATACGCCCGGTAATCTTTTTTTCCACAGAGAGGCAACGCGAAATTACACAAAAGTGGGAATATCACCAGAAATAATCATTAGAGAATGCAGCCCCAGAAGCCAACACAGTTCCACAAAAGTCACCGGCAGTGCATCACAAAACAGCACCCATACTACACGTCACTGCAGACAGGATTGAAAGGTAGCCCTGTGGAGACTGAGGTTACCCTCATTGGCTAGTTTTACCAAAAAAAACACTGTAGAGTGTCTAGCTAACAGTTGAGCCAGCACATCAGCTATGCTTAACAAAAGACTCCTATGAAAGAGTGCCAGATAAAGCACAACAATGCCCGTAAAATTTTCTCCCTTATCACCTAAGTTATTGCATCAGTGCTTTGATTCATCAGCACATACTGGTGTCTAAGGTCGTATTTTCAAACAAACGCACCAATAATGCACAAGACAGTACTCTGCCTTCGTAATTTCCTTCTCAAGCATCATGCAGCAGTAGCACTTGTACAGCCAGTCTCGAAGTTATTCTGGACAAAAGTGTCATATACTCCTTCGCTTATAGCTGGCACCTGGAACATGTGTAATACCATCATGGAAGATCGTATTGAGCTTATACCGAAAAAAAAAAAATTGCTGGACTAGGTGACACAAAGCTAGAAATATTAATCTGTCACAGAAAAAGGAAACACATGCCTCAGCTGTGCTCATTTTGTGTTCTTTGTCTTGGGTTGTGTGTTCCTGACTGTGCCAGAATTCTCTTTCATCACGCCAGTTGGCATAGTATTTTCACACCTGACAACGCATTTTCATGCCTGTCAAATGTGTTGAGACTTGGCAAGTGATACCAGCAATTGACAGTCTATTGCTAGTCTGTGTCTTTTCTCGCCTATCTCCTCGTCATTTGCTGTGTGCTTTGTTGTCAAGAATGGATTACCAACTAGCCCAAACTCACACCTTATTAATCTATTGCAGTTTGTACACTACGTTGTTTGTTCTATAACATGTTGTCATCTACTTGCACCACTGATTCTAGACATTCAGTGAAACCGTAAATCGATTGGCACTTCTTATTCACAATAGACCCTCTTGAGATTCACACATTACTGAGCATTCTAGGTGCCCCACACAAATATGATCCCTTTCAAGTGTTGTGAGGGGCCCAATTGTGTTGGCAGCACCTACAGTAAAAAATATGTCTGCTCAAGCTCACCTACAATCAAGCATATCTCAACAAATTCACTGATGAATTTGTGTCTCTACAAATTCGTACTGTGAACTTATTAAGAGCACACAAGCAGCTCAGCTATTGAATTTTTTTTTTTTTTGTGCCCACTGTTGCCTCTAGGTCTTAGTGCTTAAATTGCTATGCCAGTTTGGCGCAGTGAGGTGCACCTATAAAATATCAATAAAAAATGATGAGCGCATCTACATGTTCATGAATGACATGCTGTGACACCCGACGAAAAAAAGGTGCCCCTAGAGTCAAATTCAAAGCAACACATCCTCTAAGGTGCAACTTGATCAGGTTTAGCCCCTATGAGATCTCACTGGTTGCAAACCTTTTCACAGTCCCATTCACTCGCTCATCAATACATTCAACCACAAATACCATTCACTCAAAAGCTCACTCGTGAGCTCATCACTCATGAACACACTCAACTTACATCAACCTCTGAATAACTGGAGTTCCATTTAACAGGCACTGAAATAAATTCTGCCAGCCTACATCCATATACATGCTCATGGAGATAGAAGTAGGGGATTAGTGGTGAAAGTATGCCTTCCATTTATAGAAGCTCAGAAACATGAATGTGGCTTTGACTTCATAGGACGAAGGGGAAAGAACACTTGTAGTTTTGTAACTCCCATCTTGTGGAAAGGCCACACAGTGAAAAGCTGTTGGAGTAGAATATAGGCTGCAATAACTCTTCTTCTCATACCGAAAGAAAGACTGATGATTGAAGTGCTACTGCTGCATGATACCTGCTGCACAAAGCGCTTAACACGAGCCAAACCTTAGTCGTACTCTGACCCAATGGTGATGCTGATGTCTCCCGGCTCAACCAAAGTGCTGTGGTACCAGTGGTTGGAGTTGACCATAATGATGTCGCCAGGCCTAACTGTGACCTTCAGGGAAGGCACACACACCGATTCGCACTCTGGAGGTGGCAGCAGGGTCCAGGTCTTTGCCCCTCGGATCTGGGCTTGCCAAGACGGACGATGCACGTAGTCAAGCTATAAGGTAGTACAAGGCAAAGTGAAAGTAATAAAGATAACATCGTGAATTGCTTGTGATAGCATAAACTAGCAGGTCACAATAACTAACTTCTGTGTTATGGTGTTGTTATATTCATCAGCCATCGTAGTGGCTCAGTGGTTATGGCGCTCAGCTACTGACCTGAAAGATGTGGGTTCAATCCCAGCCATGGCAGGCACATTTCAGTGGAGGCAAAATACTAGAGACTCTTGTTTTGTGCGATGTCACTCACGTTGAAGAACCCCAGGTGGTTGAAACTATATGAAGCCCTCCACTACAGCATCCTTCATAGCCTGAGTCGCTTTGGGACGCTCAGCCCCATCAACCAAACCAAACACAACCCAGGCGAACGGATGGTTACTGCTTCCAAAGTGAACCACTGAAAGCAAGACCTTGGACTGGAGCTAAGCTCTCATCAAGCAACTTGCTCTCACAACTGCTCCATGCTGATATTTTAGATGGCTGCTATTTCGCTCTAACTAGTAGAGGAAAAAAATGGGAGCTTCAATAACAGCAAAGCATTACTCGTGAGCACTATAGCAGAAGCCCAATGTCGTGTCATCAGAAGTTATTCATCGTGCAGCTACTGCCCCTTACATTTCACTCAGATGTGAGAAGCATGCCTTACGTGTGTTTTGACTCCGTTTCCTGCGTATCCAATAAATATCCAGTCTATGATGCTCGCTTCGGAATCCTCAGGGAAGAAGTCTGGTCGTGTGTAGTGTTCTCTCAGGGTTGCAACAACCTGCTGGTCACAGTTGCTCCTGAAAGAATCGAACGTAGATGATTTCATTCCCTGGTGGCTTGAATCCCGACTTCAGTGATGTGGGCTTCGGCCGAATAAACATTGCTTCCGTGAGTTAAACCAGAATCAATTAGCTGCTTTCAATGTTTGCACAACTCCATGAGTTTGTTGAATGGCTGCTATGTGTGTCCCATTATGCTCCACACATGCTGAACTGAACCATTTCAATCAGGAATGCAGCACAACAGTAAATCACTGCTGAATTGACAAGAACTTCGCCTTTTAACTTTTCTGTGTCGGCGTCGATTTTATTATGCTAACAGCCCATCGATTACCACTCAAAGTCAGCAAAGATGCCACTGAGAGGTCAGACCAAGTTCGTGACCGACATGATCGCACTGAAGGTGACACTCCGTCAACGGGCCCTGCAAAAGCAGCAGTTCTCACTTACCATCCCACGTACCACGTCTTCTCCTCGGGACTCGACATGGCAGCCCGCGACTCCGGCATGTCGAAGAAGTCCTCCAGGTCCTCGAAGTCGGTGTCGTACTTGAAGAACTGGCAGTAGTGGCGACTCACATCGAACGCGCCGCTGGTGTTGCGGTAAACGTCCCGCAGGAAAGCGTAGCTGAACGTCCTCATCGCCTTCCAACTCGCTGCCCCGCCTCGAAGCACGATCGGCTTGTCGGTGTAGCCGAGGCGCAGGAAGTCCTCCTTGCTCATCGCCGTCAGCTCGGTCACCTCCGTAGGTGCGCGACAAAAGTCGCACGACAGCACAGGTCGCGTGAACTCCAGGTACAGGCCGCCTCGGTTCACGAGGCAGCGATCGTTCGCGAGGTCCGGGAGACCCCGGTTGAAGCAGACGAAAGCGATCGTGGCTGCGATGACGGCCCATTTGAAGATCAGGACGCGCGAATCACTCGGTCGTCGCGACGTGTTCACCTCGTCGGCCACAATGCATGCGACGGCGTCTTCGGACAGGCCTGAGGCGACGGCTTTTTTATGAAGGTCCTGCAGTGCCTTCCGCACTTCGTGAACTGGAAGCGATGCCGGGATGCCATCGGCGACCTCCGCGCTGTCGTCGTCGGCTAGGGCCATTTCCACGACGATGGTTCATCTTATTGCGCCAGGAGTTTTAAGCCTCGGAGTGACACAGGCCCTCTTTGCAGGAGCGATTGCGTTCGCGCGTTGTCACGGCCTATGTGAGGCTGAAACGCCCTTGTCGTTTCTAGTTTCCGCCCGATAAGCACTGCGCTAACCGCGCCCACGCCTTCCGCACGCCGTCTAGGCAGCCATATTTGTTTTTGTTGCTCTTTCCTGGTTCGTCCCAGATGTATCACAACACAACGCTTCCGTGAAGCGGAAAGGTAACTAGTGCACTCGCTCCGACTTGCCAACGGACTTTCAAAGTTCTGGGACTTCTGAACTTGTGACATGCGTGCACACCTCAGCGCATAAACGCGCATAAGGTGGCGCGAGAAAAAATTCTGTCTAATCCGGAGCGCTGCATCAAGCTTGTTACCGAAGAACCTTTTTAAAACCTCAATGGGTTGAATGAAAGAGAAAAACATTCGGTCGAGCATGCACTAGAGGCTTAACGCTTATGTGTGGTGAAATGTGTAGATGGGCAGCCGAGGCTGGTTGGGGCAGACAAGCCGCACAGGGAAGTGTAGTGGAGAGAACGTCAATGGTTTGAGGAGTGCTTCACAGTGAGAAATGAAACGGCAATAAAAATTGATAAGGCGAAATTCACAAAGAAGGCTGCAAAACTCTTGAATGGCCTTTACTTTGGATGGAAGAGGCCGGATACCAGAACGGGGAGTGGTTGCCCCCCCCCCCCCATGGAATTACGGATATTATTTATGCCCTAGAAGAAAACAGCTGAAAACCTACCGCCTCCCCCATCCCCGGACATCGGGTGCCCCCTCTGGAAAAAGTTCTGCGGACCTCTGGTCCTCTGGTTCTCTCTCTCTGGCACTGCCAGCGTCTACTGCAACGCGAACAGGTTAACGCGAAAGCAAGAGCAGAAAAATATTAGCTGCTGTAAAAGAAATACCGCTGCAGTGAATTAGCACTACGTCGCGGTCTTCGTGCCACCGAAGTATACCTCAGCTATAAGTCCTCTGATTTTTTTGTGTTCATATTGCAAGTCCCTTGTTAGCTTTTCGTTTAGCGTGGACAGTACACATGCAGCCGCCGCTGAATCTCAAACAATGCGCTCTGGATTTTAAAAAAATATGCTTTTTCGTCATGCCGTGTTTCGTAAGCGTTTGACCGCGTACGCATAGTCCGCAGCCAAATAAACAAAACGCCTTTAGGGGATATATACCTCCTAAGCCCGTCCTAAATGCTCTGTTCATGGAATTTCCGGGAGCTGTACGATGAAAATTTTAGACAAGCGTCCTCCATAGCCGCCGGGATTGAGGCAGCATGCTGTCCTATGCATGACGCAAGGTCGGCTATATGCTGCGAAACAGATTCATGGTCTAAGGTGCCTCAAGTTATTGTTGACCCGCGTAGACATGGCACATATCCACGTGGGGCGACTGGCCAGGGTTTGGTCGTGAATGCCAAGGAAAATCAACACAGGCGATTGCGAGGAAAAGAGGGGCATAAGAACACGAAAGAATAATAAAGAAAAAATAAAAGAACACATTTCAAGAACTAGGTAACTTGGGGGGTTCTTAACTAGATTCTTAAAAAAGAGAATGAGATGGTGTTTAGGTGGGTTGTTTGGTGTCTACTGTGAGTGCCTAATGTTCTTGCAATTTTCCCGCCAAAACTGGGATTGGAACCGGTACTATTACCCTTATATGGTATGCATGACTCAACACCTTACAAATTTTGGGGGTCCTCACATTTTCAACTTTGGGGGTGCTCTATAATCGGTCCACTGGTGGTCACGCTTTGCTTATGGCGTCACGACCATCGCAATCGCATTCATAGATCGCGGGGAGTTCCCATGCCGCTACTGATGCAGTGGTGCAGCTGTTAAGCTAGGTATTTCCAACAAAGCCATGGCTTGTGAGACCAGGATTGCTCTTCTCGAGCTCCCGTAAGGCTCATACGCGGCGCCAGAGTGGGCATGGGGTGACAACATTGAATTGAGCAATTGTGGGCAGTTTCCTCAAAACCCAGTTAAATTGGGCACCTGGAATTTGCAACAACAAGATGTACTACCCTCGTCAAAAGTCTTCAGGCCACAGCGTTCAAATGTCGCGAAAGTTCTCCGTGTAGAGGATCATTCAAGGCAAAGAGTCAAGGAAGGAAGGGAAAACTTTATTTACACTAATGGTTTTTCCTGCGGTTTGGTCGCATCTTCAGAGACGTCTTGGTTCCACCCCCAGGAGCCTTCTCTGTCGAAGTCGTCCGCCTCTAATCAGTGGTCGGTTGCCCTCAGTCCAGGCCTCCGCTGGCCACTGCCGCCCGCTGAGCTCGCTGTACCAGACCTTGTTGGTCTTCACAGCGGTCGCTGGACAGCAGAGTCTCCCACTGCTCCGCACTCGGGTTTTGTATTTTGGGGACCACGTCTATGTTTTGGTAGGCCCATGTGATGTGATACAGAGTAGGTTTTTCGTCGCACCAGGGACATTTGTTCGTGTATATCGTAGGGTGCATTTTGTTTAGTATATGTAGGTTTGTGAAAGAGCCTGTTTGTAATTTTCTCCAAGTGACAGCTTCCTCTCTGCTGAGAGATTTGTGCGGTGGGGGATATCGCATTCTTCTGCCTCTATAGTTTTGTAGTATGGCCGAGTATTCCCTGGGTGCTGGCGCGAGTTCCGCGGTCTCGTCGGAAGCTCGGAAAGTAATGTATCCTCGAGCTATCCTGTCGGCCTCTCGGTTCCCTGCCACCCCCGTGTGCCCCGGTACCCACACAATTTTGTGTGGGATCTTGTCGTTTTGTTCTTCCTGGTTTTTAATTCTGTCGCTCGTCAAGAAAAAAATCTTCTCTATCACGAGAAGAAACCTTCTGATAGCATTTCAAGGCCCTTTGGTCCTTATCGGTGCCATGATGACTCCATTGTGCGCCTCAGGGTAAAAGCCTTTGTCCTGGAGAATTTTGACCAAGGCTGTGCATACGTTAGAATGGCCAAGAAAAATAAACAGAAATGAAAGTATCCAGCGAAATACAATGTACAGTCGGCAGCCATAGTTCAGATATGCGGATACGCAAAAAAAAAAAAGAAATCATTTCAGCTCATGTTACTTATCGCCTTATTTACTTGAACTCATTAGGGGACGTGCAGACTCAACCTGCTGGTATCAATATCAGGAGGAGAGTGACGCATTTCGTTAACTTTTTCTGACGGGTGCACGTATACAGTGTGTTTCACCTGACTTTACGCAGTTTTTAAAAATATGCTTTTCAGTTAGAACAACGCTTTTTCTACATAGCATTGTCAACTGTACAGTACAGATAAGACGTGCTAACAAGCAGGTTGGTGAACTAATATTGAATAGTTGCCTTTTGTACTATTAATGTTAGGCTCCTTAATTACTAATAAGCTTGCAGCCCACCGTTAGCAATATCCACACAAGTTTTTAAAATTTCGAAAACGCGGTCACCCTCGGCGCTGTGGCTCAAGAAATTCTGCCTACATCGCGCCAGAATACGCGCGTTCTCGTGAAGCTTGCAGGCAAAGCAACCTCTCCAGTGCACGTAACTCGTCGAAATAGCCAAAATTTTTCACAGCGCCGAGGGTAACCGCGTATTCGAAATTCTAAAAACTGATATAAATATTACTTGCGGTGGGCTACAAGCCTAGCAGTAATTAGGAACCTAACAGTAATAGCTAAAAAGGCAACTATTCAATATTTGTTAGCCAGCCTGCTAGTTAGCACGTCTTAGCTGTATTCTGATGTACGACACCGCTGACAATGGTATGCCGAAAAAAGTGCTGTTCTAACTCAAAAAGCCTATTTTTTTTAGGTGAAACACCCTGCATATCTTCCGCGGTGAAGCCGCTCCCGAAGACAGTAGACGAACGACGTACGTACACTTCCTATACCCGACACGTGACGCGATAAACCTTATCCGCAATGTGCCCGCCTGACGCAAGAGCGATGGCCACGCTACGCGGAAGAGCGGAACACGGAGAAAGCTGTGTGTAATCCGAGGGCCCCGCTCTACCCGACGCCGCACTAGTGATATCGATGCGCCAGAACAGAAGCTGTACGTGATAACAGCCGCGTGGAGTTGAAGGTCAGGGAGACGGCGTGCATTATCTAGACCGGCTGCTGGGTGCTAACTAACCCTTTGAATTACCTGCTTTAGGCCTAAAATGTAAAGGACGTTAAAGGTGCACTGAAGATGAATCTGAACTCGTCTTTTTGCCGCGGTAACTAGATCTACACGTTCCTAGCATTCTTTAAAACTTCGAATTATTGCCCTGTGCGGCCGATCGATTTTAGCTAATTTAAATCCGATAATGTCCGGCTCCCGCCTTTTTTTTTTTTTTAATTCCCCGCAGACGGTGGGAAGAGTCAACCAACGAATGGAGTGCCTTTCAGGCAGTCGCGCGGCTGCTTTGCTTTCGCTTTTATTTTGTTTGTTAGGTTTCCGTGAATAAATAGATCTAATCAGAGACTACATAGCTGCAAATTAGGCCCACGGAAATATAAATACGCCTGGACTGTTTGCCTTCGCCGATCACTATGTACCACTCCGCCGATGGCAGAGCGGCAAGCCGCCACGGGACTGGGTGGAAGGTTGGTCGACTCGTCCTATCGTCTGCAGGGAATTCAAAATCAGGGACGTTTAATCGGACTTAAATTAGAAAAATCGGCCGCACAGGGAAATGGTTCGAAGTTTCTAAGAACGCTCAGAATGTGTAGAATGAGTTCAAGCGTTAAAAATACGAGTTCGCTGGTGAGTGTTCTAGTGTGCGCATGTGGAATATAGCCGTTCGTTTCGCTTATTTCCGACACGGACAAAGTACTACAGTGAAGCTCGAATATATTCACACCGTCGCCTCATCAGCGTGTGTTCGCTCAGCCGCCGACCTGCCGAGGACATGAAGACTCACCGTCCGCCGATCGGATTCATCGGTGTCGTTGGCCTAAAAAACTTGTCCCACTACAATCATATTGTTACATGACGGCAAGCCGATGAAGGCAGAATGGCATGACAGACGACTTTCGCGCGATTTAATGGCAGTAAGCCTATAGCACGAGCGCTCCGTGCCGCGCCACTACCCGCTTTGCCGTCTTCTAGTCCGTGCCAATATTATAGTGAACTAGATAGTTCACTGTAATCACATGCTGCGATTGACATTAAATGCGCTAGTAATGCGTGTAAATGCGCTAGTGGCATTTACACGTAAACGTATGACTCCATATCCGGTACGCATCGACGGTCAAGTCATTTCTTACAGCAAATCTCATCGTTTCCTAGGGATCCTGATCGACCGCAATTTATCATGGAGCCCGCATTGCACTCTTGAAAAAAAAAGCTAACATCTATCGCTCATTTACTCCGATTTCTGGGTGGAAAATCCTATCCAGATATAATAGCTACTGCAAAAAATGTTACATCTGTACATCAGTTTAGGCAAAGAGCACGTGCCTTATTGTGTCATTGATGTTCTGGTTTGTCTTTGTTTTGTTTTTGTTAAATATTCCTATGTTTCTTCATGTCGCTATTAAGCAAAGTGCCATTTATTTCTCGCAGCTTGTGCATATGTATATTGCATGTAGAATTATATAATCATCTGATCTGATCGTGATTAGGATGTATGATTATGGCGATATGCTATGTACTACTGCCTCTGCTGCGCCCGGCGAGGCCAAGACCTAGTCAGGAGACCAATAGTCTCCTTTTGTCTTGCCTCGTGGGCAATACTTGTATTGCCTAAAAATGAATAAATAAATAAAATAAAATCATGGGGCTCGTCGGTCAGTCAATGCTGTAGTTGTACAGAGCTCTATTTGTGGGATGCTTGCGGTACAGTACACCTGTACTCTCAAACACGTGCAAAACTAACATGCGTGCCCTCCAGTCAGTGTAGGGTCAGGCCCTTCGCACATGCCTAGGTCTCCCTCGGAGCGCATCAACACTGTGTAGTATTTCACTGGCCAAAGACCACCCGATCTCTGCTTATATTGTCCTAGACTGCTTGCGAATGCACATACGTCATATTTCAAGGATTCCACAGCATCACCTTGCGCCTCTGCCACTGCAGAGACCACATTCTGCATTTGCAAAGGTGATAACGACGCAACAGTCGTCGATCCCACAACAGTTCACTCCGGCAGCACTTCCAGACACAACCTTCCAGACAACGGAAAGCGATGAAAGCGCTCCTGAATTTCTTAAGGGACTCGGGGTTGCATTCCCGCCTATAAACTTTAAGTTTTCAGTGCGCGCCCTCTGTCCCTGTGACATAGTGGTCGCTGGACACTTAGAAAACTGATTTCCTTGCTGCTCTTTTTCCTTTTTTCCCCTTTGTTCCCCTCCCCAAGTGTAGGGTAGCCAACTGGGCATCGCCTGGTTAACCTCCCTGCCTTTCCGTCCTTTTCTCTCATGCGATTGACAGTGATAGTGTCGTCGTCGGACTGGTGTGACTGCAGTGACCGCCGCCGTCGTCGTCGTCGTTGTATACACTGAAAACGAGCTGAGGCTTTCGAATGCGTTTGGAAAGTGTCGTGTAGCACCGCGGGAGTCCGGCGGGTCCGAATGCCATTCCGATTCTCGAATGCTAGGACTCAGATGTCATTCGAATGTGCCCGTGTACCACAGGTATAAGGCAACGCAGAACCAGGCGCGCGTTTTGACACCGAACTGGATGTCTCGTTTTCGTCAAAGTCCAAGCGGCTGCTTTTCAGTGAACAAAAAAAAAATGGATTGGGCACTTAAGCTCCGCCTTATGGGTGTGACAGATAGCTTTAGTGGGTTAATGCCCATAATATGCGGAATTGGTCATCCTCTACTTTACGTTCATAGATCCCTTGGAGTCATTGGGATGGCAGGCGTTGCCACCGATGGGGCTTGCGCGACCCAGGCTGCTCCTCCTGGGCAACTTCTCACGACCAATCATTCATTTAGCTGCCACCTGTCAGTTTTCACACAATCCGGTGGGCAGGTTGTGATGACGCCAGAAGGTCACGTGACCTATAGGTGGCCCGCCTGCCTCCTAGGTTGCTTCTCTGGATATGTTTCGTGGATTTTTCGCTTACAATCCACGACGCCGACGGCGACGCCGGATTTTTTGCGACACGAGGCTACGGCACGACCTCCTTAAAGCTATTGCGTTAAAATACATATTTTTAGATATGCAGAAGAATTTTGATTACAGTTACCATGTTAACCTTCCAGTTACAATAATGTAGTCGTGAAGGTATCCGCAAAACCTGCTTAACGCTACCGGTCAAAACAGAGGGAAGTTGTAGTTGGCCTCATACGAACGGCATTGCATCAAGTTTGCGGTTACCTCCCCAATCACATAATTGCTACCGGCAGATTCCCTTGCTAATGGTATCCAAAATTTCTGCATTGCAAAATCTCTCAGCAATTTTTTCTTGTATCCAATTGCCTAATCTTTTCGCCCGTTTATTTTTCCAATTAATTTTTATATTTATTTCTTTCACTTTTTCTTTTAATTTATGATCCCATCTCTAATTCCTCTGAATTTTTACCCAAAGTTGCATCATTAGCTTGGCAATCAAAGTTAAACCATTAGCTTGGCTCCTATTTACATTCTTCGGGCTCTCCTCACTGAACCCTGGCCTAACCCCCGCCGTGGGTATGTGCCATGCCACCAAGGCAACAACAACAACAAACGGCGCACTGCCAGCAAGATGATGATGATGATGTCCTCAGGCTTAATGGCACATACCCACGGCGGGGGATTGGCCAGGGTGCATAGCGGATACAAACGCACTCGTGTACAGGGAAAGGAGTATTTTAATAATTTTAGGACACAAAGCTAGAATTTGTACAAAACAAAAATACAGAGAAGGAAAAGTAGTGAATTCACATTCTAGCAGAGGAATCTACCAGATGAAATTATATAATCGTGAATGTAATCGCACACTGGTTTCAGGGCATATCCCTTGGCGCTTGCCCCGAAGGATATGAGAATCGGAATAGATAGAGGAAGCCCAAGCCGAGCGAGGGGGATCTCCAATAGCGAGCCGCCGGCAGGAGAGGAAAAAATGTTCTATAGACTCAATTTCGCCACAAGAGTCACAAAGGTTGGATATCTAATTTTTATTTATTTATTTATTTATTTATTTATTTATTTATTAGTTACCTGCATCGCCCCGGAGGGCATTACAGCAGGGGGCATTACAGCCCGATCGGCATAAATAAAGATTTAGCCGCGGTATCCTGCAGCGCAAAAGGGTCATGCCCACAAGGGTGATTGTTGTTGTTGTAGCCTTTGACAGAATGGCACATACCCACACTGAGGGATCGGCCAAGAATAGGAAGGGAAAGGTTGGTATTCACCTGTACGTAGTAAAGGCCAAAGGGAAGCACACGGGAGAGGAACACCGGGGGAGTCTACCACAAGAAGGGCATGGAGAGGGTGAAAAAAAAATAAAAATGAAAAAAAATAATAATACTAATAATAAAAAAATATATATAGGAGTTTGGATTGGAGAGAGAGTGAGAGAGAGAAAAGAGAGAGATTAATTCGAAAAATAATGACGCATAAAAAAGAAAATAGAGAAAGCCTTAGCAAGGCAGTCGATGAGATTCCAGCAAGAAATTTTGAACAGCGTCACAAACAGACCTGTGGCTGAACCCAAGTGTGGTGGCACCAAATGATAGCAAGTGTGGGCTGCTCAAACTAAGGCCAAGTTGCTGTAAGGGCAACTCCAGCAGTCTTCTTCTCAAAGAGGTGAAACGAAGACAATGGAGCCAAAATGATCGATAGATTCAGGCTCACGGCGAAATGCACAGAGGGGAGATAACGCCAAACCATATCTGTGCAGACAGAAATTTAGAGGGGGATGCGGCAGCGCAACCTCGTCAGAGATACTTCTAGCCGTGCGTAGAAGAAGAAGATGGCCGACTCGCATTCGGACCTGTTCAGCGACGACGTCCGCAGAGTCGCGCCGCCCGTGCACAACGAGTTCTTCGTCTGCTGGTCCGTGTGCTCGGTGACCTTCGCCGTACTGGTCGTCCCGGGAGGCCTGCTCCTGGTGCGCAGTCTTCGTGCCGACGAGGGCCCGCGCTCCGGCGCCGCCATGGTCGCGGTGCTGCCCTTCCGAGACCAATACGTGGCCCCCGAGAGGACGGCGGTTCGGGCACCGCCGCTCTGCCTGCTGCCTGACGAGCCCGCCAACCTGACCTTCGACCTTGCCAAGCAGTACGCCCCTAAACTCGCGAGCCGCGAAGCCGTACCTGCGGTGACGGGCTCGAAGACCCTGCAAGTTCTCTGCTACTACAACAAGAGTCGCGTCACTTGGCTACAGGGAGGCCAGTCGTGGTACGTTGCACGGTGGGCACCTGGATTGAAGCGAAAAATTGCGAGGACGCTTTGGCAACTAAAGTGTTGAGAGGCGAAAGCCGAGGACACTATGATGTGACGACTTCCGGTGCCCGTGACGTCACACCGTTCCCGTGTATCGATACCCAAATTATACATCTTTCGGGGTCCTTAAGTGTTAATTACGCTTAATTACGCATTTTTCCGTCTAATTTGACACAAATTCGACGTTTTTCCGGCCATTCTGCAACAATTTTCACTATGCCGTGACGACTTCCGGTGGATGTGACGTCACATTGTTTTCGTGGCTATATGGACCTTTGCACTATTTCAACGCAATTTCGACATTTTTGCCTATAATTAATTAATTAACCTACAGTCATCAAACTTGGCTTCTAGGTTCAATTTTTTTCCTCCTCTATATAAAGCAACCGTTGGTTTTCTTCTATCTTTTTTAGTTCCCGAGTTAAACGCGTGTGACTCGCTTTGTTAACGGACGGACGACAGTGTGAGCCATTAAAGGCTTTCGCCTTAATAGAACGTAGTTGGCTCACTTTAGAGAACATTTCACAAGCGTACCGTGATACCATTGTATGAATTGGCGTACAGCGGCAATAGGCCAGTAATTACCCGTTCTGCTTTCCTTCACATTCCATATCTTACGCTGGCGCAATGTTTCACATGCCGAAAAACTGGCTAGGGCCGTACATGTGGTGTACGGCCGCGACACCGACCGTCGTGGGGACCGTACGATTCAGTGGTGTGAATGTTCTGTGACACAGAACATTTCCGCCACTTGTTCGATGGGAATTAATAACCATTCCCTGTAGTACGATTATTATTAATGCTACAGCGTTAAAGGCCCCGTTCACCAGAAAATCCGGTGTCGACGTTGTGAGCGAAAACTTACGAGATGGCTCTGGCAGGTGGTCCCCTGAGATAAAGCTAGAAAGCTAGTGAGCCACCTATGTCACGTGACCTTGTGGCGTCATCACTACGTACACACCAGATTGTGAGCAAACTGTCCACCGTGGCAGGTGGCCGTTAAATTAATGATTGGCCAATCGAGAAGAGCAACCTGGGCCGCACAAGGCCCACCGCTGGGAGCACCGGCCATCGCAGGGCGGTGGCGCATCGCTCAACCGCTACATCGCTGAGCCAGGAGGGGACCTACGAATGTCGAGAATGACCTTCTGAATATATAGGAATTGACCCATTACGCTATCTCGTCATACCCTTTAGGTGGAGCTTAAGTGTCTCGTCCATTTTTATTTGCTGATTTTAATTGTAAGGGTACAACCAAGAGGAACACTATTGCTACTGGTATAGTACATTGAAAGGTTAGTTTCAGCTGAAACCAAACTGCTCCCTTCAGTAGCTCCAATGTGACGTGAATCGTCCAGTGTTTTCGTTTTCGACGTCCCGCTCTATCGAACGAGATTGGGCACTTTTCTTTCACTCCCTCCTCCTTTCCTTCTCTCACGGTGCGTTTGAGGTGTCCATTGAGAAGTGAAGCAGTTACTGCGCCATTTGGCTTTCCTCAAAAACATTTTCGAGTCGCATTGACAGACTTGCGACCTGCCTTATGGAACTCACGTATGCTTCCAGGTTCGGCGTGGCGTCTGTGGCGTTCTCCTTCTGCCGTTACGTCATCTACGGACCGATGAGGCTGGAAGGTTGGACCGCCAGTATAAAGACCACGGCTCGTGACGTCATCCTTATCGAACAACTCAGGTCGGCCGTCACATCTGGTTACGGTGGCAAGAACGCGTCGTCGTCCCTTCTAGTCTCCGTCAGAGGCCGCGGCGAATTCACGGACCTCCGTCGATCGGCGGGGAACGTCAGGTGAGGGTCCACGAGTCAAGTGACTCTTCCATTTTAAACGCGCCTTTGCCCTGCAGTGGGCGTAGTCGTAGTCGGGCTGATGATGAAGATGCTGATGAAAAATAACCATCATTGAGAATTCGCGGACATTGCAACTTGCGTGATAGCGACAACTGAGGCGCATCGTTGTTGCGGTATTGCTAAAATATGCTGTTTTATTTACTGTTCTGTGCTGTCACCATGGGCATCACACAAGGGACATAAGCGCAAAAAGTAGCGGTATGTTTTTTCCGACCCGCCTGATTCTGGCAGCATTCAAGACACATCAAAGCCAGCTGTGGAATATGTTACCGAGCGCACCATCAACATAGACGGTAATCGATTGATTGATTGATCGATCGATTGATCGAACAACTTCTATCCGAAAAGAGGTTGCTCCCCGGCCCCGGCACGCAGGCCTGGAGAAGGGGAGTTGCGCCTCCGCGGTTAGAGGCTGGCTGGCAGTTCTTGACTGTTAGCGGCCTCATCCACCAAATGGCAAAGCGAGGAATACGCACTGTTACGATCCATCTTGAGACCCGAGATGAAACGGAGGGAGATTCAACGTAGCGGCAATTTTGACGGGTCGTTTGACTTCAACTTGACCCCACGATGACCTCACGGAAAAGGGTGACTTTCTGGGAAGTGGCCGACGAGGCTCTTCCCACACTCGGCTCGGCGAAAACGACCTCCCCTTCGAAAAGCAACCGACGACAGGAGAAGAAAGGGTGTCCCTCGTCTTGAAAAAAAAAAACCCGGAACGAATCAGAGGAAGCCTGCGCAGCAGCGGCTGTGACGTCAACAGGACACAATGCTATAGGAATGCGAACTTAGCCATCTTCCTCGCCAGTTACACACGTGTCTTGGCCAGCTGCGTCTGTGACGTCATCCTGCCACACCTGTGTTTGATGGACGCGAGCGGCCAAGTCAGTGCTACAGTGGTGCGGACTTATCTTCATCCTCGCCAGTTCCCACGTGCGGGCTCTCAACAGGTGCGTCTGTGACGTGTGGTGGCGATCTTTTGTGCCACGATGAGTTACCGCCTAGTGAGGGGGCTCAACAGGTCTTCGATGGCGGTGCTAGTGCCGATCTTTTGTGTCGCGATGGATTGTCGCCTGGTGAAAGGGCGGAGCCTTGGGCTATATAACCTGCGACCAAAGTGGGTACGAACGCTCTGGACCTTCGGAAATAGGTTCATCCAGTGGCTCTGAGCCTTGGGTATCAGGCTCATCCAGACGCTCGACGCTATGAACTCTTAAATTTTGATTCCTTGTACTTCCTTTGTAAAATTTTGTAAATAAGTGTCTCAGTTTCTTGCCATTAAATCTGCTTGTTTTTGTAATCTCCAACTCGGAAGTTCAGACCGTTCCTCATCCCGGACACGCTACCTCGAGCCGCAACAGCACTCATGCCCAGCAGTTCTGGACAATAGCATTTTTGAGCGGGAAACCTTTATGAACGCAGTTTTTTTCACATAATGTAAGATTTCACTATAACACTCAATATACTTGCAGATCACCAGGCGGCAGTCGTGTATTATTTTTGTTTTCTATTCACGTTTTTGCTGTTAGTATCCTTAGATATGGAGCATACTTGTTCACCTTGTAGAAGTGGACGACTACGTGCATGTACTTCTACAGTCTTTGTCGAAATTGACCAGGCTGCACGTTTTTCTTCTCAGTCGTATATTAAAGCTGTTATGATAGCCCTCAAGCTCTGAATCTCTGTATGGTAAGAAGAACCCCTGTTCTCACCTTCAAAGAACTTCTTGATCTTTAGGGAAGCCGTGAGGGCTCTACTGTACGAATGAGAAGCAAACCGAGGAGCCTGGTTACTTTTGACAAAGAGTGTACGTCCTGCGCTAAACTTACGTGATCCAGGTACTTCGCGGCAAACCTGCTGGAGTGGGCGCTGGAGCACGGCTTCGCGGGCGTCCACCTGGACTGGCGAGGGTTCGACTCCCACCTGTGTAGCCGGCCCGGAAATGACGCCGCTCTGGGGACGATCGTGCGGCACCTTCGCGAGCTGGCCGCGCTCAACCGCGTCGCCCTGGTGGTCGTCCTGTCCGCAACGACGCCCCAGCCGGCGGAACTGGTCGACTTCTACCTGCTCGAGGGCGACCACTGCGGCCGCCTCGAGGACACGGGCTTCGACGCGCTCTTCCGCAGGCTTCGCGAGTCGGACGCCTCCGCCAGGTTCTCCATATGCTGGCCCGTGTCGGCCGCTGTCGAGACGTTCGCCAGGGTCGTCACAGCCAAGGGGAGCCGACTGAGGTAATGCTTAACCACAACTCGCTGTTGGGCTAGAATCGCAATGATTATCAGAAAATGCCCAAACGTAATCTCATTTGTGCAGCTTGTCACGCGCTCATGCAAACTGCCTCATTGCTGACGACTTCAATGTTCATTTTCCTGAAGTAACTCCCATAGGGAGCTTTCATAGCCACAGCTCCGTGAACCGCCGCGGTGGCTGAGTGGTTATAGTGCTCGGCTGCTGACCCAAAAGACGCGGGTTCGATCCCGGCCGCGGCGGTTGAATTTCTTTGGAGGAGAAATCCTAGAGGCCCGTGTACTGTGCGATGTCAGTGCACGTCAAAGAACCCCAGGTGGTGGAAATTTCCGGAGCCCTCCACTACGGCGTCTCTCATAGCCTGAGTCGCTTTGGGACGTTAAAGCCCATAAACCAAACTAAACCAAACCATAGCCACAGCTCCAGCAAGCCTTTCTTAGAGGTTAAGATCTAAATGCTGAACAAGCCACTGACAGTAGTTCGTTTTTGTTCCGCGATAAAATGACACAGCTTGAAGAAGGCGAGCTGCAGAGAAAACCGCTGGTTGTGAAAGAACATCATTCACTGTTTCTTCCACGTCTGCGCTTCTTTTGGCCTTTTTGTCATTAGGTCAATCATCGCTGAGCATCGAATAAGCAAAACTTGCAAGTAGCGGCGGGACAGTACGCTTGGCTCTGTACTAGCTTAACCTGACGTGGATTTCAAACCTGCATTTGCGCATGATGACGTTAGTTACCTGTGTGCCATAAAACCCAACACAACCTATTTCAAACCTGTAACGTACGGCGTATCTCGTGCGATAAACTCTGCGAAACTGTCGCGACCGTACCCCATGTAGAGAGCAGCTGGGCATGAAGTCATAGTTGAGGCTGGCCATTTTGTAAGCAAACGGCCAGTTTGTTCCTCATGTCGAATGTTTTGATTTGTATCCGCTTGCGATTTTATAATATCTGCATCTATTCATTTCCCATCGGTATTTGATGTATTTTGTGTTGTCTCTTATGCTCTTACACTTTGCGGCTTCATGCCTTTGTTTTTTGTGTGAAGAATTATGCTCGCTAACTATTGTATAACTTATTCATTGGCGCAAATTATACTAATAGGTTTCAAGCTGATTTACACCTTTCTTCCAGCTCCTCTGCCAAACTGGTGAACTCATACTCATATATTTCTGACGGGAGGCGAAACGCCTCATCGTTGTCGACAGAAGGTTGTCACCAGAAGCTTGTCAGCAGAGGTGTCACGCTTTTGACGGGTGTCCACCGAGATATGTGAGACAGTTACTGCGTAATTTCCTTTCCTCAAATACAATTTTCATTTTCTTCATTACGGCCCCTCTTTCTCTTCTTTCACTCCCACTTCCTCCCTTCATGCACGGTGCGGTTCAGGTGTCCACCGAGAAGACAGAGAATTACTGCGCCATTTTCTTTCCTCAAAAATCGTGGCGCGCCGAATGGGTGGTGGTGTTCTATGGACTCCCTGGCAGGGTTACAACACGCTGGAGCGTTCCACTCCTAAAGGCGAAGCTGAAGCGTCATTAATTACCAGTCAATTAGTATTAGTCATGAATCAGTAATTAGTCATTAATAAGTAACTTGTCATTGATTAATTAGTCACTAATTAGGTGTAACGTCATCCGGTGGTGACGTCACCAGTGCCCCAGAGGCAGTAAAAGTGGTGCGGAAAGCGCTTTCGCCTCTACGCAGTTTAGGCAAAGTGCCCCCTGAATTTTTTATGCACTTTTGATTCATTTGCACTTCGTTTTAATAAACCTCAAACCTTAAGTCTCTACTGGCCCTGTGCAGTTCTCTCACAATGTCCGACAAACATGGCAGTACACACTGCGTCGTTGCAGATTCGTGGGCCTGGCGCAGCGGAGCCCGTTCTGCCAGCTCGAGTCTAGCGGCAACTTCCAGGAGTGCCGTGTGGGCGAGCTGCCGCTCTCGCAGAACCAGGGAGGCGGCGGACTGGTCTTCCGGTACCGAGCCGTGGAGAAGGTGGCGCAGAACGTGCAGAACTACACCACGATATGGCAGGGACTGGACCTGCAGGCGGACCCCATGTGCGCCATCTACTCGGACGGGGACTTCGACGACCCCCTGGGAGAGTGCGGGGATCCGTTTCCGCTTCTTCGGGCGCTCTTGTCTTGACAACGTTGTGGCCGTGTGCAAAACGATCGTACGATGACGGAGTGATGCACGGGGCTACAGTAGACAATGTGTCCATTCTTCGCACGTCTTCTCGAAGTCGACGTACCCTTTTGTGGATCTGGTAGCAGGTGTTTGTGCGCGAAAGGGGCATTCCGTCAGAAACAGAAGTTTGCAGTGGAGGTGTACACCTCTCAGGGATAGAGCTCGTCAGAGGCAACTCCATCCCTCGTCAGGACCGAAGTGCCGGACACCAATAAGTTAGATCAGAAGCTACCTCTTGTCTTTTCATATTATTCTGCCGTATGATGTAAAGAAGTTGCACATGAACCAGATAGCACCATCTCTGTCCGAGTAAGGTCTGCTGCCTGGAAGACACTTCAGCCTCGTCGGTACGTGGGGAGACTGACGTGGTATTTACTGCTGCATTTGCAGAGGATGATGCACAAGACGCAATTGCAGATGAAGCGCGATGTATTGCAGGGTCTGTTAATACGGTTGGTAATTTAGTAGATGTTAGTTCGCACCCAAGCGAAGGCATGTGGATTTGTGAGTACACTGCTGTTCGATGTAGCATTCCACGTATGACCAGCAGGTGGAACTAAGCGTCTTTGTCAGGTCTAGTGTCAGAACATCAGGCTGGTTCGTGCAGTTCGCAGTACGTATAGCGCTGTGCACACAAGCAGTGTTTTGCGAAGTTTAATGGATAAGTGTTTTGGGTAATGATTAGCCATTGCTATTTACTTCTTAGCAAATAACTGCATTGAACTAAAATATACTGAATTGTAAGCAGTACTTTTTATGGCGTTCTATGGAAGCCTGTTGGCTAAGTAATCGATTTCTTATGCATTAAAAACCACCACCTGCTTTATGTACCAAGTTTAAAGAAAATTCACGGACTACCTCGTCGTCGAGAGGAGAAGTAAGCATGAAATGCACTACGGGAAAGGCGCAACGTATTCTAGAACAGCTCATAGATACTGATAGCCGTACTCGAGTCTAGGGAAGCATCCCACATCAGCCGCTTTTCTTTCAGCTTTCCTTCACGACCCACAAAACGCAAAGACGTCCTGAGTATGACCTCAGGATGTCCGCGTCAGGATGTTCAGATGTCCTCAGGTTCTTCCTAACTGGTCCTCAAGCAGTCCAACTGGTATCCATTTGTCCGTCCACTGCACATACCCTGGATGTCTTGAGGATCATGGTTGGGGACTTTTTCTGTACTGCTCCAGGATTTGTATCAAGAGATTTTTTTCATAGGAGGGCCGTATTAAAAGCTAATTTAAGAGAAGCTAGCCTGTATAATAAAAAAAATGGTAGGGTTTTAACGCATTTAAAGCGAGAAGACGCCGAAAGCATGTGCCTTGTTGGCTCATGGTTTTGCTCTGCTGGGCTGTCTGCACGTCTGCCGACGACATTCGGCTCAGGATCTGTTCGCGCCGACGCAATTTTTTCATATAATGTATGATTTCACTGTAACAATAAATATATCCGGAGATCGCCCGATAGTAGTCCGGTATTTCTTTTTCCCCTATTAACGTTTTTGCTCTCGTCAAAAGCGTTCCCCATTGGTTTTCTATGGCAGTCTTAACTGTTCGATGCGACCGATGGAAACACTTTAAAAGAAAGATTTTGCTGTATATCAGAAGAAGGGGCCATTACCTTCAATATTTCTGTAATAGTACCTTACAATTTTTCATTACTCAAAATTTTTGTACGAGAATGTTGGACATGTGCATCCCTTAACTGAATGTCGCAATGAAGTCACGAGCGGTCCAGAAAAGCTTTGCAGGGGGCCATGGCAATTACTTGATACGAGACCATGAAGCTCACGTTCTCTTCGAACCCACGGTTTATTGAGAAAACGACGAAAAACAAATTATTTTATTCTGTGCCCACAAACATTTTAAACGGCATTCTTTCTGGTCATATAGCGGAATTCCCCCATCATGTGGTGCTTTCTACTGATGCCTCCGTCAGCGGCCAAAAAGCTGCAGTTGGCATCTTTTCGCAGAATTTGGCATGGAGCTATTCTGTCCGCATCCCAGATTATGTCCCCATATTCTTTGCGGAATTTTCGGCTCTTGGAATGGCCCTGCACAAAATTCCGTGTCATGTATCTCGCGTTATCATCCTGGCTGATTGTTTGTCAGTTTTAGTCTCCCTTGAAACTTCCCAAAAAGATTTTCTGTGCCGCTTCCTGCGATTTTTTGTCCCGTCCACTTTAAAGGAGGTCCGTTTTGTCTGGGTTCCTGGTCATGCAGGCATTCATTCCAACGAGGTGGCTGATTATTTAGCAAGGTCAGCTCTTGACGGGCCAGTAACGCATCCCGTCCCGAATTTCAGTCTGCTGGCGATCTCCAGGTTTCAGCGGTTCCAACACATATCAGCCAGGTTACGCGATCCCCTACTAAATACTGCTGATTATCAGCACTTGGCGTATAAATGGAACGTCCGTTCGTGTAAAACCAGGCAGTGTGAGGTATCAATGACGCGACTGCGGTGCAGGATTCCCAGTTTAAATTTATACCTGTGCAGATGTGGGTGGTCTCCGACAAACCTATGTGACTCATGCGGGGTCGTTGAATCTGTGGACCATTTCCTGCTCTACTGTCCAAGGTTCGCACTTCAGAGAAAGATTTACCTGGAGGTCCCTCTCCCCAGGTTAGGGCTCCCGTTATCTATGCCAGTGTTGTTATCGTTCGGAGCGAGCGCCAAAGGATTTGCTTTGAGTTCAATTTGTGGGAATCTACATGATTACATAATTGCAACTGGTAGGTTGATTTGCTAACTCCTTTAAAAGTCTCTGAGTTTTTTTTTAATTATTATTATTCTCGCCAAAATGTTCTTTGTTATTTCACTTCAAATATTCTTCTGTCGTTTTTCATGAATACATTTTTCAAAATTCACGTTTCATCCTATGAAAATTTTCTTATGTATACCACTACACCTTGGCCAATCCCCCCACGTGGGTATGTGCCATTATATAGAGGTGAAGAAGAAGAAGAAGATTTTATTCTGTTTTTGTTTTTAAACTATGTGTTTATATAAACTGTTCTTGAATACCTAAGTAAAGAAACAATCAGCTGGTTCAATTAATCGCCCCCGGCAGTTTTTCGTGTATTAAAGCTCAATCATAAGATATGCATAAGATAGTGCAATTAATTCTCGACGATATATGCGCACACACAGAGAAAAGAATACACTGAGGTGATCTGTTGTGGCCGCATTGAAGCTTTCGACTATTTTATTTCAGAGATTTTCTTTTCACCAGTGTAATCACGGAATGCAGACGGCTGGGTAACGCATCGATACCAGTGTGTTTCGCTGCTGGCAGTTTCTGTCGAACGCCGATGTGCAGCTTTGAGGAAGACTAGGAACGACTTCTTTGCGTGGCCACAAATAGCATTGTCCATCGGCTGAAAAACAAAGAAAAGGCGAATTTTAGGATCTAACCTTGTCGCGTGCGAAAACAAAATACACTTTCAAGGCATACACTTTGAAATACACCTTCAAGCACCACGAAGCTCTTACTACAATACCGGGCTACAAAAAAAAAAAAAAAAATCTCTGCCTCTCCCGTAACCGAGAGTAGAGTAAGCATGAAATGTTTACGGGCCTAACCAATACCTGCCTAACGTCATCTCGGTGGACACCCGAACCGCACCGTACAGGAAGGGAGGAACGCCACCACCCGTTCAGCGCGATGCCTTGCCATTTGAACGCAAGGTTTTTTGAGGAAAGGAAATGGCGCAGTAATTCTCTGCCATCTCGGTGGACACCCGAACCGCACCGTAATGGAAGGGAGGAACGCCACCACCCGTTCGGCGCGATGCCTTGCCCGTTGAACGCAGCGCTTCTCCCCCGGGCCCCTGTGCGCCTGCGCGGCTTTGCTTCGATGCGCGAAGCCCCTAAGAGATCACTTATGACAACGAAGTGTATCGTGGCATTTATGTGCTTTTTGTGCGCGTTATTAGAAATCGGAAATTATAAGTCCGTGCATTATCAAACGCACAGCGACTGATATCTTGATAAACATTGAGAAGGCACTGGCAGCAGTTATTTCTTTTTACTCCTTTGGAGACCAACCGGCGCTTGCATGCCGGTCGCGTAGGAGGGCTTAGAGAGTCTCGTTAAATCTCGTTAAGTATCGTACGGTGCTCGGATGCCGTTACGCTGCCCGTCGAGCCAGCGGATCATCGAGCTTTTCCTGTCCAGGCGGGCCCCCGGATCCAGCGTCCCGGAGGTCCTGCCTGCCGTCCTGCTGCCCGGCGCCGCGCTCCTGCCGTGGTGACCCGGGCCCCGTCGCGATGGAGAGACCCTGCCCTGCAGTGCGCCCCACAAAGGCGCAATTCTTTTTGTTTACTGTGCCGGAACCTGTTCCGGCCGATCGCCTCATCGACCTGCTCGAGGAGGTGCTCGGAGTCGGGGGGCTGACATATTTGCAGCACCTTGGTGGTTTACGTTTCCTGGCGGCCGTGGCTTCCATGGCGCAGGCAGCGAAAATGGTGGCGTTGGGCTCGCTGCTCATCGCCGGAAAGGAGGTGCCACTGGAGCAGATGGGGGTTCCAGTGGTGCACGTGACGGTTTTCCGTCTCCCCCCGTGCGTCAGCGACGAGGACCTCGCCGCGGCGTTCCAACCGTACGGGAAGGTGCGCGCCATCACCGAGGTCGCCTTCCAGTCCAGGAACCGCATCGGGAACGGGACGCGCCTGGTGAAGCTCGAGATGACCCGGGCTCCGCCGAACTTCCTGACGGTGGCCGGTGTTCGAGCCATGATTGAATACCGAGGCATGAAACGCGTCTGTTCCCGGTGCGGCGCCGAGGGCCACTTCGGCGCTACGTGTAAGGCGGTGCGCTGCGGCCGGTGCGGCGCGTACGGACACATCGGCGCCAACTGCAAGCCGGTATGCAAGAGGTGCGGAGGCGACCACCCGTCCTCCGACTGCGTCGTGCCGCGGTCCTACGCGGCGGCCGCGGCTGCTGCGGCAGCCAGACCTTCCCAGGAGCCTGGTGTGCAACCCGGGCCGAAGGCGCCACCTGAGGGGGCTGGCGCCGGTTCGAGCGGCGCGGCACAGGAGGCGGCGGCGAGCCCTCTCGAGGGGGCTGACGTGCGGGACGACGCCGCGACCAAGCTCGATGACGACCAGGCGGGCACGGAGACGGCGGGCACCTCGTCCGGCCAATCCGCGACGGAGCTGTCCACGGGCAACTCCGACGTCGCGGAATCGATCTCGTCCGAGCCTGACGACTCGCAGAGCGAGTCCTCTTTTGTGGAACCTCCGAGTTTGGAGGTTTCGCTGCTTGACGCGCCCACGGCGGCGCAGCACGAGGGCACGGGCACGGACACCACGTCGCCTGGCTCGCCCTCCCCCAGTGACGCCCTGCACACACCCGTGAAGGACGCCCCGAGCAGCGACGGCTCAAGCGAGTCGCGACCGAAGCCGCCGCACATCCCGGTCGCCCTGCCGCCGCAGGGCCCGTGCGCAGCTAAGTTGGTGCGGGGGGCGCGCAAGGCTCTCGAGCTCGACGAACCCAAGCGCCAGCTCTCCTCGTCGTCGGACGGCGGCGCGACCTGCTCTTCGGCCACCCAGGCGCCGAAGAAGAAACCGAGGACTGCAGACGACGACGGCGACGGCGTCCACATGGACGTCGAGGGAAACGAATAGCTTCCGCCATGGCGCCGCCTCGCCGGACTTCAGGCCCTGCAGGGCCTTTTCCTCCTCCCCTCCCTGCTCGGCGGCCGCCCGAGCGCCGTTCTTTCGACGCTCTACGGCGCCGTTATCTTTTCGGCGCGCTGGCTCCGTCGGCGCGTTTGGCGAACGATGGACGGTGTTTGTGCGGTGGAGTGTGTTGGTGCGTGTGTGACTGTGTGTTGCTGCCGCAGCCGCGCGCATCGGCCGGACCTTTCCACCGCGCAACCATCAGCACCGCTTGGCATCGTCGTCCCGCCGCCGCGGGGCCGCCAGCCAGGACGCCAGCAGGGACCCGGGACGCCTCCCAAGCGCCTCGACGGCCCCCCCCCCCCCCCCCCCTCCCCCAGCGCCGGTGTATCAACGCACTCGCAGACTCTATCCGCAGAACTGTACTGTGAGTCCGTCAGCGTTTTGTTATGTTTACTTGTTTCGTTGTTTATTTTTGTTACATTGCTTCCTTTATTTTCATGATGGCTGTTTTTCGTTTCGCCTCCTTTAACGCGCAGGGTTTTCGCTCTCCCGATAAGCAACGGGAGGTGCTTCACCTTGCGCGTTCGTACCAAATTGATGTTTTGTTTTTGCAGGAGTGTAATTTTCGCACCCCTGCAGACGTTGTTTCTTTCCGTTCACGCTTTCATGTCGATGCTTTCTTTTCCTTGACGGACTCACGGTCTTGTGGTGTGGGAGTTGTTTTCCTCACGCCGGCTTTCCGCGCAGGTGCGCATTGTACCTTTGGTTACGATGGTCGAGTACTGGTGGTGGACATTTTCCTCGACGGGCGGAGGACTCGCTTTGTAAACCTATACGCGCCCGTCACGCGATCTCTGACAGGCGAGTTTTTCCGCTCTCTTACATCCCACCTGCTTGAATCCGTGTCATATGTCCTGCTGGGGGATTTTAATTGCGTCCTAGACTCGTGGCGTGACATTCAGGACCCCGGTCAAGGTGCATCCAATTATTACGCCAAAGAGCTAGGCAAACTGGTTCGCCAGCTGCACCTTACGGACGCGTGGGTCGAACTGCACGGGAACCTTTTCGTGGCCACACGTGCTAGGGGCCGTAGCGCCAGTCGAATCGACCGGGTGTACCTACCTCCAGCCCTCGTGCCGCAACTAGTATCCTGCGAGGTAGTGCCATTTCCACCAGGCGCCCGAGCACTCAGCGACCACTTACCTGTCGCGGTATCCTTGAGGTGCGCTTCGGGCCGAATTGCGACCTTCTCTACTTGGAGAATGGACGTCTCACTCTTGGTGGACGACCAGAGCATTCGCGACATCCGTGCAGATTTGGTGGACTCTGTTGCCCTCTTTGAGTTCAGTCCCTTGATTTGGGACGCCCTGAAAACACGATGGCGAGAAGTTCTCATTCGGGCTGGCAGAGCAAAGCACGCGCGGAAGACTGCGGCGCTCAACGACGTGCTACGCCGCATGCGTATCGTGAAGCAAGGGGGTGAGCTCACCTTTGCGATGCGAGAGTACCTGGACACTCTTCGCGTCCGGTACGACCGCATCCTGGAAGAGGGGTCTCAGGCCTCCTGTACCGCAGCGAATCTCCGCATGCCGTCGCAGGAACGCGCTGACCTCTTTCACGCGAACAGCTGCCGCCACAAAGAGCGACCGACCGGCCCGTATTGGAAGCGTAACTATGCCAGATGGCACGATTTCCGAGCAGGTCCAAGACATCGAGCACGTCTTCCGTGATCACTTTGCCCATCTCTTTGCGTCGCAAGGCCTGTGCGAGTGGGATGGGTTTGACGCTGCTGTAGACGCCTTTTGCGCCGCCCTTCCCCACGCGCCCGACGACGCGGAATCGGCTCTTTGCGCTCGCGCCACGCGGGAGGAGGTCTACGCAGTCTTAAGCGACATGAATCGCGCCTCCGCACCCGGACCAGACGGTCTAGTCTCCGGGTTTTACTACACCTTCTTTGATGTGCTCGGGGACTTCCTCACGCATTTGGTGAACGCTTTCCTCGAGGAAGGAGCTAAGCCACCCTCTTTCGGTGCGGGCCGAATCGTGTTGATACCAAAGCAGGGAACGACGCCGTCATGCCCGGCGGCGTGGCGGCCGATAACCCTGCTCAATACTGACTACAAACTGGTCGCCTCGATTCTCGTCGCTCGCTTGCGTCTTCTTTTGCCAAACCTCGTTAGCCCCTTCCAGGCTTGCGCTGTTCCTGGCCGTTCGGTCTTTGCGTCGCTCACGCTCACGCGCGATGTGTTCGCATACGCACACGCGAAATGGACTAGCGGGGTTTTTGTTTCCTTAGACCAAGCTAAGGCCTTTGATAGAGTAGAGCATCGCTACTTATACTCCGTTTTGCGGTGCTTTGGGCTGCCTGCCAGCTTCATTGAGCGCATCAAATCGTTGTACTCGGGCCTCACGGCCGAACTCTTGGTGACCGGGTCAGTCACCGCTCCTTTCCCCGTAACACGTGGCGTGCGCCAGGGATGCCCTCTTTCTCCAGCTCTGTTCGTCCTGTCTTTGGACCCCCTGCTGCGCAGCGTCGCCTCCAACGAACGCATTCGCGGCTTTCCATTGACAGGACAGGAAACAATCGTCGTCTCGGCCTATGCCGACGATATTTCAATCTTCGTCCGAGACGCCCGGAGTTTTGAGGCCTTCCTGGCCGTATTTACTACTTACGCGGCGCTGTCTGGTGCCGAGCTCAACGCCAGCAAGAGCAGGGCGCTTCGTTTTGGGACCTTCAGCGATCCCCTCCCGGTGCCCATTCCTTTCGTGGACGGGGTCCGAGTGCTAGGAGTCCTTTTTGAGCACAGCGGTGTGTCGTCCCGGACATGGGATGAAGTTGTTGCTCGCACGACGAGCGCGCTAAGGATGGCAGCGCAGTTCGGCCTCTCCATGGAGGCCAGGGTGAGCGTCATCAAGGGCCGCGCGTGCGCCTTTGCCCACTATGTGGCCCGCGTAGCAGTGATGCCGCGTCGTACGGCGGGTCGGCTCGCGACCCTTGTGGGCGCCTTTGTCTGGGACGGTGGCATGGCGCAGGTCGCTCGACGCCTTTGCCAGCTGCCGCCTTCTAGAGGAGGACTCGGGCTGCCCTGTGAAGCCACCATGGCACGGGCGCTCAGCGCCAAGCTCGTAACCACGCTGGTGGAGAGCGACGCATACCTTGGGCGTTCGCTCATGTTTTATTGGATGAGCACAGTGCGGCGCTTCTTCACCACTGAGCGCCATATAGGTCCACAGGCCGAGAGGCGTCTGCGCTTCTATAGAACGGCTGCTGGTTTTAAGCAGTCTGTTTGTTCTGACTCTCACTGATTGATTCCCAGAACGCCTGTCGCAACTTCAATTCCGGATTAATTCATAAGTCAGGGTTGTCATTGCTGACTAAGCATCCACCCAACCAAGCCTCAATCATCTGGTTTCCCGGTCACCTGGAACTACCAGGAGGAAACGAAGCCGCTCACAGGCATGCCCGAGCTCTTCTATACCGGGCGTCTCCCCCTGATGACCATGAAGGGTGCCGTGACCTGATAGGTTTAGCAGTGTATACTGACAATCTCGCGCCGTACAGAACAGCCAGAAAGGAGTACCCAACACCACACAAATCCCTCAATAAGTTAGAAGAGAACACCCTTAGGAGACTACAAACCAACACATACCCAACACCAGCTAAATTACACCTGTGGTACCCTACACTATACTCTCCGCAGTGCCCACACTGTGGAGAGGTAGCTAACCTCTACCATATGGTGTGGGCATGCCAATTTAATCCCTTACTTGACCCCATTCCCAACCCCTCGGAGGAGCAGTGGGAGGCTATTCTGCTCAGCGATGATCCTGACCGTCAGCACTGGCTGGTGGGGAGGGCCACCGCAGCAGCAGCAGCCAATGGACTACCGGACTAGGCGGCCCACCCACATGTTCTGAAAATACTGAATAAATAAAGATGTTTTCAATCAATCAATCAATCAATGCCAGGAGTCGACCTGACTGAGACGCCCGCGTCTCGGCTGAGCGAGATGATCGCGTGCGTGCGCCTTGGCGCCGACGACCAGAGGCGCACCGCGGTACGCAAGTGGCGCACGTGGTGCACAAATCGTCTCCCTCCGCAGGTTCGCGACTTTGAGTGGAGGAGGAGATGGAGAGTCCTCCCCACGCGCGAACGCCTCTTATCATGGGGCCTTGTGCCCAACGCCCAGTGCGCGCAATGTGGAGCGCGAGAGACAGCGCGACGCACTTTCTTTGAGTGCCGTGTTGCCCGGATAATGTGGTGGCAGGTGTATCGGATGTTTTCAGTTCGTGCCGGGCCAGGCATCCGGCAACCACGGGACTATTTTGGCAAACTAGTGTTTATGTCCGCTATGTTTGTTTTGTGGCGTCGCCGCTGTCTGGCCGAAGCCCGGCGTCAACCGGCGACGGCTATGTACCCTGCGTTGCAGAGCCTGCGTCTCCTCATCTGGCAATACCTGTCTGAAAGGCTTGCAGCGGATGGGGAGGCGCGGTTTCTGCAACGGTGGCACACACGCTTCTTTGTCGTGCACGAAGGTCGGCTGGTTATGCCGGCGCTGCGGTATTAGCCGGGCCGACCCCCCCCCCCCCCCCCTCTCTTTACAGACTATGCTGGTTTGTTCGAGGATGGTGGTGTATAATTTTGAAAGGGCCAATCACCCTGAGAAAGATCCTTGCCCCCCCCCCCCCCCCCCCCCCGTGCGTCGTTGCTACGGGAGGCTGATTCTTCTTTGTCCAGTGTTCGTTCTATGCACTATATATAGGCTGTAATTTGTGATATGTACGGTGTGTTAAAATAAGGTCATGGTGTTTCTGGGTGGCCACCCACTTTGTATACATTTGTTTTGCCCTCAGTCATGAGTGTGTTTCCAATGTTTTGTTTGTTTGCACTATTGAATAAACTTCCCTTTTATTCAGAGCCCGGATGAGTGGATTTCAGTGCCCGGATGATGGCTCTCGGTCTCGGCGTGACGTCACCACACTGCCGACAACGGGGGCTAAAAGCATTACATGCTTAAAAAAAGCGAGATACGTAAACAGGACTAAAGTAAAAGAGGTGGGGCGTAAGTTGTTATCATTATCATTATCGCTTCCGTCCACCCTCCATGTATGCTACATTCGTTGAGTACGCCCGCGTTCCAGGTAGCAGTTGTGCTGAAGCCGGTTAATGATACCGGATGATTAGAGAGTCGGGAAGCGTATGCAGTCGAGTCCACTTATAACAAACCTGAAAGCCACTAGGATTGCGTTCGTTGTATCCGAAGTTCGTAGTAAGTGGACTGCTCATGGCAAATTATGCGAAATATTTTGATGAAACGGATACGTTATAATGCTCAGGTAATCTACAAGTGTACATTTTATGTAACGCGTTGTCTCATCATCATCATCATCAGCCTGACTACGCCTACTCACTGCAGGGCAAAGGCCTCTCCCATGTCTCTCCAATTAACCCCGTCCTTCGCCAGTTGCGGTCACCATATTCCCGCAAATTTCTTAATCTCATCCACCCACCTAACTTTCTGCCGCCCCCTGCTACGCTTGCCTTCTCTTGGAATCCACCCCGTTACCCTTAAGGACCAGCAGTTATCTTGCCTTCGCATTACATGCCCTGCCCAAGCCCATTTCTTCCTCTTTGTTTCGACTAGGATGTCATTAACCCGCGTTTGTTCCCTGACCCACTCTTCCCTACTCCGGACTCTTAACGCTACCGGTAAGATACAGCTGTTGCATACTTTTCTCTTGAGGGATATTGTTAAACTGCCATTCATGATCTGAAAGAACCTGCCATATGCGTTCCACTCCATTCTTATCCTTCTAGTTATTTCCCTCTCATGATCCGGATCAGCTGTCACTACCTGCCCTAAATACACATGTTCCCTTACTACTTCCAGCACCGCGCCATCAATTGCGAACTGCTGTTCCCTTGCTAGACTGTTGAATATTACTTTGGTTTTCTACACGTTAATTTTTAGCCTCACCGTTCTGCTCTGTCTGTCTAATTCATTGGTCACGCTTTTCATTTCATGTCCTGTATGACTTAGCAAGGCAATGTCATCAGCAAATCGCAAATTACTTAGGTATTCGCCATTGACTGTCATCCCTAACTGTTCCCAATCCAGGCCTCGGAACACCTCATGTAAACAGGCGGTGAATAGTATGGGCGAGATCGTGTCTACCTGCCTGACACCCTTCCTTACTGGATTTTTTGTTTGCTTACTTTATGAACTGTGGGCAATTCCTCTGCGCGGGGGCGCACAGGCAGTCACTCGAGGCAGGACTTTGTACAAAGGGTTTATTCTCACATCAGGGGGCCGGTCGTCGTCGTGGCAGCTGGGTCAGGTGGTCCGTCCGCAGGGCTGGTCCGAGAGCAAGAGACCGCGAGCCTCTCCGGTCTCGCCTTATAAAGGCTTTCTCCTCGCCTCTCTCCCCCCGCCCCACCACTCGGGAAGAAGGGTTCCAGACTTCCCGCGGTGAGCGGCGCGGGATTTGACTTGCCCGCGAGCAGACCCTACATCTCCCCCCCCCCCCTCAAACGTCCGTCCCGGGGTCCGCCAGTAGGCGTTCGACGACCTCCGGGTCCGGGTCCATAGAGTCGTCGCAGGGGGGAGGGGTGCTCGCCGGGGGGCCGCTCACCGCTGGCTGGACGGGCTCCTCACGAGCCGCCTGGGGGAGCGAGGCGCCTGGCTCCGCTGGGGGCCCTGCCGGCAGCGCCCTCCAAAGCTCCTCGGCCGCCGGGGACAGCAGGTCTGGGCGGCTGGACTGGAGGATGCGGAGGGCCGCCTCCTCCGGGCGCCCCTCTGCAGTGGCGCAGCGGGGGAAGGCGCTGCAGCCGCCAAGCGCTTTTCCGCCGCGAAGGGGCTGCGCCTGGTCCCGCCACCTGGACCGCGCGCAGTAAGAGATGGCCGCTCCGTTGGCGACCGTGGTCCAGGTGGCCACGTGCCGCAGGACCCTGGGCCGCTTGGGTTGCGGCTGCTCGGCGGCCGAAGCGCCGGCTGGGTGCTGAGGGGGGCCCTGCGCCTGGTCGTCACTGGCCCTCTTGCGTTGGCCTGCACCACTGGGAGGTGCTCTCCAGTGGTTAGGCATGTGGTTTGGCGGGCGGTGGGGGCCACCGCGGCCGTGGAACCTGCGCCACTCGCGCGGCTCCTGCCGCCAGCCGGGTGGCGCGCCTTGATGGCGGCCACCGTTCGACGGTGGTCTGCCTTGCCTTCTGGAGTCCGAGCCACGGGCGTCGGTCCGCTGGAGCTTCCTAGAAGACATACTGAGAGGGCGAGAGCACTGCGAGTGATAATTGATCGAGAGACACGGGTGCTACCTGGTCCTCAGGTTGTAGCGTCGGTTGCAAACCGCACCGCTACCTGCTCGTCCTCCCGGGGGTGAGATCGCCGCATCGCGCTGATTTTCCACCGCTTCGCAGCCATCGTCCTTGCGAAGGTGGAAAGCCTTCAAATCAGCGACATGCACCGGACCGGCGGTTTCGCCGTTTGTCAACAACCGCAACTGGTAGGTGAGCGGCGTAGTCCGTGCCGTAACTTCGTACGGCCCAGCCCACTTGTGCGCTAGCGACGCGGCGAAACCGCGCGCTGCGTTACTAAGTGGGTGCGTTCTCTTGAGTACTAGGTCGCCCGTGTTGAAAACGACGTGACGGCGACCTTTGTTGTACTGATCCGCCTGCTCCATGCGCGCCACATCGAGGTTTTCGCGGGCTGCTCGCTGCGCTGCCTCCAGGCGCTCCCGGAGCCTTGCCGCGTACTGCGAAAGCGGAGGGGGCGCAGGCCCCGCCGCGTCGAGTAGGGCATTCTCTAGCGGAAAAGCGATCTCTCTCCCAAAATTCAAGTAAGCGGGTGTAATACCCACTGACCTGTTCACGGTTGTCCTTGTAGCGAACGCCAGTTCGGACAGCCGCGCGTCCCAATCTCTGTGCTGCTCGGTCGTCGCGACCAGCATGCTCTTCAGATTTCGATTCACCCGCTCGGTTATGTTGCTCTGAGCGTGGTAGGGACTCGTTCTCCTGTGGCGGATTTGAAGCGCCCGACAGGAGTCTACAAAGACTTTGCTTGTGAAATACGAAGCATTGTCTGTAATCAGGTCGGAAGGGAAACCGAAACGAGTGAAAGTCTCCAACAGTTTTTCCCAAATTCGTTCCGACACAAGCTTCCTAAGGGGGAAAACCTCAACCCACTTGGAATAGTGGTCCGTTATTACCAGGATGAATTGGTTTCCGCGTGCGGACCGAGGGAGGGGTCCCATGATATCGCACGCGACCACTTGCCACGGGTAGTTGCTAACTACCGCCTTCATCATGCCAGCGGGCTTGCCCGCCCGAGGCTTGGCTACCTGGCATACCGGGCAGGTACGGGCGTATCCCAGCACATCCTTTCTCATGCCTGGCCAGGTCGCGACACGGCATAACTTGTCGTAAGTCTTACTGCCGCTGCCATGGCCTGCCAGCGCTGAGTCATGGAAGTACTGCAGGAACCGTTTCCGCAACCTTCTCGGGACCACGACTCGGAAAGGGGATGCTATCGCCGCTTCCTCGTCAAGTTGGGGGATGTAGCGGAGCAGCAAGCCATCATCGCCCAGCAGATACGCGTCGTACTTGCCCTCAGCGTTCCCGGTGCAAGCTGCGCTGCTCGCAAGCTCCTTCAGCACCCGCTGGCAAAGACCGTCTGCTTTCTGGGCCTCGATCAGCTCTTCTCTACTGACCGCTACTCCCCAAGACAGATTTCTTTCTGCCTCGCTCCTAGGCAGGCGAGCGGTCGCCGCCACGAGCTGCTGTGTTTCCCTTCCGTCACAGCACCGTGCGGGACCTTTGTCCGTCTCCTCTCTCTCCAAACAGGGCGCGACACTCCCGTCCGCCCTCTCTTCCTCTCCAACAGCGGTGACGCCGCTTTTTACAAAGCTGGGCTGCGCCTCTGAAGCGCTTCCGCCAGCATTCCATGGTGCGCGCGATAAAGCATCGGCCACCTTGTTCAAGCTGCCCCGGCGGTACTCGATGGCGTACGCGTAACGTTGCAACGTCAGCGCCCATCTCGCGAGTCTGCCTGCGGGGTTCTTGAGCCTCTTTAACCAAGACAATGCCTGATGATCTGTCTGCACGGTGAAGACCGCTCCGTCTAGGTACATGTCGAACTTCGACAATGCGAACATGATCGCCAGGCATTCCTTTTCGGTCACGGAGTAATTCCGCTCCGCCGATGTGAGCGTGCGACTAGCGAACGCGACAGGGCGCAGTTTGCCCTCGTGTTCCTGCAACAAAACAGCTCCAACACCGTAGTCACTAGCGTCTGTCTGCAAGACAAACTGCTTGTTCAGGTCGGGGAGGCGCAGACTAGCGGTATTCGCTATCGCGCGAGCCAAGGCAACAAATGCGTCACTCTGTTCCTTGCCCCAGACCCACTTCGAGCCTTTACGCAACAGCAGGTTCAGCGGCCTTGCAAGCTCCGAACAGCGCGGGATGAATTGCCTGTAGAACGCAACCATCCCCAAAAACCTCTGCAAGCTTTTCACATCCATGGGGCAGGGGTAGTTCAGAATTGCCTGCAGTTTGTCATCATTCGGTCTCAGTGTGCCATCATCCACGACAAAGCCCAAGAGGTTCACTCTCTTCGATGCCAACTGCACTTTCTTTGGATTAATGGTTAGACCGGCACGTCTCATTCTATCGAGAACGAAATTCAGGTGAATGAGGTGCTCCTCGAACGACTGTGAGAATATCACAACGTCGTCGAGGTACGCCATGGCGTAGTTGAACCTTGCATCGCCCAGCACGATGTCCATCAGTCGCATGAACGTGCTCGGGGCGTTAGACAAACCAAACGGGAGTCGAGTAAATTCGAAGAGCCCGCGGTGGCAGGTGAATGCGGTTTTCTCAATGTCACCTTCGGCCACCTCAATCTGCAGGTACCCTCTGCTTGCATCTAGGACTGTGAAGAACCTCGCGTTCCCTAACGCGTACATCACAGCCTCGATCGACTGAAAAGGGTACGCAACCGTAGGCGTCAGTGAGTTGAGCTTACGATAATCAACACACAGCCTGACCGATCCATCTTTCTTCGGTGCTAGAACCACTGGTGACGCCCAGGGACTTTGTGAGGGTCTCACCGCACCGGTGTCAATCATCTCGTCAAGGGCACAGTCGAGAAGCTGCCTCTTATGCGCACTTAACGGCCTCGGGTTACACCTGAAAGGGCGCGTATCACCCGTCTGAATCTCGTGCTGAAGCAGGTCGGTTCTGCCCGGTTTCTCCGTGAAGCAATCCGAAAACGGGAGTAAAGTTTCCGCGAGCCTTCGGCGCTGACTACTGGGTCCTGAGAAAGACGCAATAATCGCTTCTAACGGGCCACCGTCTCTCAGCATCTCGAGGGAGCTCACCTGCCTTTCTGTCGCACAGGTGTGGACAACCACCTTTTGTGCAGGACAGCCGGGCAAGGATGCGCTTTCGAAGGGAATGAGGGGGGCGAGCTGGCTGTAACGATAGCCATTCTCCCCCATGTCGAGCACAATGCCTTCGCTCGAGAGAAAATCCCTTCCCAGAATTACTGGTATCGACAAGCCAGGCAGATAGACGAAGCGATGCCTCCGCTTTCTGCCGTCAAAGCGCATCGTAAGACGCACTGCTCCCTTTGCCTTTGCCGCCCCAGCTGCTAAGCTTAACGGGGTTTCGGCCGGTCTGACACGGATGTTACCTATCCGGCAGGCCTCGTACACCTCGTCACCGACCAGTGACAGCGTTGAGCCCGTGTCTACGAGTGCAGAGTAGCATCGACCCGCTAACTGCACTAGCATAAAAGGGCTTGAGCGCGGAACGACTCCCTGAGTTCTACAGGCGAGCGGGACAAAGGCCTCCCCGTCGCCGGCGCGGGAGTTCTTTTCCTGACTAGCGCCTTGACAACCATGAAATTCTCCCGCTGACGGTGAAAGGCCGCTGCCACCAGATATCACCGCCAGCGCCTGGCGTTTCCCTGCATACGCCTAGCTTGGCATTCGCGTGCCACGTGGCCGGGCTGGTTGCAATTCCAGCAAAGCCGGTCATTCACCCGCCGCGTAGACGGAGGACCCCTCGTTCCACGAAGCGGTTGGGGACGGCTCTCCCCTTTCTCCGCGCATTCCTGACGCTCGCTCCTCGCGTGGCCTGTGAGACCGGCACGACGCCGCTGCTCGAATGCGTACGGGTCAAGCGCACGAGGGACAACAGGGGGTTCCGCCTGATTTTCCACGGCCATTACCTCGGCGCGCCGAGCCCTCATCGCGCATTCTCGGCCTCCATCCCATGCGCATCCCGGTTCTAGCGATTCGGCCGGCCTGGGGGGCGGCCGGTAGCGCAGTTCGGCGAGTAAATCCGCCTGCACGGTCTTGGCCTCCTGCGCTAGGGCCTCGAGGTTTGTAAAACTGCGGCCCCGCAGATACGGCTTGAAGCGTGGATGGCACTGCCTGATCACACGCGCAACCTGATCTCGGTCGGTTGCCATCGGATCTGCCCTCTTGTACAGCTCCTGCATTGCGCGTACGTATTCGAGGAGGCTTTCCTCTGGGTGTTGGGTGCGCAACGCGAGCTCATCCAGCATCCGGCGCTCATAATCAGGCGGCAAGAACTCGGCGCGGAAACGATCTTTGAAGTCCGCCATCGACTGGAAAGTCGGCTGGCAGCGCCTCCATCGCGCCGCGCTCTCGACGAGTGCTACAGGCAGGACCTGCCCTAGCACTACGTCATCTGGGGCGCCCAGAGCCGTCTGGTAGTCCTCGAGTTGTTGTAAAAACTCGTGGACTGATTTCGCGTCCGTGTACCCGGAAAAGGAGGGGGCCTCCATATTTATCCGCGGGCGCGATGCTGTCGCCGATGCTACCGATGCTGCGGCCTGGTTGGCGCCAGCCACCGAACCGAGCTGACGGGCTAATGCGGCAAACATCTCAGTCACCTGCCCCATTACGGCCGCCGCGTCGGCCGTCTCACTACCGGCTGCCCCGCCATCCAAAGCCGTGGCTGAAACATCCTTTCTGGGAGGCATAGTTCGCGCTAACTGTCCGGCCGCACCGGCTAACTGCTCATGGCAACAAGAACATTCACATACACAACAATCTATCTACAAACACGTGGAAATACACAACACAAAACGCCCGAAAACTACATAAATAACACAAGACCCCTAACAAATTTACAACACTGCACAAGTCGCTACCCCGCGAACATTCCGCCTGACCCGCTCCTTAACCCTATCGGTCCGGCGTGGCCCTGAACAAAGAGGGCCTGCCACGAGTCTGGCTGCACGTCCCAAAATCGGCAGAGAAATCGTCCACAAGGTGTTAATTAAAGCCGCACGTTGGGCGCCATTTTTTGTGGGCAATTCCTCTGCGCGGGGGCGCACAGGCAGTCACTCGAGGCAGGACTTTGTACAAAGGGTTTATTCTCACATCAGGGGGCCGGTCGTCGTCGTGGCAGCTGGGTCAGGTGGTCCGTCCGCAGGGCTGGTCCGAGAGCAAGAGACCGCGAGCCTCTCCGGTCTCGCCTTATAAAGGCTTTCTCCTCGCCTCTCTCCCCCCGCCCCACCACTCGGGAAGAAGGGTTCCAGACTTCCCGCGGTGAGCGGCGCGGGATTTGACTTGCCCGCGAGCAGACCCTACAGAACTCAGCAATAAAATAAATGGTCCGTATTTAACTGTGATGAGAACATTGAAGAAGGTGAACTACTTATCTAAAGTTTGCATGATGACAAATTTTATAAATCTAGCCTTCATGCAGTCGAACTGAGAAATCGCTTACTTACCAGATAGTAAAAAGCAGTCCCGTTCACTGTACACAATACCAAGTCTCGCGTTCATCACTCTCAGCACCCGCTTTGTTTCTGTGTAAACAGAGACAGAGTTTTAATGACGTTTCGAAAGGGACTACGTGTATGAGTGTTCCTTCACATATTAAGGAATAACGCAGAAAGGTATTACTCATTCATTGCATTCGAATATAACAAGATGGCGCGCAAACTAGTGTTACATTTGAGAGCGTAGGGCCGGCTGTTAACAAAAAGTATTCGCCTCATTTTAAGCATATATGCGCCTTACGTTTTTCTTTGGCTGCATAGAGCGGCGAGACCTTTCTGGACATTGCTACGAAGCCTATAGAACACAACTCAAGCATTACGAAGAGCAGCATGAATCAATTCGCGGTGGAGTACTGTTGATCTATGATAAGTGTATTCATTACATTTAACTGCAAAAATATATTAAACCTGGCGTAATGATCTATCGGGAAAAATTTTCGGTGGCAAGTACGCAATGGCTGTCCAGAAATGCAGACGTGACTTTTTTTTTTGGTATTTATCACCAGAAGACAACCATGCTACCGGGAGCACCTGAGTTATGTTCATAGCAACATCATAACGGACGTTTTCAAAATTCTTTTTCACGTTGTTTAGCGACACAGATATTTTTAGCTAGATTACAAAATTCTCAATAACAGTAAATTGTAAGAATGATTTCGCAGTATCTTTTAGGAAGAACGAGCGTCTCAATTATCAGGCTTAAAACATGTGACATCGCAGGCGTCGTTGCTTTGCCCCCAAAGTGCTCGTTCAGAATTTATATTTTATTCCACTAGTCTTGCCGACTGGTATGGTGCTTTTAAATTTTTGCAGTAATGATCACTTGGGCACAATGTCGTCAAGCTCGTTCCTGAGAGCCGAATCATATATTTTCTTTTGGTTTCCTAGAATGTCAGACATCCCGAAAAACCGTGCACAAAAAAAGATGAAACACAAAGTATAGAAAACGACGAAACAGGAGCGCCATCTACGCGGCAAATTGCGTAGACAGGTCCTTCAGCCTCACCGGCTATAGCTTCTATGCGGATGGAAATCAGATGAATGTAGTGTATCCGAAAGAAGGCGTATAGAAGGTCATCTAACTTGATTTACACTAGTGCACATGCCGGTTTGAAACATTATAGTATATCAGGTACTCGAGTGAGCCTTCTTGTGGCTGCCGTATCAGCAGACTGTACAGCACACCGAATTCGATTGTGAGCATTCCACTTTTCCTTTTCCTGACCGACGCAGAAACATATGGTAGACTATACCGGCTGTTTCACCTAAGATGTTCTGTCATTTTTTGTGTGGCGTACCAGAATACAGCTGAGACATGCTATCTAGTAGCCTGGTTAACTAGTATGGAACAGTTAACCTTTTAACTATTACTGTTAGTTTCTTTATTAACTAAGATGCTTGTAGGCTATCGTAATTAATATCCACGTCTGTTTTAGAATTTCGAAAACGCAGTTACACTTGGTGTTGTGGCCCAACAAATTTTGGCTATTTTGACGAGTTACATGCACTCTAGGAGTTAGTTTCCGGCAAGCTTTTCGAAAGCGAATGTATTCTGGCGCGATGTAGGCAGAGTTTGTTGGTGCCACAGGCCGAGGGTAACTGAATTTTCAACATTCTAAACACTGATATGGATATTACTTACAGTGAGCTGCACGTCTCACAGTAAGTAAGGAGAGTGACAGTAATAGTTAAAAGTTAACTATTTAATATCAGTGAACCAGCCTACTAGTTAGCACGACTTAGCTGCATTCTGGTGTGCTTCACTACTGGCATTGCTAAGCCGAAAAAAGCGTTCTGCTAACCAAAAAATGTTTTTTTTTTATTTGCAGAAGGTCTTAGGTGCAACACCCGGTATATATGTTTGGCTGTATATATGTTTGAAAAGTGAGTAATGACCACGAGCTTCGCATTATATGCTCTGCTGGCTTTATGACGTGGAAAATGTAATTACGTATGTGTGAGCAATAGCAATAGTTCAACAATGAACTCAAAGGGGGGTAGATTAGCTTTAATGCCCGTAAATTTTATGATCCTGATAAAAAGCGGAATTCAAAATTATAGTTTTTTTTTTCGCGCACATATGAGGCTATAGGAAGACAGGAGCGCATTTGCGGAGCAGGAAAATCTCACCCTGCGATGACACAATAAGTTCGGCGGCGTGTCCCGTCAAGCGAACTTTATAAAAGACGTGAAATGACCTGAAAACGGAGGGTAGATTACTGCAGATTACTGCTCACTGAACACTGCACCAGACATAAATGTTCATACCTGTGTAGACGATAAAACGTTATTGTTTGGTTTATTGGGGTTTGGCGTCCCAAAGCGACTCAGGCTCTGAGGGATGCCGTAGTGGAGGGTATATATATATATATATATATATATATATATATATATATATATATATATATATATATATAAACGTAATTCGGTAGACACACGGTAGAAAAACAACAACTTTATTCTAACGTTTCGACCAGGGTCTGGCCTTCGTCAGAGTGATATGAGTCACTCTGACGAAGGCCAGACCCTGGTCGAAACGTTAGAATAAAGTTGTTGTTTTTCTACCGTGTGTCTACCGAATTACGTTTATGTTCTACCGGATCCATCCGATCTTCACCCCCTTCTTATATATATATATATATATATATGATCACCTCCCACTGGGTGTTCTTTAACTGTCTGCATATCGTACTTTTATATCCTGCGACAGATACATAGATGCGGTCCCATGGTGAATTTTACAGCAAGGCGGACATTATGTAAGCGATAGGGCCGTGATGCAGCGCTTAATTAACTAAAATTAACTAATCAA